>NC_084607.1:9402637-9737637 GCF_033807715.1 Cololabis saira
CTAAGGATTCACATACTATTTTTTTCTACTGCATCCTCAGAAATGCAGCACAGGCTTCATCATCTGGGAGCAGTGTTTATTTCTGGACCATTACTCAGCCTCTTTCTACATGGGCATTCCTCACACCAAATGTGTAAAACTGCCTGTGTGCAAACAAGGGGACATAATGAACAAGCGAAGCAGGAGAAGGATGTGTAAAATTGAAGACACCACTTTGAGGGTTTCCTCTGGAGGATCCATGAATTAGGACAGCCTGAAGATCAGCAGGCGGCGAGAGGAGAAGTCTGTAAACAGAAGGAGAGCGGGAGGGAATATGTGGCGATGAGACAACAGATTTTTATTGACATTTCTCCTGGCTTGTGCCCGTGCGCCTGCACGTGCGCCTGTGTTTGTGGAGAAAGAGGAGCAGAGCAGGATTCTGAGAGACTGACCAGCGACACCGGGCTGCTCTGCTGCCAGATTGCATCAATTGTATATCAGCAGCCGCCTTTCATTCTTCCAGTCTGCTGCAGATCTGGATGCAGCTTCAAGAAAAGCCATGACTAATTCATCAACCACAAAGAGGGACGGGCACCCACTGGTGTCCATGTTTGCTCTAAATATGGGTTCAGAGCAACATATTCCCTCTTTTCAATTGAGTTTATTGAAACACACACCCTTTCGAGGGACGAAAAAAACATGCAAGAACATGTTTCGTCTCCTCTGCTGGTACAGCTGGTTACTCCACATGCCTTCCCAGCTCTTCTTTAATTATATTTCAGTCAGACTGCACAGTAAATGTAAAATGCATGAATTCCTGTACACAAGTGTTTTCCCTAAACATGCTCTTGATGATTGGAAGAGTTAATGTATATTCATGAAAAGGGAATAGGTCGAATAACTCATCACTGTTACTGATTGATATAATCAGATAGATATCTATTCATAACCAGGGATACACAAGAAACATGAGGATTTTTTTACTATTTATGACACAATGCTGTGAATTTTTCTTTTTCTTTTTTTGTCAAATGAGTGAGATTGAACTTTGAGCCTTTTTTCTTTCTGCTTGTTCCCCCGTTGGCTGACTTTCACTGCAAATTGACAAGTATTGGTAGGAACAAAGATCGGTGCTCTGGGATAAGCATCTTCTGCTCCTGCTTTCTCCATCATGAAAACGTCCTCCTGTCACGGTCACATTAGCCAACGACGTGACGCCTGTAAGCTGTGAAAGCGCCGGGGACCTGCACCTACAGTCCCCCGGCTGTCCATGTGAATTAGTCACACACAGTTCCAGTTGTGTTAGTAGATCACAGTTCTAAGCATGGCAACATCTGTGCACATCTGAGCATGTCAGTGTGAGGCTGAGAGTCCTTGAACAGCGCAGGGAAGTCGCCCTGAGGGCACTTGCAACTGTCAGAGAATCTGTGGGGTTTAACCTACAGGAAGGAGCAACATGTTCCTTCATTTGCTCGTCTGACTGCCACACCGAAACGTTTATATGAAATGCAATCTTGAGTTTCTTGCGCGACAAATCCCTCCTCCTTGTCCTCCTCCTCCACGCACCACTTCTGCTAGACTGTCACTTTTCCAGCTCAGTTCATTTTAAATGATCCTTTCCTTCTCCTTTCGCTATTTTAGCGTCTAAGACTTTGTTTATCCCAGTCTTCCTTTTTTTTTGCCCTGCAGCCTCTTTTTTTTGCCCGCAGTCAAACAGAAGCGTTGCCAAGAACAGCTCTGCTGGCCTGTTTAGAATTTACATATGCAAATGAGAGCCAATGTTGCCCGTACATCTGCAATTAAGCAAACAGCTGAAGCTTACAATCAATGTCGGTCCCTATTACTTTACCAATAATAGAGTTTCTTGTGCACTGATTTATATTTCTAACCCCATTACCTCCCTTTCCCTGCTTTTACCCAATTGGTTGAAGATAATGTTCTGGACCCGACTCAAAGTCTTTGATTAGTGGAGCAGCACGATGTATTCAGGAAAAAAAAAAGAAACTCCTCGCCTTGCCTGCAAATACAAGGAAATAAAACACAAGCTTGACTTACTTTTTATGCTTCTAAGGTTGAAAGAGCTTATCAGCTTTTGCTCATCAAAGCACAGTAAATGTTTCCACATTTTGTTCGTGGAAAACAGCCCTCCTAATAACCTGCCAAAGTCAGAAGTCATGTTGGAGATTCTGCACGTTATACCTGCAGCACCAGGCGACTCAGATTTGTTACAATAGTGTTTAGTCTAAACTACCCGAGTCAGCTAAAATGAGCGCTAACTGACGATTTAACAGAAATATACCCAATACTGTAAACATTTGGAAAATGAGAGATCATACTGTTGCTCTGGAGGCAAAATCTGATGCTATTTTTGTTTGATAGAGCTTTTCAGCTGCAGTGGCGCTACGCTAAATGGATTTACTAGTAGTTTACAGAAATGGGCCTTCCCTACCATGCTTTGAAATGTGGTTCTCTTTGGAAAAACTAAAGTATAATTAATTTGTTACAGCGAGTAAAAACTGATGGTGGTTATTTTTATACAGTGATATCTTAACTCCACTAATCTTAATTCTGATTTCTGGAAGTAGCACCGATATGTACGATATCCTGTGCCAAACAGATTTAAGCAGGTTGTATGATTATTGCAGCCTTGATGCACAAGCAGGCGTAAGAACTTCCTGTGTGGAGATTTGAGGTCAGTGTGACCTGCCTCATGTGTGAGGTGAGTGAAAGTCCTCCAGCATCGGCTCCCCCCTGGATGACTTCTTTACAGGCGGAATCAAAGGCAGGATTCAAAGTGTGTTTGGTGACCAAGAAGCCCTAAGCAGCGAATCCAGGTCATGCATTTATTTCATCCCGATCTCATCTCTGCTTCTCACCCACAGATATGCACTTCGTTGAGCACTTAAAAAAAAATAAAAATCAGTTCGCCAAAGGAATCCAGTCTCCACATCTTAGATCCAAATCAAAATCTGGTTCAATATCAAAACCTAATCACCTTTAAAGACTTTCATGCAAAGCTAATCTAAACAAATGTGTCACAGTTTTGTTATTTAGTTCCTGTTTTATTTTGAAACCCGTGTCCTTGTTTCAGTTATGTCTTGACTTCCCTTGTTTCCATCTGCCCTGATCATGTGAAGCTGTGTCCCTTCTGTGTATATCTTGTCTTTCTCTTGCTCCCTGCTGGTCAAAACTGTTCCTTCCCTCCATGTTTCAGGTCCAGTTTTTGTACTTTGTCATGTTCATGTTCTGGTTTCTTTGCAATCCTAAGCAGCTAAGCAACTAAGCAGCGCTTTTCTTTGTTTTAAGTTGAAATAAAACATGTTTTCTGGAAGTCCTGCATCTGGGTCCTATCCTTCACATCCTTGGAAATCTGCAGTCAAACAGACCGATTTTTACAGAGGCGAGAAACATCCGCTCAGATAATCTGTCCAGTAATTGATTCAAACCAGTAACAATTAAAATTTCCTTAAAACAAATAAAAAGGCAATAAATAAGAGGTTGCTGGTGGACGATGCTGAAGTTCTTTGGCCATTGACCTCTATAGGTGTGTTTTCCACCACTAGCAGGGGTTCTGGGTAGATTCTTTTGGCGCCAGATCGTTGATGTGTGTCTCCATCTCCAGGAACAGCCCTGAAAAAGTGGCTTTCAGGAACCTTTACAGGGTGAAAACTACTCGGATTTCAACATTATGTTCATAAATTGCATGTGAAATTGCATGTGAACATAAATCGAGTCATAAATAAGTCATTTGAACCTACCTGACCAAAAACATTTTGCTTCTAGTGCGTTGGATGGAGATGATTACAAGATAAAACAATAGATGGGCCGACAAGTTTATTTATTTTATAAACATATTTGTAAATGTGCCAGTTTAGCCATCCTGGCTAATTTTCAACCGCAGTCCCTGGGCAGGTGTGATGGCAACTACACTGTGCACTTCATAAGGGCACATAAGAACACAGAAGAGCACATAAAACACTTAATAATAAAAACAATAAATACGTAAAACATTAAACAAATAAAACATGCTTCATGTTATTTGAGTTGGTTCAGGTCTCGTTGGCATATTTTGCCAATGCAGGGGTCTGGCGTTGGGTTGTCTTTTAATCTCAATCGCTACTGCGTGTGTAAGAAGACCAAACAAATAAAGGCGCAATTGCATCGTACGTGTTTCTACTTCTCTTTATTCTTTTGCTGCATTATTTCCTTTTATGCTGCCGGCTGTTTGCGAAGAGCAAAAAATGAGCATCGGCGCCACCTCATGGTCAATGGTGTCATTTGTCCAGTCAGTGGTTCTTGTGTGGCGCTACGGTGTAAAGGAGACACGATGGCTGCAGGGGCCGAGGAGACGGTTGGCCCCGTTAGAGGTTCCTGTGTGGCGGGTTTACTCCCACGAGTGGAAACGTACCTCATGTTGATGATCTGACTAAAAAGAAATGAAACAGACAGCATTTAAATCTGTGAGCAGCCACTGGCCTGCAGCACGCCATCCCTAAACCCTCCTGTTTTTGTGTCACAGGCGCAGATCTTTTCCAGCAGACTGAAATGAGAACGGATCTGTTAAAGCCTCAAAGAACAGGGATATTGGACGGGACTGGCTTTATGCCGTTGTTCATTACCGCCCTCACGTTGATAGGCCCTCTATGAGACTTAATTAAAAAGTCGATGGGATCTTTAATGGCCACAGTGCAGCTTGTTTTTCTGTGTTTTTAAAACGCTGGACCTCTAATGATCAGAGGCTGCCTCGTTTGGGGGATGGTGGTCAGAAAAATGTTTTGACCCGTGGCTTGGGGTCATTATGCCCGAGCTGTGTCAGGAAAACAGATAAGCCCGTGACTGGATGTTTCCATTGCCTTTTGGCTGCACGCCAGTGAGCTGAAAAACTGCACCAGTTGAGGCTTTGCAGAAAGTTCACCAAGAAGGACATGAAATGGTTAAATGACAAATTGTGTGTCTGTTAATTTTATTCTGCTCAGTTTGTTGTTTATGCTATGAGTTTGTATTTTTCCATGTTTCATTCTCCTTGTTTACCCTGTGAATTTGTAGTAATGGGGTAACGTGTCTTTTCTGTCCAAGAAATCATTTCAGCTGTGATTAGTGGCTGCAGCTCCAAAGACAGTTTTCCTGCTAGTGAAATTAAAGGTGCATTTCAACCATTAGCATCCAGAATTAAACATGTCATCCTGAGTCTTTTGCTTTTTAACTGAGATGTAAGGCTCATGTTATACATGGATTTGCCACATTAAGTCCATTAAAGCATTAAAGCTGGAAGACAACAGTCAAAGCAGGAATGTTTCTCTTATCTAAAGAGTTTTGGGTTTAAAGCTGCCATGACAAATCTGGATGGTAATGCTTTTATGGCTCCAATTTACAGCTTTTATCACAGTTGCTGCTGCAAACATGAAATAAATAAGTGTGCTATTCTTTATCTTGGTCTCGGATGTTTTTATTTGTGCCTTCGAACATAATTGCTGTAAAGAATTGCAAATGAACTTTTTGTTGCTGTGACAGTTTCCACTCTCATGCCTCGTGAAGGTCACATGACCACTGCAACCGGCAGTACGTGCTGTTTTATTTGCTGGACTGACATTTAGCTGAAGTTCAGGAGCCGGACCAGACCTCAGATACCTGTTCTTGTTCTCCATGCCTCACTTTCCATTCCCCTTCTTCTCCTCCATTCTCTCCTGCGTCTTACTTCATTCATATTTGGGTCTGCAACCCCATGCAGCGACTTTGAACACAAACAAGGCTTCCAAACATCCTGTTTTTACCAAACTTCTCAGTAAGTCAAATTCTGCCTTTTTTGAGTTCAGTCAAATTGGGTTTCCTTATCTCAACTTCTGACGGTCTGAGAGAAGCAAACATGTTTTTTTCTATAATTTTTCTGAAATCGGAATGGATTAATTAAGATTTAAATAAAATGGCTAACTGATGAAATCTATGCTTGTGGGAAGGTTGAACTTTCATAATTGCCATCTGTCTTATTCAGCAACTTTTTGGTCCAGTATATTGATCATTAACCCTCGCTGCAATCAGTATAAATCAAAATCTAAAATTTAAAAAAAGTTGAAGAAAAAGAAGAAGGGAATATGTCTAAAAGCAAAGTGTGGAAAATCCCATCCATTGTCCACAGCAGGGAGAGCTTGACATTAATTCAACATATAAATGTAACTCTCTTTCTCAGAAGCTGTCAGCTCTCACCAGGCTGCTCCCTGCCATTGTTAAAAAATATTTTCCTACCTTGATAGTTTAATACATTTCCAGTCTGGTTGAGCCTGACATTAGCAAGGGACCAAGCGTCAACAGCTCCTCTCTCTCTGTCTTTGAAAAAAATGATCCTCGTTTAGAGCTGCAAGCCTGTCTTCCAAAGGATGCCTCTAATTGGAGGAGAGAAGGATTCTTTCTGACAGCTCTGGAGGTTTCAAATAAAGACCATTTGCCGATGTAAGGAGTCATTAAACATGCCATTAAGTCCCGTTTCTTTGGTAAAAGCAGGTGAGGCTCGAGGATCCATTTGGTCTATGGGAAGGATGTTGGAATTTAAAACTGGCCTTGTGGCGACGCCAGAAGCGATCTGCCTCATACATATATGTACCCCCATAAATGTATGCAGGCCATGTTCAGACATAGTTCGCATGGGTGTTCATCTTCATACAGGAAAACGTCAAATCAACGAAGGAGAAGAAAGACATTTTTCCATTTTTCCAACACAAGACCAGCCCTGGCATTCAGACTGGTCATGCTGTCCCGTTTCTGTCTGGCTTGCACTTCTTTGTTTCTCTGCTGCTGCAGCTTATTGTTTTATTTATTCTTTTATTTATTTCTTATTTATTCTTTTTTATTTTTTTTCACTCGGCGGTCTGATTTGGCTTGCGGCTGGTAAGTCCCAGCGGAGATGTCGGCCTAAACAGCCGGGTCTGAAGTGATTATGTGAGTGCAGTGTGAGAGATTCCTTTAGGGACCGTGGAAAGCCTGCACACTCTTTGTTGACAGTAGAAATGAGAGCAAGAGTAAAGAGGGAAAGGTAGAAGGCAGGGATATGATGTAAGCAGACAGAGAAGGGGCTGAATTCAGAGAAATGTAAGGTATGTGTAGATATAAAATCAATTTTTCTGGAGTCAGTTATTAGATTTCCCTTTTTAACTCATCCACATATCCGATTAGCATGAGCTTTGCAATGATGTAAGAAGCAGTAACATCTCATAGGTTTGCCAAATTAAATCCAGGTAACCTCCCTATTTGATGAAAGTGCACAACTTCCTTGTGTAGCTCATTTTAACTGTAAAGGGATTTCAGAGTGTGACAGAAAGTGATAAAACTCCCATTTTCAGCTGTGATTTTTCGCTGCACATTTTCACTTTGAAAATAACAACTACACAAGCGCTGACAGCATTTCTTAAGAATCTCTAACAATTAATCATTCACGTTCATGCCATGTTGTCTTTGTAAGTTCAAGCAAGCAGTGAAACAGAAATGTTCCCTTTCTCTTCTTTGCCATTGGCCTGTTTACTCTAAAAAAAATGTCCTTCAAGTATCTCCTTTTCAGAAGTGAAGAGCTAAGCCGTGGAAAGCAAGCTGTCGTTTATCACTGCCGTGCAGACAAATCCACTCTAAATGGCCGGTGATTTTCACTCGTTGGCTCAATAATCCGTTTGAGATTTTATTCAGGGACCAAGACACATGGTTGAGTTTTTATTTCTAATTTTGAGCAGATTCCTCTGTTTACCCTCTTCAACTTGAAAGAAACTTGTTTAAACAACATAGAAAATGGAAATGAATGCACATACGGAAGTATTTCAAATCACCCCTGGGGCACGCTATATGCTGCTGGATGGAACTAAAACTCACGTTGAATTCGAGGCTGCGACTTGAAGTGGGGCGGGGGCCTGAGTTGCAAGCTGATGGATCTCCAGTTGTTATCCTTCATTTTCCCCTCAATCTATCCTGATTAAAGAAGTAGTCCTGCTTGCACAAGCAGTGGGATCCTGTTTTTTTTTGTTCCTTCCCCTCCTTCAACCATCACCTACCTTGGCTTCACTGTCCACTCCTCTCCCTGCTGTCCATCCTCCCAAAGTGCACTGTGGTAATTGAGTGAGAGCTGTGGCCCTGGAGTCCTTGTGTAATCCACACTTTATAAGCACTCTAATTGAAGTGCAAATTCAATACTCCCTCATCAGCCTTTTACTGGCCGTACCATTGCCTACACCCCTGAGGTAATTACAAGGAGACTGGCAGTTCAATCATTTTCCAGAAAATAATGTAACACAAACATAGCGGCATACACCAAATCATTTTATAGCGCCTGTGCGGAGTATGATAGTCAGGTTACTGGTGGAGAAATACAGGGAAAGACAAAGCAATTTCCTCTCTGTTGTCAGGGTGGTTACACATTGCTGTGATGAAGGAACTCAGACAATCTTATCTCATTACCACAGGGGATTATTCAAAGCTTGCATTTTTTCCTCGCCACTTACTAGTTTACCTGCAGACGCGTGCACACTTGGACACAGTCGCTTCAGAATTGGTGTGCCGTAAGATACTCATGCAAATGCTGGCTCACACGGTTTCCTCTTTTGAGTAGCTTTAGCCACAAACACATTCGTGCATGCAAAAATACATCGTGGCAATTAAAGTGTGCACACAATCACATATAAGTATACAGGTCTTGCTTGCACTGCTGTGTTTAGAGTATGAGTAGGAGTGCGGTTTGCAGCTTTAATTAAACTTCCTCTATTTTTTTCTCCGCTTGTTCCCATAGGGCCCTGTCATCTTCCCAACCACATGCTTATTTATTTATAATTGCATTAAATTCCAGAGCTGAGGCACAGTTGAACATGATGCCAGACCTGTGGAGTAAGATGGGATCGTCACGGAGTAATACAATTTCATGTACTCAAACGTCCCACCAGCTGGGAAAATTCCACATTATGAATCATGTAAGGATGCACAACAAGAAGCCGAAAAGATTTGGTGTCATTATTCTCAGCGCTAGAGTACCAATAAAGAATGTCAACAATGATGTATATAATCCAGCGCTGGTGAAACACATCACTGCTCCTCACGGGGGAAAAGCAAATTTCACATGTAAGGAGATCTTGTGAAATCTTCTGGTCCTCCAGAGATCAAACATTCCCAAAACAATCCAGGTGTCATATTAACTTTTCCTCCGCTCTCCTTTATTCAATTGCCAGTGTTCTCCTCACTGTTTTCTTTTTTTAATTTATTTATCGCTATAATTTGATCTGCCTCAGACTAAATATCCCACCAGACAACCTTTTGGATGAGCTTCACAGCAAATTCCAACTGCATCCCGAGCACTTTTGTTGAGGTTTGATGAATGGGATTCAAATCTTCAAAAGAGAAAATCATATTACAATATTCTCAAACACCTCCAAGTTGCCAAGATGCTCTACATGGGCAGCTACGCACCCACGAGCAGTAGCTTAATGTCTGCGGCACTGCCGCCTCACATCTGCAACACAAACAAGACTGCCTGCCGATCTGCTCATTGTTAATTTAAATGTTTCAAGATTCTAATCATATTATTGCACATCTTTACAAAGAGACTGAATGCTCTTTTAAGCTTTATATTATTTTCAGAACATTTTAATTGATTGTTGCATTATTTCCCTCTTGTCTTGCATCTGTAATGCCCCAATTTCCTGGAGACTGTAGTTCAGTATATGTATAGCAACATTCCTTCACCTTCCTTTTTATAGTTAGGAACCCCTTCCCTCCCAAATAAAGAAATGAATGAACTGCCTAGCTCTGTGGCGTCAACAATGGAGTGAAAATCAAGGCGCTTTAGTTTTGACGGTTGACAGTTGTGCTCCTGATGGATGTCCCAGCAAGATCACCACTAAATTAGACCAATTAAATGTCAGCGACATGAAAAAACAACAAAAACCCCAAAACAGAAGAAGAATAATATTTCCTAATCCACAGACCACAATGTTAATTAAAAGACTGAACATGTTCATTTTGAAGGCTTGAAAGAAGGACACCCATTCTCTCTAAAAAGGACACGGCAGCACTGCTTAGTGCAAAGTTGCATCTGAACAAACCAACTTTGGAACGATGTGGACGCCTCGCAGTTTTTGAGTCCTCTGTGTACTTCAGTATTTTAGATTCAAATGTGAGCTCATCTGCTAAAGCTTTGCTATTTCTGAGTCATACTGCCGTGCAATGATCCCAACCACACCAGTAAATCTGTAACAGGATGCTCAGAAAAAGAAGACGAATCAGAGTTTTGCAATGACCCAGTCAAAGTTGTCATTCTGGCCTCTTCGGCTGGAATATCAGAATGTGCTTGGTTGATAATAAACAAACAAACAAACAGTAGGATTCCCATTTTTTCCACCTGAATTGTCCTTTTTTGAGACACTGAATCCTTAATTGTTTCCGATGAACAGACCCATGCTTTGTCTACAAAAGTACAACGACGATTACTTCTCAGACTGGATTAAAACTGACAGCAAAGACTCTAACCTTGGTGAGGAGTAAAGCCAGTGAAGTATGATGCATTGCTCCAAATTCAATACGATGTGAGGCGGTTAAAATCATTTTACCTCCAACAGTTACAATATAATCCTCTCATGCATCAATGCAAAAGTAATATGACATCCTTGAATAGAACTGGAATGTAATATAACTCTGACAGTCATCATTATTCAGAATAAGTACTTTCATTTCTTTAATAGTTGAAATATACTATAAACTTTATATTTGCATGTGTTAATGTTTTCTGATATTGCACGTTAGTGTGAAAGCTGGACTTTTAAGTGTAACTACTTACGTTGTTATTATGTATGTATACACTTGACACCGCTCCTTCCGCTCCCAGTGAGGTTCAACCCCACGTTTCTCAGTCCTGCTTTGTAATATGTTTTTATGCTGACATGGGGCTATTTCTCTGATATTTTCTTCTACAGTGATATTAAATTCAGCTTATCAGGGAAGCAAAAAAACAAAAAATAAAAAAGTGTGGAATTGATGTTTTTGGTATAAAAGTTAGAAATGGTGGCTATTAAGATGAAAATAATAAAACTACCACTTAGACACATGAGAGGCCAGGTAAAACAAATAAATATTAACTTATAATGTTAACTTAAAGGTAGTGTAGTATTCGTTTCTAAAGGTTCTCAGAGTGAATACATGAAAGATTGTTAAATTTGATCAAGTTAATCACATTGAATTTAATCCGATTAATGCAACATGCAATAGATTTCCTATGTTTCCAGTTATATGATGAATGATCATGACCAGAAGGTGGGATTCCCTGCTGGGGCTTCTCTGTGTGGAGTTTTCATGTTCTCAATGTGCTTCTTTGGATTTTCTCTGGGCCCCTCCAGCTTCCTCAAACAGTCATGAAGCTTCTGAAAGAAATATATCAAAATTGTGAATTGGGACTTTTCACATAATTCATAGTAAATAAAGTTTTCAGAACTATTCTCATAGATATTGCTCTGTTATAATACACAACAGTTTGCATTTTACATTATTGAAAAAAAAAAGTAAAGCTGAGTTGATACAGCAAAGAATATTTCAATATATGCATTTGGAAGATGCAAAATTGAAATATGTAATACAATTGAGAAAATGTTAATTTGTCGATTGATTGATTGATATATTATTGATATTTTACACCTGTCACAGTCTGCACTCAATCTAAGGTCCAGTAATTTCATTAAACTCTCCATCCCCAAAGCCCATACAGTCTTTGGTCGCAACGCCTTCTGGTTTGCTGGAGCTAATGAGTGGAACACACTACAAAACACTCTCAAACTCTCTGCCCTCATATCACACTCTGTCTTCAAACAAAATCTGCAACAAATTACAGTTGACTCTTGCACCTGTTGATCAGGCCGACTTGCCAAATCCCATTGTCTTCATGTTTTTCAATGTTATTCTATTTATATTTATTTTACATATTTATTGTACTGATTTTATGCAAATTTACATAACGTTTTTTATTTCTCGCACTCCCCTTCCCCTCTTCCCTCAAAGTGCTTATGCTCTTTGTTCAGGCTGCATTTGTAAAGAAGAATTTGTTCTTAAATTGCTGGATTTGGTTTGTTGTGTGTCCCAAGAACCAGAACCAAGCAAGGTGAGGCAGCGTTCAGTTATTCTGCTCCTCACCGGTGGAACAAACTTCCTGTAGACCTGAGGTCTGCTCAAAATGTCAGCTCCTTTAAATCAGGCCTAAAAACATTACTGTTTACTGAAGCGTACTCACTTACCTGCTGTACTCTACTGCCCTTACCTTTTAACAACTTGTGCTTTTTATTATTTTACCTCTTTTATTATCATTTTATTTGTTATTTACTGTTTAATTGTGTCTTGCCGCTTTTAATGTTGACGTAAATTACTTTGAATTACCTTGTGTTGAATTGTGATACAAATAAACTTGCCTTGCCTTGCTTGACTGGGTAAATAAAGGTTAAATTAAAAAAAAATATATATATATATAGATAGAGACGGACGGACAGAAATATTATTCCAAACATTTGATACAGCAGTCAGTTCGTTGTTATTATTATCATTATTACTTAAAAAAGTCTAATACAGAATATAAGGTGGAAATTATTCATATTCTAGAGTTTTGTAATTTACTAGGAGAAAAAAATCTGATATTATTATTGGAAATTACAACATTAATTTTAATATCAATCAACAACAGATTTAGCTATAACCTATTTATCAATAAGTGTGCTAGATCATATTGGGGTCCGTTCATTTTACAAAGGACGGTTTAAAGGTTGTTTTTTCTGGAGTTGGAAAACCAAAACAATCCCAGCATGGCCAGCTGGGCGTCGACTACGTCACTGTCTCACCCGGAAGTGCAGGAACATCTGATGTTAAAAATCCTTCATCTATGTTATTTAACTGCAAAACAAAGGTGAGTCTTGAAACTGTTACTAGAATATTATTTAATTTTGTGGCGTATATATTTCGATATAACCCCCGTGATTACATACTTTTGAATTGTGGGCGACATTTAGCGATGGATTCACTCTTACAGAGTTTCACCACTAGCCGTTAGCTGGCTCGTGTTAGCAGGTTATAACGATTCAGAAAAAAGCTTCGGTATTATTATTAATAATATGGACTTTAAGGATGTTATTTTTTGTGGCATGTCTGAAGTCTAGTATCTCACTGTGCATTTAGGGGAAAAAAAATAACGACTCTGAAAATTTCCACAAGGACATGCGAAATAATGAGCTACCACCCAAAGACGGGTTATTGCCGCGTCCTCCGGTTCAGCAGCAGCCTTCTGCCAAATAGTGATCCGGGTTGTCCCTTCTGTTGCTCCTTCATGCGCAGTGCAGGACAGCTGCAGGTTTAATTCTGCCTGAACTCATCTGAACACAGTTATAATCCAGCAGACAGACTGCTGCAATGCAGACTAGGAATCTCTGCCGGATAACTGAACAAAAAAAATAAAAGTCATACAAAGATGGAATGACTTAATATGTATGAATAACAAACTTACTTGTGACATTAGGATTTTTTTTCCACTTTGTTTTTTGTGAAATTTGTTCATGCACAAAAATACAGTAAGTTTTAAATATCTTCTCGGTAAATGTCATGAATAAATATTGTATCTTTGAATACTACAGATGCAGCTTCCCCTTTTACATGTATCTTAGCTGTTACTTTCTTTTAAAGACAGGTTAGTCACTGTGGAGAAAATGAAATTAGTTTGCATCTTTCAAATATAAATATAACACTTAACCCTTTTTATTTTCATGTCTTACAAAGAACATTTTATAGTCAGGGTAATGGTGCAGATTTCTGTAAAACTTACTAATAGATTCTTATAAAATCAAAGTTTAAATAAAAACATTACACACAAGGTAAACAGTACAGTAACTGTTATAAGAGTGTGTCAGATAATTTTAGGTTTCTTATAATTTCCTTTTCCATAAATCATTGTAGAATACAGTACTGCAGTTTAGCGAGTTCAAAACTCAGTGAAACTCCTCCATTTTCATAGGTGATTTTTTTTTTTATCTGATGGTCCAGCTTGCCACCAAGTCTTATTAAGTTTGCTTTGGTAGTATGTTTTTTCCTCTTTTTGTTTGTGTATCACTGCAAACCAATGTCTTAGATTATAAGCGATTGCTGACCACTGGTAGCTACTGTTATATTGATTAAGTTGCAGATTGCTGCAGTAAAAAATCTAAGCTGTCATAGTTTTGTGTTATTTACCAATCAATCATTGCAGAATTTTAATTTATTTCAGATTATTGACTGTAACCACATAATTGACTGTAATATAAAGCACAACTGTGGCATTGTTTTGTCTTTATCATTTGACCAATTATTCTTTTTTGAGTGTTTTGTAACATCAAACTATGTTTTTAATACCTTTGATATCCTGAAGACTAAAAATAATCTTAATTAATATTTATGTTTAAAAAAAAAAAAAGCCTCAATCAAATAATCAAATTACAGATAGAGCCAAGCAGCCAAGTACAGCCGTGTAAGTGAAAGTTAACTCAGCAATAAAATTAGTGTAATACAGCTTGGACGCAACATCCTTTTCCAACTGAGAGCCAACCCACAGGGTCAGTGGTTGATAAGTTTCAGCTTTGGGAAGTATGGTTGTATCTTATAATAGATGTCTTGAGCACAATCTCATGATTTTGGGAAATTTCCCTCGGTTCCCCTGAGGAATTGTGTTAAAGATGTCATATACAGAGTTTAGTTGTTCTTATTCATGATTATTTTTGTCATCAAACAGGACAACGGAGCAGAAATATAACAACCGAACAAACTTCACTTATTACTAAGATTTAGTAAAGACTAAATGTTTTTACAAACGTGATATGATTTTATAAAACCACCTTTGCCAACATCTGTGGTTTTATTTCAGATCTGCTTATACTGATAGATATTTACCACATTTTATAATTTCTTTCAGGGTGTTAGACGTGTTTTTCTGAAGAAAATCATGAAGAGCTTTGGTTTGGTCCCGTGAGCTCAGTTTTAAAATGTGAGGTGGCTGTCTTTGTGTTGTGGTGTTCTTTCATTTTCAAAGGAAATGTCAATTTGTGTCAATTTTTACCCCACAAAATTAATTTGATTCAATAATCCTTTATTAATCCATTAAGGGAAATGTATATTAAAAAATATAAAAATACTGTTTTAAAAATAAATCCTCAGTCTTTGGGAAATCTTGTGCTTGCAAACTGGCTTACAGTCTTACAAAGTTAAAAGTTTGCCCCCCCCCCAAAAAAAAAAAATTAAAAAAAATGCTGTGTTCTGAAAATACATTAATTATGAATAGCAATTATTATTACGTCTGACAGTGTTTTTGTGTAAGTGCTGGATTTGCTCATCACCTGAAAACATGTCACATTATCACCAGTATGCTGATGACTCCTAGCTGAAGCCTGAAAAATCAAATCATTGCCTGAAATTGCAGGCTCGATCAGTCATTTTCTATGTTTAGATTTTGGCAGTGGCCCTAAAGAGTGAGTGAGTTTGTATGGTTGTTTGTAGCTGTGTGCCCTCTGATGTGCCCTCATGTAAGCTATAGGCTAAAGCCCTGTGAATAAAGAAGCTTGGGTAGATGGACAGAAGTGTGCTTACTGTTTTTGGCCCCTCGAAATCTTATATTCTCCATCTAATCTTGTTGTCTTTTAATTCACACACATAAGCTGATCTCCAGAATGGCCTCATTCCATTTGTATAATACCACCAAAATCCTCTGTGAACGATTGCTGAAAACGAAACCAAACATTTGTAAGACGGACGTTCTGCAATGTTGTTCCAGCCAAGTGTCCAAATAATTCCCTGATAATCTTTCAGTTGATCCCAACCGCTGCCGCCGGCAGTGATGAAAAGGGAAGAGAGAACATTTCTCTGGTTTTAGCTTCCTTACTGTTACTTACTCTTATTGTGTATATAACACCTTTAGAAGATAAGCTTAATATCAATGTTCTTAATGATCCAAAATGAGGTCTGCTTCTCAGGATGCACACTTCATTTCTTTTCCCAAATTTTTCAAGACTTAAAAAGGAGGCAGAGGTTTTTGTTTAAAGGCTTCTTTTCAGTGGAACCAGATGCCAGTTTGGATGAAGGACACAGAGACTTTTTGGCACATATTAAACTAACTGATCTGTTTGCACACTTGTTTTAACATGCAACGTTTGATTTGATTCCTTTTAGCCTTGCTATTGTGCTTTAAAGTATTTTGGGTTGCACTTTTGTTTTAAAAGTGCTACTTAAAAGAAGCTGAGTTACGTTGGTTGAGCTCTTTACATAAACAAGCATCTGGTGGATAAATGTATTTACCCAAAAATATGTTGTCCATGAAGGAAAAAAATGCATTTGGGTAAACACCAGAAAAAGTCTACATAAGAGGAACGCAGATCAGACTTTTAACAAGATCAGCTTGGAGGGTACCGGGTACCAGATGCTCTTTCTCACATTTCTGAGCAGTATGCATCAAAAGCAGTTATTAGACAGGTGGCCTTTCTGTAGACTTCCACCTGGCAGCTGGCAGATAGACACACTTTCCCTCTTTTTGTAGAAGTGTGGGTTGGGAGTTGAATGATCCACTTGTCTTGATTTAAAAGTGCTCCTCCAGCTTGGCTGCTTGTATTTTTCTTAAGCACTAGTCAAATTTAAATTCTGACAATGATGAGTGTCCATATCACCCTCTAGTCCGCTCTTTCTACTTGGCTTGATGCTGCGTATTAAACCGCTCAACCATGCTGTGTCTATACGCACAAACAGCCCCCCCCCCCCGCAAGATGCAGTCATTTGGTTTATTTACGGGAGGCGCTTCTGTAAATGCATGGAATAGGCCAATAGCCAATTTAAACACATGGTGGAGGCTAAGCTAATAGAATCTGACAGGAGTGGAGTCATAGAGGCCACTCAGGCATCGTAAAGCTGTTTTCGTTTACACCCCTAAATTTGTTGCTATTACCTGCTCGCTTCTCTCTTTACCTATGAGGAAGGAGTACAGCAAGATTCTTGAGTTTGATAGCTGTCATCACTCTTCTTTGCTCATTTCCACTATGTGACTGTGGGTATGTTGGTGCATGGATTTATATTTGTTAAAAAGACCTTCAGTCTTAAAGCAAATAATTTGGTTTTGCTTGATGCTGACTCATACAAACTCTCTGCATTTGTAAGAGATTTATATTTCTTGTTGTAAATTAAGTTAAATATAATGCATAAATCTAAACATCTACAAAAGTGAAATGGGTTGGATAGATTCAAATTTAGTCTGCATATATATATATATATATATATATATATATATATATATATATATATAATGTGTGTGTTTTTTTATATATATATACAGGTATATATGTATGTATGTATGTGTGTGTGTGTGTGTGTGTGTGTGTGTGTGTGTGAGATATATATATATATATATATATATATATATATATATATATATATATATATATAAACCCAAAATGTAAAGAAATATATTATTTCTTTGTTGTAACAATGCTTCTTGGCAATGAATCGTATACCGTTGGAAAGCCTGTTTATTTCCCTTTTAAATGGAGCCACATTTGTAAGGAACATGGATTTGTGGGATGAGCAGCAGAACTGAGGATGTGGGTTGTAACCATGAAAAATTTGCCAAATCTTCTCTGCCAATGCCAAACAGCTTATAGCAAAATTGCTCTCGACTGTTGCTTTGAGCTGCCGGTCCCCCCTGGTGCTGCCAATCAGGCCCCTGATTGGCAGCACCTGTGAGCCTGGGCTGCCACAGTGCTTAGGTTTCTGCTCCAAGAATCGGCATCCCACGTTTGACTGATCTGAATAGAGCTCGTGCCATAGGGCAACTTCTTGCTGTCGGTCCGCAAAACGAAGTGAGTTGTCATCCCAAATACCATCTCCAAGTAGAAAAAAAGTCTTTATCACCATAATTATAGTTAACATTGGAATCTCAATCATTAAAGGTGATTATTTTCAGACTTTTGAGCTTGTTGCCTTTATCACACTTAACACAAAAGTGTTAAACATTTCCACAGTTAGCTGAAATGGAATATACAACATTTCTGACTAAATAGAAAATAATTCAGGTCAGTCAGTCTCAGACAGGTGACTATTAGAAACCACAGCTTATCAACTATGTTTTTTTTGACTGCATTATTTTTGTGATCGTTGGGAGCCAAAATTGAAATCAAGATTACAATTCGAGTAATTGCACTACCCTTGTTTATAGTTCCTGCATTAGTGGGTTAATGTGAAAGTCCATGTTCTGTTGATGGGGCTTATGTCTGTTTTTTGTGTGGGTTCCTGACGGAGAGTAATTCTGAAACATATAGAGGCACTATAAGAAGAGCAAGGTTATTGAACGCAGAGGGATGCATCTCTGCTGAGCAATGCAGTAACGCACACTTCTGCTGAAACCTAAAACATGAATGCAGAAGGTTACTTTGATAAGGGGTTTTAGCATGCTTTGTATGACTAATGATTGCATTATGATGTATTATAAGAAAACTCTATTTGTGGGTAGGGCTGTTCGATTTTGCCCAAAAATAAAATCTCAATTTTTTTCTCTCAAAATCCAATTTTCGATTACGATTACGATTATTTTGTGAATTGACAAAAGGCAAAGAAATGATTTCAAATATGCTGTTTTTTTTATTGAACATTTGCCCCATTGGGCTTTAAGTGCAAACTTTTCTCTTATTAAACCAAAAATGAATGAATAAAGTGCAAAACTCTGTAAAATAAGTTGAAAAAAAGTTGAAAAAAATATAATAATATAATATAAAGTTTTATCTATGAAAAAAAAAATCAGCAAATCAGCACTTGCAAGCATACAGTAAGTTATATTTCCAATTAAATAAAACAAGACATTTTCGAATTAAACTAAACTGGGTCTTTGCATGCTAAATAATAATCAACCCATGAAGGAGGTAGAGGTGTGTAATGTCAGTCATTACATTTGCTATTCACATTTGCACATTTTGCAAGGAACACGAGCCGGTCTACCGGTGGCATGTTACAACGCCCCCTCCTACACTAAAGAGCCTCTCCGATGGGGCACTTGTCGCAGGTATTGAGAGGTATTTCCATCAATCATTAATATGGTATCAATCATTAATATGTGCGCAGACAAGGTAGAAAAAAAAAAAAGTGAAAAATCGATTTTACGATTTTCACGTTTTAACATCGTTCTAATTACATAATCGCGATTACGATTTAAAATCGATTAATCGAACAGCCCTATTTGTGGGTAATTATAGTAAACCTCAGCTGATGTAAAATCCAGTCTTGACCAGTGTCTGTCTTAGTCACAATTGCAGATATTTTTAGTAGCAAGTACCATTATTGTGGAAGCCTTTAATCTCGTGGATTAGTATTAGTGTAGTATCTAGTGTCTGCAAAGGTCTTCAGGGTTAAGGCACCAAACTCTCTCGGGAGTTCTCCTGGGTTCTTCCAACTGAGAAGCCATCATTATTGCTTTCTTCCTTGGGAGTTAAGCTAATTCGAGGCTCGTGGCAGAACTGTCAACCTTTTTCTCGGGGTCCTGTCTAACGAGGGAGGGGGAGGACTGCAGATGCACTGTAGGTTCCGTTCTTTCAGTGGAAGAGAGGGAAAACCGGTGCTCGGGGAGAAGATGTGACCACCCACCCCACTACTTTGTGTGGGGAGGGAGGAACAGGGCGCTCCTGCAGAAAGGGCATCCAAGCGGATGCTTCATGTCTCAGTAGCCCACACTTTAACCACAAGTGCAAAATAATTGAGGCCAGTCTTACAGGAGGCTCTACCACCACTCGTGTGAGATGAATAAATTGACTTACCTCTCCAGGCTGTTTCTTCTTGTAACCAGATCTATCTTTTTAGAGGTTTTCCTCTTATCTCTAGCTCATTTTGCTGTACATGTATATAACAGGATCCTTAACATGTACTGCATCCTTATTTCTAAGTAAATTATGTCCTATCAGAAAACCTTTTGTTGTAGGCCGGCGATGACAAATGAGAACCATATAAGTCGTTTTCTTAAAAAAAAAAAAAAACAACATTACTATTGATGTGACTGTTGTGGATGTGCGAATTATGAAACCATAATTCAAAGTGAATTAAGGTACGGTGACTTTGAAGGCCACTAACATAGTTTTTACCACAGTAATATCAAGCACACAGGATTATTGTCAACTGTGATAAATTTGAACAAACAAAATGCCTCACTGAGGAATGCTGCATTTCTCAGTGAGACTCTCCTGTACCCGGCTGGCCTCGCTCTTCGTATATCCACCCTCGTTCTTACCGGGTCTGTGATTTTGGGTAATTGCTTTGTTAATGATGCTGGAGTGCAGAATGTAAGTTTATTCTGCTGTCGCAGTGTAAATTGCCACCGGAGTCAGTACATCAAATACTAGTTTGGAAGGAAATAGAAACTCATTGAAAGTTTTAATTTACGAAAAACAAATGGTACGAACGGACTTGAGCCTCTAATGAGCCTGGTTATAAAAGTGTTTGTAAGTCTCCCTACAGAACATGTTCTCTCATACTGTGAGCAGTTGGATGTGACTGACTTACACCTAAAGTGATCAGTGATAGAGAAAAATTTAGGAGCTATGAATTCCACTCAGCCACTCATTTGACAAACTTATTTAATTATATGATTGATTTATTTGATGCATGATGTGAAATATATCTATAATTGTAACACAAATGAGAAAAAAATAACTGATTTTGTGTAAAAACAGCATAGAATGAATGCCCTTGGAGGCTGTGCCCATCTTTAGTCCTGCTAAGACATAAGTGATATAGATATATTTCTGATTGGTCTGTTAATGAAGAGGCTGATTTTTCCACATTAGTGAACGTTTGGGAGGAATGACAACATGTATTGACTTAATTTAAATGGGAGGAGGGAAATTGAGATATATATTGGGGTAGTAAATACCTGCCAGTGCTGCTGGCCGTGTTGGATATGGAGGATGAAATGCTCCTTCTGTGAATATTTGTGTCAGTCTGTGAATGATGCAGGCAAAGCCGGTATTAAGTGGTTTTCTTTTGCTCTTGTCACACCTTTTTTTTTTTTTTCTATAAAAACAGGCGGGGAGCATGGGTGATACAGATGAAGAAAATGTTATCACTTGAAAGCTAATCTCAAAGACAGCCATGTCATTCCAGACTAATAGACAGTCACCCTCTGCTTCTCCTACATCACCGCTTTGGTCTTTTGCCATCTGCCAGTTAGATGTATTCAAATCATCCATTCTGACTTTGGACCTGTTATGTGAACTGGGCAGGTCCCGAGCCTCTACCAGACTGCTTAGTTAAATTCATAGCCAGGGAAGCTCACAGATTCTGAATTAATGACAGATACACAGGTGCTAAAACATGTCACTGCCCAAAGTCCAGTTAAGTTATTCTGGCATTTAATCAAGGGAAATGGTGACCTATCCTAATAGTTTGGTTGAGTCTTTTACTATCTAATTGGGTAATGGAGACCAATACAACTTTTAAATGAACAATGTTTCCTTCCCAAAGGTAAATATAGGTCATGTTCAATTTAAAAAAAAAAAAAAAAACAACAAACTAGAGTGTGTTCAGAAAATACATTTGTGGATTCTGTTTATAGCACGAGTTAAGTGCAAAACAGATAAATAACCTTGGACCTTTGGATCTAATATTATTCTTGAATGGAAAGTGTTTGCAGTTATTTGCTAGAGGTTTGAATCTGTGTTGGCCTTGCAGGTCGATTCAATACAACTTCAAATGTTCCACCGGTGCATCTTAATGTCTTGTATCCTCAAATTATAAGCACACGTAGCTGCTTTTTCACCAATAAATATGGCCACCTACAGCAATATTTATCCCTTTGTTTGAAATGTAGTTCCTTCAAAAAGAGACTCCTTTTAATATGAATAGCTGCATGTTTTAAGTATTTTTCAGTATTTCAGTCCCTGTATCACATGTACATTTACTCAACAATCATTGGTATGCAGAGTACACCCACCTAGAGCTGGTCTTTATATGCACATCCTATTAACTGCTTATGTATATCACAGGTCATACTTTTTTTTTTCTACTTTTCACTAGCTGATTACATGAGCTATTCATTTTGTTCTCATCTGCACTGCTTGAAGTCAAGCAGCAGAACATTGGATGTTCTGAATATGGAAAGGTACTTTTACGTGACCCCGTTTATAACGCAAGCTGTTGTCTTCTCTTTTATTCGGGCTCCATTCCAACAATTGGGTGCAGGTATAGCCATTTCTGTAAGGTGTTAACAGGAGCCTATTCTGCAGCTTCAACGCCTAGTTGATGTAACCCTAGCATTTCTGCTGCTGGATGAACCCATTCATCCTACAAACCTAGTTTAGTTTATTAGTTTAGTTTATTGTTTTGCACAGTTTTTAAAATATACAGGAAATATCAAATATAAATACGATACGGTGCAGGAAGAGGCAAAAAACCCAATGGGCTTATTTGAAGCTTCCACCGGAGTTATTAAAATTTCACATGTTATAAAGAACACAAGATTAACATACAAAAACAAAAGGTATAACTACACAAAAGTGATGGCAAACTAATAATGCAATATATAATTAATAAAGAATAAAGACATAAAATAAGTGTGTGTGAGTGTGCATGGGATATTGTTTTTACAACTTGTATTGACTCCTGAGCAAATAAGACTAATGGTAGAAATGATCATGTCACTATGAGTGAAACACAAAAAAAAAACATGGATACATGTACAACAAATACATTGGGAAAACAGTTACAAAACAGCAATTAAGTGGTCCTTCAAACGTCTTTTATAACATTTCAAAGAGGAAGAGCTCTTTGCCAAGTGGGAAAAATCATTCCACAATTTAGTGCCCCTAAATCTCACCGAAAACTTGTGACCGATCATGTGATTCTTTACCCTCTTCTTTACCCTATTTTTTGGTTCTATAGTCAAATTTGCAGTGTGTCTTGAAGTTGAACATTTTAAGTCAGCTTGAAAACAACTAATGTGTTTCCTCATATTAGTTGCATTGCAGCAGTATAGCATTTTTGCAAAGCAGATTTACTGTATGGGTTTCAGGTGTTTTTTCTGGTATAATAACACATGCAGTGTTATGTGCCGTCAGCTTTCAAAACAGTCAGTGCATCGATCATTCTACGGCTAAACTATGTTCCTGTCTGCGGTATTACCACTTAAAGACATTCTGGTATTTTTTGACAACTTTCTAGAGGTCTCAAAGAAATATGTGGGACATATTTTAGTCAGCACAGTTACAACAGATCATTTTTCATCCATGTCTTCCTGCTCTGTTTATAGCAGCTGGTTTGGGTGCCAGAGTAGAAGCTGGGGAACGACGACGGTGGATAATAGTCCTGTGCTTCAGGTACACGGTGGTGTGCTGAGAGTCAGGACCACCCAGGACCTACCACCCCATGTCGTTTTGTTTACTTTAGGTCTGACCCATGATTAAGTTTACCCTCGGAGGTGAGTTATTGTTGCGGCCAGCATGACACGCAAGGGGGGGAGGAAGGGGAAGACAAAAGATTTTCTGACAAGAGGGGACGCTAAATGATTATAGTCGGATGTTGACCTGTGATGTAACAGAATCCTGTGAATCTAAAATGGGTGGCTTCCAAACAAAGAGACTTTTTGATTTGGTAATGCCTTTCGATGTGTAAAAAAAAACGTGTTTTCAACTAATTTCCTTTTATTCAGTCCCCTTTAATGTGAGAACCTGATCTTATAGGTGTTTTACGTAGGTGTTTTACACAGTTGAATGTAATGTTATGTTGTATCTGAATCTTTCTTGTTCAGCATCAGCCAGAAAATGACTAATTATTAAGTGTTTTCTGCAAATTCTCTAATATGAAACTGCAAAAATACAGAATCACTGATGCATTTTATATTCAAGGATTTAACAACCACCTTAATCCAAAACAAACATATAGCATTATTTCTTTGCATTTAGGAAATGGAAAAAAAATATAAACTCCATTGCTGATTGTTTCAGAATGGCAGAATTGTACCCTGAACATAATTCTTTTTTTTTTTTTACCCGACAAAAAAAAGGGGAGAGTTATGGATCTTCCATTGGTTTTACAGATGCAGATGTTGGAACTTTGGCCACTGTCCAAGTGATACCCAACATTTTATGCAATAATGATGACGCTTATAATGATATGGATATTTGTTTACAAATTTAATACAACTACTAACTGTTAAAAATACTTGAAAGAAAAAAAAAATGAAGATCTGTTTAAAAGCAGTGCGAGGAAATAGATGTGGTATTCACTTCAAGCAAGTAAGAAGGTCTTTTTTAATTATTGATAAATATTCATTTTTGTAATTTAAAAAATCCCTCATGAAAGATTTAAATAGGGTAAACTCATTAATTTCACACAATAAACTGTTTGCACTTTTAGCTCAGAGAGAAAATCTCTTGTTCATCTGAAAGGTAGAAAAAAGAGTAACGTGCCAAGAGTGGGAACGTGAAAGAGAGAGGACAAGAGGAGGCAGAGGAAGGGTAAGAATCGGGGCTGTGAAATCAATAGCTCATACTATTCTGAAATTGAGGGGTTGTTTTTTTCGCCAGAAACTGCGTACAGGGGGTAGAATATGAAATAGGTTTGGAGGAGGCCCCTCGTGTAAGCAGCGGTATTGATTTCCAGAGACCTGGTGCAATTACACCAGTTTTGTCAGTGCCCTTCAAAGGACTGGGCCGACTCTGGTGGGGCAGGATTTTGGGCGCAGGCTAACTTTCCCTCGTCTCGTCCTCTTGAATGCCCAACTGATTCTGTTCCAAAGTCAGATCAGAAAAAGCCAAGAAAATTGTCTTTCCAGAGGCTCATCAGCTGTGGGATGGAAGATTTCACCCATTGACAGTTTGTCCAAAGAGAATCACAAGCATTACAATTTACGCAATATAACCCACTCTCTTTGTGTGGTTCTCTGTATGTGCACGTGTCTGTTGGCATGGAGCTGCAGGAGAGGCTGAATGGATTGACAAACTGTCTTTTCCAGGTTCGTGTTGTTCCGTAAGTGTGTTTTGTTACCGACCGAGGATGGAGGTTGTATGAGTGTCTAAGAGGTGCACCTTGTTTGGAGGTGTATTCACACATATCCCCCACAGTTTGGCAATTACTCCGAACAGACAGACATTAGTGGAAAAATTGCAGCTGTTTTTAAGCTTTTCTTATTGCAGGATTCACTGGAAAAAATGGTCTGTAATTCCCAGACTGTGTTCTCCCGCTGTGCTCTCTTTGCTGCTGAAGCTGCTTTCATACTACTCTATCATTCTTCATAAGTAAAGGCAGCAGAGAGGTATCAGCCCGTGGAACAATATAGGACATCCCCCCACCCTTGACTCCTGAGATTCGAAAAAGTTTGCTGGCAGAGAACCAAAAGCACTGCCTCTTACTGTTTCCTTCTTCTTGCTTCCTCTCACAGTCGCCAACCATGTGGCTCTTCTTCCTCGCCTTTTCTCTTTCGTTTGAATCTAATTCTCTCGCCGAGTAAAGGGAGTCTCTTTCAATATGTTTTGTTTCCCTTCTTGGGTGATAATGAGGCAGTTGAATATTCATGAAGAGGAGCCTGGTATTGCTCAGTATGGCAATTGTGCAGCTGATGATTGTGTGCACGGGGACCGTGGTGGCTGCGTTTCTGAGGGATGTGTTGAGCAGTAGGTAGACATCAGGAGACTGTGCTGCTGTGCTAATGATGCAGATGCGCATCCCCCAGCTTTGTTCGGTCAGTGATTGTGAATGACCCATTCCCAGGGCCTTTCCTCTCTACACTGGGCTGCTACCGGAGCTTATGTTTCGCCTCCAGCTGCCAGTGGAGAGCAGGAAAACTACAGACGACTTAGAAGAGGAGCTTTCTTTCTGCTGCCTACGCTCTCCCTCCTCTCCCTCCCGGTGGTTCTGACCTCTGGCAAACAGATGCCACGGGTTACCTCTCTGGGGGGCATCTTTATCCTTCTATTATCACTTGATGTCTTCATATTTTCCTATCTTTATTTTTATGTGAAGCACTTTGCATCCCATTGTTGTCGAATTGTTCTGTAACAGTACATTTGCATGGCCTTGCCTGCTCATTTTCTGTGGCACATGCATCTTTCTTCCCTGGAAAATATTGCACTGTGACGTCTAGTACTGAATACACTTCATGTTGAAGGACATAATGAGAAAGCATGCACTCGATTTTACCAACAAAAGGCTGTATGATGCATACTTATGCCCCCCCCCCCCCCCAACTCCCCAAATCCACATGCTTTTGATCGTTGGCTTTGTTGTGCTCTTCAGATACTTTTCCAACAGCTATTAAAGTAGTTTCTTACTAGGGGTGGGCGATATGACCTAAAATTAATATCACGGTATTTTTCATCTTTTGAACGGTGACGGTATAATATCACGGTATTTTTTGGTACGTTTTGGGAGGAGTAGCCTGTCCTGTCCCTTTATGTGAATAAGGTTAATATTTTTATATATATATATATATATATATATATATATATATATATATATATATATATATATATATATAATATTTTATATATATTATATTATATTTATTTTTATTATATTATATTTTAAATATTTTGTAAACCTGTCTTAAAATGTAATACTGGACCTCGGTTGGGCTGGTTGGACAGCGGGTGGTGGAAAATTTCCCTTAATTTTAAATCCAAAACTTGACAGGTTTATGCCATGAGTATTCATATAGAGTAATCCCTTGTTTTTCGAGAGGGTTACGTTCCAAAAAGAACCCGTGATAAGTGATATTCACATAGTAGCAACCCTTTTTTTTTTTTTTTATAATTATTATACAAAGCTTCAAATTGCGGAGTTCAACACCGCCTCGCACGTATTTCACTGCTCTTCTGAGCCGCTCCATCCCGACTCGCGCCGCAGCGTCTTTTTCTTCTAAAGCCCGCGGTAAAGATGTGTTTTTTCGAGAGAAGAACATGGTTATGGGTATTTTTTTGTCACTCCTTTTTTCTTCTGGGCAAAAAGATTCTTTTTTTTTTAATTCAAGATCTTTTTATTAAAGTTTTCACAAAATAAAAAAGGTGAAATGCTGCATGTCAATTACAAACATTTTGATTAGGCATGGGCATGTTAATCATAGCATACACCAGTGTACAGAATATAAAAAACAATTAAACAGTATGAAAAAATATAAAATAGTAACAAAAACAAACTACAGACCAAACTAATCCCTCCCCTGTCACTGCCAGATTGCTAATCACAATATGAGGTCACTCTAACATCAAAAGCCTGCACTAGGAATATAAAAGAAATATGAAGTATAGTTCACAGGGTCTGGAATGCTTCTAGAAAAGGTCCCCACACTTTCTGGAACTTATTTGATTGCTGAAGCGAGTATCTAATTTTCTCCAGTTTTAAGCAGGACATGATGTCTTCCAGCCATTGCGCACGAGTAGGAGGGAAGGGATCCTTCCACCTGAACAGAATTGCCCGACGAGCCAAAAGGGAGGCAAAAGACAAAGTGTGCCCCTGTGCAGTGGTTAACTTCCTTCCTCCCTCCATGACCCCAAACAGGGCAGTCAGTGGGTTTGGTTCTAATCTGATTTTAAGCACCAGAGAGAGAGTATGAAAGACTTCCATCCAGTACTTGTTTAGACATGGGCAGGACCAGTACATGTGGATGAGAGAGGCTTCTGCTACCTTACATCTTACACAGTATGGACTAATATCTGGGTACATGGAGGATAACTTTGCTTTTGAAATATGAGCCCTGTGTACCACTTTAAACTGAATTAAGCAGTGACGTGCGCACAGGGAGGTTGTATTAACCAGTTTGAGTATGGACTCCCAGGTATCCTCTGATAAGGGAAGCCCTAAGTCCTGCTCCCATGCTGCTTTGAGTTTATCTGTAGGGGCACTCCTAAGATCCAGCAACATGTCATAGAAAGACGAAATGAGCCCCTTTTTGAATGGGTCTGTGGCAAGAACTTTGTCAACTGTGGTCGAGCCTATCGATGCACCAGGGCTGGGTGTCTGGGAAAGAACAAAATGTCTAGCCTGAAGATACCTAAAGAAATGTGATTTTGGAAGGCTGAATTTACTACTTAACTGCTCAAAAGATGCCACGGTGCCGTCTATGAACATATCGCTAAAACGAATCATACCCTTCCTGTGCCATTCCTGGAAGGTGGGGTCCTCAAGGGATGGTTTGAAAGAGTGATTTGATGCAATGGGGCTAAGAAGAGAGAAGCTGTGAAAACCAAAAAACTTCCTAAATTGGGCCCAAATTCTAAGAGAATGTTTAACCACTGGGTTTTTGATTGATTTAAGTGAAGGAAGTGGAAGTGAGGAGCCGAGTAGGGCAGGAATTGACAGGTCATCAGTTGGATGTAACTCCATCGCCACCCAGTCAGGGCGGTCAGCGCCGTCGCAGTAGAAGGACCAGAATGCAAGGCAGCGCAGGTTAGCAGCCCAATAATAATAACGAAAGTTTGGGAGGGCCAGACCACCTGCAGACTTAATTTTTTGAAGGTGAGTTTTGTTCAAACGTGGCCGTTTACCCCGCCATAGGTATGTAGATATAACTGAGTCAAGGGACTGAAAAAAAGAACCAGGAATAAAGAGTGGTAAGGTCTGGAAAAGGTACAAAAATTTAGGTAAAATGGTCATTTTAACTGAATTGATGCGACCCACAAGAGACATTGACAGGGGTGACCATTGTGTAAGGGTTTGTTTGGTCTCATTTAACAATGAGATAAGATTCTCTTGGAGCAGGTCTTTGTGTTTCCTTGTCACAGATATGCCTAAATAGGAGAATTTGTCATTTGCGATTTTAAAGGGAAAATTGGAAAGGTCTAAAGCATGCGATTCGAGATTGGTAGGGAAAAGCTCACTTTTGCTGAGATTCAGTTTATAGCCTGAGAGTTTCCCAAACTGACTGAGAAGTGACAGCGCAGGGGGTAATGAGGCCAGAGGGTGAGAGATGAAAAGCAAGAGGTCATCGGCATAAAGCAAGACCTTATGTTCCCTGCCACCTCTCCAGATACCGGACACATCCTCACAAGATCGGAGCGCTGTGGCAAGCGGTTCGATAGCCATGTCAAAAAGCATGGGACTAAGGGGGCACCCCTGACGGGTTCCACGATGCAGATTAAATGGTTTTGACCGTTGAGAGTTAGTACGAATTGAGGCTGTTGGGTGTAAATAGAGAAGTTTAATCCACAGAGCAAAGTTCGGACCAAAACCAAACCTGTCCAGCACAGCAAAGAGATAATCCCATTGGACGCGATCAAATGCCTTCTCCGCATCCAGAGAGACAACGCATTCAGGGATAGCCTCAGAGGCAGAGTAGATAATATTGAACAGTCGCCTTGTGTTGAAGTAAGACTGCCTACCTTTAATGAAGCCAGTTTGGTCTTCAGATATAATTGTGGGGAGGGCATTCTCCAGCCTATGGGCTAGGACTTTAGCTAGGATTTTAGCATCTGTGTTTAATAGGGAGATGGGCCTGTAGGAGGCGCATTCAGTAGGATCCTTCCCTCTTTTAGCTATGAGGGTGATGCAGGCCTCCGAAAAAGAAGGAGGGAGGGAACCGTGGCTGAAGGATTCTGAAAGAACTGTAGATAGCAGTGGGGAAAGCAGAGTAGAAAATTTCTTTAGAAATTCCGCCGGGAAGCCATCAGGGCCAGGACATTTACCCGACTGCAGTGAAGAAATGGCTCGAGTAATTTCCATCAGGGATATCGGTTCTTCTAATGTCTTCCTTAGATCTGGTGAAAGACTGGGAATACTAAGACTATTTAAAAAGTCCGCAATCTCATCTCGATCAGTCTGAGATTCCGAGGTGTATAGCTGGGTATAAAAGTCCCTGAATGCTTCATTTATGAGTAAGTGGTCTGTAGTTACATGGCCATTTGGTAATCGAATCTTAGAAATATTTTGTTTAGCCTTAGAGCCTTTAAGTTGGTTGGCTAATAATTTGTCAGATTTGTCTCCATAAACATAAAACCTGGTTTTACTTTTCAGAAGTGACTGTTCAATTGGGTGAGTGGTAAGCAGGTCAAATTTAGTTTTAAGTTCTAGCCGCTTTTTGTAAAGATCTGGGGATTTAGTCCGAGAATATTCTTCATCGACCTCTTTGATTTGGCGGGCAAGGTCTGATCGCTCCCTATAAGATTTTTGCCTCACCCTAGCAGTGTAGGATATAATCTGTCCCCGGAGATAAGCCTTGAGGGAGTCCCAGACAGTTAGACTAGACATTCCTGGAGTCATATTCGTGGATAGGAAAAAGGCTATTTCCGTTTCCATAGATTTAACAAAATTTGTGTCCGACAGCAGAGTTGAATTGAATCGCCACTGTCTGTCTCTCTGAGGTAGGTCAGGAAGGGACATGGTTAGAACCACAGGAGCGTGGTCGGAAATGACAATGCTCTGATAAGCACAGGAATGAACCAGGGGAATCAGTTGATTATCAATAAAAAAATAATCAATCCTCGAGTATGTGTGGTGCACTTGTGAGAAAAAGGAGTATTCTCTGTCACATGGATGTAAAGAACGCCACACATCACAAACACCGTAGTCAGAAAGGAACGCCTGAATAAGACGGGCTGACTTACTTGCTGTGCCGGGGTTGGTAGAGGATCGGTCTAGGACTGGGTCGAGCCAGCAATTAAAATCACCACCCAGTATGAGAGAATATGTATTAAGGTCAGGGAGCAGTGAAAACAGTCGTTCAAAAAAGACTGCATCATCTGAATTAGGGGCATAAACGTTCACAAGTACGACCAATGTATTGAATAATTTCCCAGAAACGATCACGTAGCGACCAAACTTGTCAGAAATCACATTGTGCTGCTCAAATGAAACATCCTGACTGATCAGAACTGAAACTCCTCGGGCCTTAGCTTGAAAGGAGGAGTGAAATCTCTGCCCTGACCACCTCGGGAACAGGCGGCTATTATCAGAACTGCGAATATGAGTTTCTTGTAGAAAGGCTATTTCTGTTTTAAGGTGTTTTAGATGTGAGAAGATCCTCTTCCTTTTAACAGGGTGATTCAGACCCTTAACATTCCAGCTCACCAACTTCAAGTATCTACTCATAATATCTAAGAAGAAAAATTAGGTGTGCACAATGACCTAGGCAGAAAAAAAGAAAACGGAAAGGAGGTTGAATGTGACCCACATTAAGTAATGAGTTGAAAAGAGTTAATGCAAAGTTTCTGGCAGTGACATATCCCCCCGACCCACCCCCCCCAACTAAGACAGCTGCTATAGAAAAATAAAAAAAAAGCAGCAAGCTCTTTAAAACAAACAAAGTGCAATAACGCATCTTCCAATCCTACACACTAATAGCTTTTGCTCCCGTATCATGGGTGTATACATATTAGCACCTTAAAACGTGTAGATATAAATAAAAAAAAGAAATACCCTCTCAAATCTTGACCTGGAAGTCCCGATATGAGCCCAGAAATATTTGTACAAAAATATAAAATATAAAACGTCCGACTTAAGCAGCGTAAAAGTAAGGTTAACAGCTTACAATTATTACAAAACTTATAGGTAAATCGGAAAAGCTTTTTTTCTTTTTTTTTTTTTTTCTTTTTCTCTCCCTCTTCACCACTTATTTTCCCCCTTCCCTCAAATAGCCAAAAAGAACTGCAAATTAATAATATTTGCAAAAGGGCAGTCAAACTAACAACAGAGAAAATACTGGTTGTCGCGGGGTTACTCACCCTCCCCTCAGGAATAATGTGGCTCACGTAAAAAAAAAAAAAAAAAAAAAAAAAAAAGAGAGAGAAAAAAAAAAGTCAGTCCGTGAGCGTCAGTGAGCCGCACCGGGCTGCAGGCGGAGCCGTGACAGCCTCCAACGGTCCCGTTACGGTAGGTTTGAAGTTTTGCTGCGACTCGTGATGAATTTGCGCGCCTCATCCACGGAGCCGATCCACTTCCTGGCCCCCCCGGACAGCGTGAGCCGGAGCCGGGCGGGGAAGAGCAGAGCCGGCCTCAGACCCAGCTGGTAGAGCTCCGACATGACTCCGCTGTATTCCGCTCGTTGGCTGGCAACTTCGGGGCTGTAATCCTCCACTATCCGGATGGGGTGGCCGCGATATTCCACCTTTCCTCTCCGGCGCGCCTCCCTGATGAGGATATCTTTCGTCTGGTACCGGTGAAGGCGGAGGATGACCGGACGCGGTCTCTGTCCCGGGGCCGGCTTGGCGGCGAGCGAGCGGTGCGCTCTGTCTATCTCTGGCGGTGACGGCAGCGTATCGTTCCCGAACACCTCACACAGCAGCTTGGAGAAGAAAGCCGTTGGAGACCCGCCCTCGGTCGACTCCGGTAAGCCCAGGATACGGATGTTCTGCCTTCTGCTCCGGCTTTCCAAATCCACCACCTTAGCCTTCAGCCGAGCATTATCATCCCGTAGAGTCGAGCAGATGCCTTCAAGGTCCGTAACTCGCTGGCTGAGGTCTTCTGTGGCGAGTTCAAGGGACGAAACCCGTTGGCCATGGTCCTCGACCGCGAGCCGCGTTTGGTCGAGTTTGGAGTCGAGCTGACTGAAAGTATTTTTGAACTCGGCGGCCAGGGCAGCGCGGTGTTCTTCCAGCAACGTGGTAATGGCCGCCAGGGTTAAGACAGCGCCAGCCTCGTCCTTTTTTCCCGACTTGCCGCTCTTCGAAGCCATCTCTGAGGTAAGTGGGCTCGTTCGAGACAAAAAAAAAGAAAAACAGCAACAGGGAATCCCTTTTAAAGGAAAAAGTTTGAAAGTTTGAGGGCTTGGTGGTTTAAAAAGTTTGGCATTTACGGGAGCACTCACGAAACACGTCTACTCCATCTGCTCACCAACCGGAAGCCAAAAAGATTCTTTTAAACCGACATTCATTAATTTCTCCATCTTGAAGTGGGTGACTGGTATTCCAGCAGGTTGAAACAGCGCTCTGCGCTCCGCTGCCGTCAAAGACCCGCCCAGCTCCACTTCTGATTGGCTAGTGTTAGTTTGGTTGAGCGCCAGAGCTGCTTTCCTCTCATTCCATTGGTAGACGAATACGGTTGACTAAGACTTTTTTTTTTCTCTCAAACTTTTTTTTTTTTTTTTTTAAGCAGTCAAACTCGCACGCCGAGAAAAAAACTCCATACGCCGGGGATCCGGCACGGTGCCGGAATACTTTAAGCCCTGTCATTTCTTACTACTCTTGTCGTAAGGTGTAGCAGCAGTAAGGATGCCTGCAGTGAAAGCTGTGTACTCTTGGGACGTGCTCCGCTGGTGCGCGGAGCAGCGGTCCCAGCGGGACCAGCTGCTGGTCCCGCTGGGACCGCTGCTCCGCTGGTTCTGCAGCAGCACCAGTGGAGCAGCGGTCCCAGCGGGACCAGCTGCTGGTCCCACTTGCGCTCGTTTTGGCCCGGGTTGCCTCTTCATATTCACGGGCGTGCGTGTTTTTTAAGTGATGAAACAGGTTGCTTGTGTTTCCACCTCTTGCTGTCACAACACGGCAGCAAACCTTGCATATCACCGACGTTTTTAATGCCTTATTTAGGCTTATTATTTTATAATTGATTTATTACGGTATTGACGGTATTGCAAAATCCATGTCGTGGCGCAGTTTCACACCGGTGATGACTATGACACCGGTGTACCGCCCACCCCTATTTCTTACATTTTCTCTTTTTGTTCAGCAGGTTTTCATTTACATTTTGTCACTTCTTCACTATCCCAGGCTTCCTTTTTCTATCCTCGCAGCTTTCTCTGGTCCCTTTTCCTTCTCTTATTTGACATCTCTACCTTTTAACCTTTCAGCCTAACTCTGTATCTCCCTACTTCTGTTGAAGCTATCGGACCCATGCATTCTGAAGTGCTTCTGTTTAATATCTGTAGATCTTTGATCTCTCGACATCCACGACGTGATATGATGCCCATTTATGTCTCCTACTGTGTATTTAGAGAGCAAAGTGGCTCATGTTTTCAGTCTTCAGTAGTCTTTGATCTGGGAAGGTGAGTGTGGTCGTGCCGTTATGGAGGACAGATAGTCAGTCTGGTTCCTTTGAGGCACGATTCAGAAACATAATAACGGCCTTCTTGCTCCTCCTCCTCCGTACTCTTGGCCTCCCGGTATTCATCAAAACTGTTGCACTGCCACTTAATGTTGTCAGTTCCAGTCTAGCACACGTTCATACTGATCCTCATTGTGCACATCCTTCCTGCTGTTGGGGAAAAGGTGGAGGCTGACCAATAAATCAGTGCTCTGACTGTAAGGCTATAGGGATCCCTCCGTCTTCATTAGTTCACTCAGCAAATAGGCACACCCCATTTGCTGCTACTAGACTTACCTCATGTGTCTCCATTACACGTTAATAACAAAGCTGTTAGGGTGACTAGTAAGGAGCTTCATGTGTGGCTGTGGTGAGAAGACGGGGGTCTGTTCAAAGCACAGGTGTAACAGGTTAAAAATGCATTTATTACAATTATTGCTTAAGTAAAACCTCACAATTTAATTTGTTCAAGTTAACAGTAATAGGCAGTTGGCAGTTGATTTGGTATGATAACGGTAATTCTGTCTCAAGTTAATGAGAAGAACATGCTGGATTGTAACTCTAATATCCACCGACTGCAGTTCCCTTTTGGTTATTGCAAGTATGGAGCAAATATACAGATAATAAATGAAAAGCCTCTTGTAAGCTCACATGCAATTAAGTTCTTTCAGTCCTGTGGTGTGGTATCTCCGGCCCGTTGTCCTGCCATGACGAAGGACGCCTGTCTTCTCTATCTATGTGTCTGTCCTCTTCCATCCTCTCGCTCCGCTGGCCTTGGCTTTCAGGGCCCCCTCGCTCTTTTGGCTCACTGTTGATCAAAGCCCCTTTGAGGTTGCTGAGCAGTGCTGGGCCTGATAGTGATTAGATGATATGTGTATGTCCTCAAAATCTTGTGTTCTTGTGTGATGAGATGATGTGTGACAGGTGGCGTCGGTGCCATCAGTTCACATTAAGCCTCATTGCTTCGCCTGCCCCCACCGCTGCCGTTTTTATCCTTTAATTTTGAACCTTCCTCACCAGCCGAATCAATTATCAGTGATTATGTTAGTGTCAAAGTCTTTAGCGCCCCCCCCCCACCATCTTCTACTAGTTGCCTTGCAGCCCCGAGGCTCAACAGAAGCCACAGCATGTTGATCCCTTGTCAAAGCGGTGCTGCTGTGGAGGGACAGCTTCACAGACGGCTCTAAGTTTAACCTTCCTCCTTAACAATACTGTGACAAAGGAGGTGAGTTTATTATGCCTGACAAAACTCCCCCATGTATGTCCTCCTTGCTGTGAGCACTGCATAGAGATTAGCTCTATCGTGCTCGGTTGTGGATGGAGCTGTTACAGCCGCTGCAGTGCTCTTAGCTATTTCCTTCAAGAAAGGTTGTGCAATGCTTTTGCAAATCTTGCTGTCGAAGTAGTAAGAGATCACAGCCTTTTTTCTGCTATAACATTACAAAAATAGTTGTTTTTTAAAAAATTCAAAAGCCGCACTTCCCTTTTCAAACCCCTCTCTTTCTTTCACGGACTTCCCTTAGACGCACATATTTGGCCTTGGATGTTCAATGTGAGTCTGGATTATTGCCACTGCACAACAGGGGAGTTGTGCTGCTTGTTAAAAAAAACTATTCTTGGTTGCAAGGTCACAGCTCTGGCGTTCTCACCTTTGGCTCCATCAGTTCTTTATCTCATATGTCCACGTCATCAAGCTGCACCTACGTTAAACATTATATAACACTCCCTATGGTAAAGATACTTTCTCATAACTGCTTGCATCAAATTCTGACATTTTTGAAAGTAAATGAACATGAATGATACTTTAGTGTATGCTTTTTACCTTTTTTTAATGTGACATGTTATAAATAAGTTTACTTTTGTGTAATTGGAGCATATATTTAGCTCACTAAAATAAACTCACGAAACACAATCCTTTTGCTGTGTTGCGGGCTACCTGGGTATGGAAATGTGTCATTTAATTAGCAATTCAGATTTGTAGGGTGCTGTTATGTCACAGAACCTATTCAGAGGAGAAAAAAACCTTCTTGGCTTTGATTTGACTTTATCCTTTGATTTGACAGCCATTTGAGAAACGGCAGCCTTGGGGCTTTTTGGATTCCCTGATTCTGAACTATTGCTCTCGAATATGTAATTAATCAGAGTGACTTTTTTCAACAATCAGGGAAACATCTAAGTTGTTTATTGAGAAGAATGTTAGACACGGACTCATCTGAAATAATTTGAAGATGTCACCTTGAAGCTTTTGGAGCCTTTAAACAAAGTGATTAATGACTGAGATTTCGATTAAATGATTGGAAAGTGGATAATATGGCCAACAGGTTTCAAAGCCTCAGTTTCTTTTAAATAGTTAGGACCTCTGTAGAAGTACATCAAAGTTAAGGTTTGGAGTTGCCAGTTTGGATTAAAGTGTTTCAGTACCACTGCTGTTTTTTTTTGTTTTTATTGACAGGGATGAAAGATTTTTTTTTTTTTTGGGAGTCAGCCTGATATCCAAGTTTTTCCCTTTGACTCTCAGTTGTCTCTGCCTCCACCTGCCCGTCCTCTGTATGTTATCCAGTGTTGATTACAGGTAGAACAGGTAGTAATTTGTTGTAGAGTTGGCACTGTTGCGCACTCGCCTCCTTGAAGAAGATTGATGAGCCTCTTTGTGGAGTGACTTTTGTTTTGGATGGAGAGACAAAAAAGACGGTGCATTTAGAAAACTGAGTGAGAGAAGTGTTGGAGGGCAGGCGGGAGTGGGGAAATGAGGGATGGGGTAGGACGAGCGATGAAGAAAATGAAGGAACGTCATCGTGGATGAGTTTGTGGGTCATTACATTAATTTGTATTTTATTGAGTGATAGCATGCATCAATGTGTCATTGGTCTCAGATCCACACATCTCTTTTCTCTGACACACTTGTGGGATGTGGAACTGGTTGAGCGTAGTTTGGATGTCAGCACAGTTATGTATAAATGTCAGATTTTCTCTCAGGATGTAAATCAGACTGAAGTATGTTGTAATGGTGCGATTTTGTCCATGTTTCTTCTTAAGTTTTAAGTTGCATTAGAATGCTGTAGCCTTTAAGTCCTCAGTAGCGCTCGGTATTAATAGTGGGTGTTGGATTGCAGAGGAATTAGCAGCCCTTCATCCCTCTTTGTGGTGGGTCTATTGCTCAGTGCCCACATGTGGGTGGCATTAAGTTGATTGGCTGTGATGACAGTTATGCTCTTAATTGTGTCAGTTATTCTCCCTCAGTGGCTCTTTTTGAATTTAGTCAAGCGCTTGATGTAACCCCCTGGCGTTTTGTTCTTTTCTCCGCATTGGTCTTTTTAAGTCTGTTCAGGTTTTATGAGTGATAAAACAGATGAACAAACCTCTCTTCTTCTGCCTAAATTCTACCCTATTTTGAGAGACACATTTAATTTGACATGTTTGTTTACTCCATCTTTTTCTACCCCTATCTGTTGTCTGCATAATTTATCTTCCATTACTTTAGTTGATGCTTTTTAACTCCTTTTTTCCTTGACTATTGTCTTGACTAGAGTCTTCCACTCCTGCGTCCCCTTTTCTTTCTCGCACTGTTTCATCAGAGTGTTGTACATTACAGAACACTGAACTGTGTTCTTGGATCTTACGTTTCTGCTGTTTCGCCCTCTCTTGCATCCATATACAACTTTCACATTTTTTCATACCGTTTCATGATTCACCGACGATGTTAGGGATAGCCAGTCGGGACTTGTTGGGACGACAGGTTGGGCTGTCATGCCACCAATGGGTTGATTGGGGCGTTACAAGCTACAAATTGTCTACAAAGTAGACAATTGCTGCTTTTTAGTACCAAGGATGAAGCAACAGGGAGGATAAGAAGAAGTAAAGTTAGAGTATTAGTATCGCTGTGCAAAAAGAACAAGTGGAGCAGGAACAAATCCTTTTACATTTACAATGGCGTAGCTGTTTGGAGGCTGGTGAGAAAGCAAACTCTAAAGTTGTAATTTCTTGTGTTGATATGGTAAACTTTTTTCTCGTGTTCAAAGGTGCAAAACAACATTAGCATTCATGAGAGTTTATGTCTATCTCCAGAATGTGTAACGTATGCTAGTTTATCAATAAATTGGTTTTCACAGAGTCCTGAGGATGGGACCTGGATCAGGTGTTGTTGCATACACCACCTCGTTCTCCAACCAGTAGTTCAGAAATTCATTTAGTCTTTTTGTTTTTGGTGTATTTTCTAATTAAACAGTACTGCAACTCAAATTAACGCTAGGAGTAAACTAAAACAGTAGACCAGTTATGAAGTGTGAAATTGCCTAAAAATAGGCGTATCTGTGTTTTGTAGTAAGCAATATACCCTGCCTCTTTAACTGCGATCATCGTTGGTCTCATTGAGGGGTTATTAACCTGGATGGTTGGTACCCACTTTTGAAAATGTTTGATTGAAGCACATTGGCATTTAACATTTTTTGGGGGACCAGGGGGGGCTTATTGATTCAGCTTGCATCTATTTTGTTGTCCTGTTTAGACTGCGCATGTGCTTTCTTGAGTCAAACATTCACGTGAGCTATTGATCAAACCTTGCCGGTTTCATGCACACATCACAGAGCCAGGGCTAGCTTTCTGACATTTCTTTCAGGACTCAACCTTTGTATCTTGCATCTGATTGACATTTCCCTGCTATGTATGTGTAAACATACAGATCTTAAGATATTTCATTCATTCATGCAGATCATCCTTTTCCTCTCTGAGGTAAAAAGCCCTCAAGCAGTGTGAATACTGGCCATGAATACAATGAGCTTATAAAAAGTACCCTATTATCTGTGCAGTATTTCTGAGCTAAATATGAGTTAGTGCGTAGTGTTTTAGTGAGTCACAATTTATTTTGCTTCTGAGGCAGCTTGTAACTCCCAATTCCATAACTTTCACCATCATTGGAAGTCATTCTTGCCTGCTTTAAAATGCAGCTTTGTAGTTAATGATCTGGGTGTGGAAAGAATGACTTAAATCACCAAGCTTTTTACATTTTAAATGCCAGCCAGTTTTATGGATTGGCTGTATTGCGTGCCCAAATAGCATCACTGTGGCTGCTTAACGTGAGACATTTTGTTACAATCCAGATATTCATTTCTGCAATATTTTCTGTCCACAACAGAAGCAGCCTGCTCTGTGAAATCCTGCTCGGCTGAGGTTGACACCCATGTGAAGTATGAGAGAGCGTCCTTGGTCATGTTTATTTAGGTAGGGGTGGTGTTTGAAAGAGAATTAGAATTGGAGGATTTTAATGAGACGGCCAGAACACACGTCCACGCTGGAGTTGCATGCCACTGTGGGTCTTTTCTGTCAGATGGTTCTTCAGTTATTTAGGTCTCTGTGGGCCCTTTATACATCCCATTAACATGCAGAATGCACAGCTGAATATCAGCTACCAGACTCATATTTTCATCCATCCTTATGGGTCAGTATGAATACATAGCAAGAAATATTACGGCATCATTAAGCCTAGTTATTGCCTAATACTGTATAATCAATCCCAATTCATTTATGGGATTAAAACAACATTGTTTATGGCCCTGTTTACACCTGCAATTTTCCAGTTTGTGGTTTTGATCAGTTTTTTTTTTAAAGGTTTGCGTAATTACACGTAGGCCCCTGTCCCATCTTGTTAGGTAAACCGTTGCAAAGACTTAATAAAACGCGTGTATTTTCATTGTTTTGTCATGTCAACAGATAAATACCCTCTAAAAAATGTTCTGCATTCAAGTCTCCTACGTAACAGATGCACACACAGGCAACACAGTCAACTTGACAAGAAGTCTCTTGCAAGGATACGATAAGACACCAGCTCACACCCACGCGGGCTTTCAAAACTACATTCTTGTTTATTCTTTTTGCTGTTTGTGTTAGCAGCTTGCCGAAGGCTTTGGACAGACGCGCAGAACTGACACACCTACAGACACAGAGACCTGACGGACAGAGTCCAGGTGGCTGATATGGCAGCAGCAAATGGAGCAGATGTGTGAGGGGCTTTGATCTAGGTGAGTACCAAATAGGACGAGCAACAGGGGGACGAAAACAGGGCGATAGGGGGAAGCTGATCTATACCGGTATTTGGAAATTCAAATGTACTTTGTGAGTCGGTAGGGGCTGGAGTAGTTGGTGTTGGAATGTATGTGAGTATATTTGTGTCTGTAAATACATTATCACATTAATTTATCCCCTTCGAATCAGCATGTTATTTGCTGGTAGTGGGAGTTTTGGAAGATGTTTTAAACTGTATCTCAACTCAACGGCCCTGAGCGAATTTTTCCCAATATGTGATCTGCACAAGCCCTGTTTAGGGCTGATGTTAACATCCGTCCCAAGGGATCGGATGTTAACATGGGCAACCTGAACCAGAGGTATAAATGCCCTCAGGATGCTTCTGCAAACACACTGAGATCCGATCACTCGAACCACATTCAGAGGTGGTCTGGGTCTTATCCAGGGAGTGAGATCCAGTCACAAGTTGTCACTGAAGACACGTGCGGAGATGCATGTTAATGCCAGGTGTGAATGGGTGCTTGTACAACTGTTCACTTTCACACACACTACTCAGGATGTTTTTTTGATGCCGGGTCCAGAAAGAGATATAGCGTGGTCTTTTCTACTTGATCAAACTAGGCATATAGAGACAAATATTATGTACATCTAAAGACAAAGGACTCATAATTTCAAACTGTAAAGTGCCCCATGTTTGAAGAAGGCTAAAAGTTAAAAAAGGAGCAACGTCATGCAGTTACAAGGGGAAATGAGGGCAGAGGCACAGAGGATGTGCTAATATAGGAGACAAAAAAAGAGAAGAGGAAGTCTATGGGCCCATGTGGTTCTTGCTTCCCCTCAAGAACTTTTCCATGTTAATTAGGTTATATGAAACTAGCAAGAGCAGGAAGAGAGCAGGAACAAAAGCTTGATGGCAAAGCAGGTGTTTTGTGTGTGCTGATGAGATGAATTAACCTTGCACTTTGCATATTGGATTTTTTTTTTTTTTACATCTATAGTAGATGGTTGTTGGTGTAGAGAGAAGAAAGACCTGGGGCCTCATGAACTAAGAGTGCGTGGATTTCAACGTGAATCCGTGCGTGGAATTCTTACGTACGCAAAAAAAATTCAGATGTTCAAAACTGTGCGTACGCCCAAATCCACCCACGTTTCTTTGAACATCACAAACAGCGTGGATTTGAGCGCACATGCGGGAGCACAACTCTCCGCCCTGTTTCCTCCCTCAAGTAGATATATTTGAATATGATAATGAGGGTAATTATCCATTAAAAACCGCTCATCTTAACAGGGAACTTGCAAAAACAAGTAAAACAAATTTAAAAAAGACATCGGCTGTGAGCTGGAGACAGTCCTGTCAAAAGTTGAGGCCTGGAAAAAATTATTTATTTGGGGGCATTTCTTCCGATTTAAGCTGCACTGCATTATGGGGATTGTTATTTGCTTTGTGTTGCGTTCCGTGAAGAGTTGTGGTCTTATTATGATCGTAGGGGTTTGTGAATGTTTATGGGCAGCGTTAGTGCATCATTACACTCACCAGAACTTAAGTTTGTGGACGAAAAACGGCTCCTCGTTCCACTTTACTGACAAGCGTATTATACAGTATACTGATGGATTAAGCCCAATGTACATGTGTATTAAACATTGTGGATGTCCGCGATCACCTCTCATAAGTATAACAATGTGAACAATATAAATTTACATTTAAAACATGAAGCATCACGATCTGATTCCTCTGCTGCAGAAATAAAGACAAGTTGTGCCAACGGGATTATCGAGGTGCAAACATGAGAAATAATGAGCAAAGTTGCTGTAACTCGGAGTGTTGCATCCGCAGGAGGAGAAACCGGTCTTAGTCCCAGTCCATCACCGGAGAAACACTTTCTAGAGTCCTGCAGCACCTGCAGCCGACTCGATATCAGACTCTGAAAGTCGCCTAAACACTCAATAAGAACTTTATTCATTAATTGCTGAGTCACAACAGTTTTGTACCAACCAACCTTTCCGTGACATCTTAGTTTTATTTTAAAAGACAACTTTACAAAACCGGTTCTTCGCTGCAAAATGTATTTTAATGTTTTTCTGTCCAGAGACAGTTATGGGATGTTTTAGGATCAGGCTTTTATCTCGAGTAAGCGTCCCATACGGTCGTCATGACGACAGAGATATCCGACTTGTCAGCAGCTCCAGCTGAAAGCATCATGTTGGTCTGAACCGGAGCAGCTGGTCCAGTTCAGGGCAGAGATCCAGAAGGATCCTCTTGGTACCTAAACCAGCTGATGATCCAGTCTTAGTCCTGGACCAGCAGATCGGTGTGATCTGATGCATCAGCAGGGTCCTCTAACGGAGCCAAAGCTCCATCGGGATTTGCGGGTTCCATCGTGGAGCTCCTGCCTTTAGTTGTTTGTTCAGATCATGTAGTTGATTGTGAGATTGTTGCAGTTCCACTTGTGTGTAACTTATCTGGTGATGTGGGGACTGCTGTGTGTTTCACGTGTGGTCGCAAACTTATTGTTGACGTCACGTTTCCTCATATTCTACACTTCACTGCATCACCAGTGAGTGTCGCCAACGGACAAAACCTCAGAAAAGTGCGTAAGCAAGACATGATTTGTGAGTGAAAGACTGCAACTTTCCACGTTCAAATCACTTTTCGAACATCTGACCGTGAGCGTAGAAAGTTGCATACGCACGTTTTTTGTGCGCCACACGTTTTGTACATGAGGCCCCAGGCCACCAGTCCGTTCTCCAAGATGTTTGGAGTATGAGTTGCATCTGTATAGTTCAAGTGAGACTTACATTTCATCTGACACTGTTTACTAACATGAATGTTGCTGTGTTTATCTATGAATATTAAATGATTTGTTGAGAAATGATTGGAGAAATTGAGACAGGGTTCTGCAGACGCACGTGAACCGGCCCTGTGATATTGCATTTACTCTTTCCAACTTAATTTCTTTTCTGTCGCAAAACTCAAAATTGTTTTTCTGATGAAGATAAATACAACTATTGTGCACATGTTTTTTCTTGGTTTAAGCACATGCATGTGTGTAAATCTGTGTATGGTATAGCATTGAATGACAGTCCTTGATGACCCTCCACTTACGGCCAATTTGCTGTGATCACAGTGACAAGAGTTTCCATATGGATACTCAGTAATTAACTAAGAGGAGATGGAGAAAGGTTGGAACTGGTGGGGCATTAGAGGAACTGTCAGAAGGCCCCGCTCATCCCATACCCTCCAAAATCTGTCAAGAGGCTTGTCTGGAGACCGTGCTCCTCGGTCCCCTCCCTCACACTTGGCTGCTTCAGTTAATTGAAGCCACTTCAGATCAGTAAAAAGAAGTGGATCTGCACGGCTGAGCAGACCACATTGTCACCTGACCTGCTAGCTGGGACTGCTACCTGCCACACGGAGCCACACCCCAACACATCCTCGTCTTTCACCTGCACAAATCTAAATCCCGGGAGACAACCCAGATACACTCTTAACATGCACTTACCCATACCCATAGAACATATCTGCTGTGGTTGCATCCTAAACCAAGCATACTTACGTCAGTTTTGAAGATGTGTGTTTGAAATGTTGCTCTTTAAAAAAAAAAAACAAATAGGGGTCCCATAATAGACATTAATTTCTCTAAGGTTTGTTAGAGGCAGCTTTGAGCAGATGAATACTGTCATCTGATAGTTACCCCAGCCTGAAAAGTCGAACACATCAGAGTCAACGAGTGCAAACTGACACAGGAGAGGCGGTGAAATCAGTGCGTGAACTCATGAGCGGTACTCGAGAAGTGTTAAAGCCCAAAACAAACAAAGATCCAAGACTGCCGGGCCACAAAGCTCAGCTGAACTGACATGGACCACAATTAGATTTGCTCTGAATAATTTGCCTCCCACATGGGTTTTGTTGATAAATTACAGCTGGAATGAAAATTTTCTGTGCTTGTCATGAGGTAAATATAGCATGAATAGAACAAAGAAACAACTTGTTTTCCGATTTAGACCCAAAAACACGCTGATGAAGTTTTTGTATATGCCATGAAAAATATGCTGTCATTATTTCTGCTTGGGAATAAATTATGTTCTTTTTCTTTGGTCACATAGCAATGTGCACTAAATGAAAAAACAAAAAAAGGAGTTAATTTTCTGTCTTAACCTTTTGAAAATGTTCCAAATAGCTACTTTGTCATCCTTTTGTAAAGGAGTTCAGTGCTTTGCTCAATCAGTGAGGTGCAGATGTTCGCACCTTCATCTCTTTCCGTCTAAGTACTTTCAGCTCTCCGTCTGAAAAGAAGAAACTTGCTGAGTTGTAAAATACTTCATTTTGTAATACTCTGCCCATCAGATGCTTCCATTATCACTGAAAGCTGGCAATGTCTTAAGGACAATCAGATGTCCTGTAGATCTCTTTGACACAGCCCCCTTGTGAGGGATTACTTTTGCAGCGAGAAGCTTGTGTGTTGCTTTAAATGCCACGCTTGTCCGGAGTCGGTGCGCTTTATTGTGGTAGCCTTTACTTATACTGTAGCTCAGTCAGCTGACATTTAATGCTCAGCCATTACTCTGCTGCTGCTTTAGTGTAGACGTAGTTGTTACCGGCGTGAATATGAACAGACAGATGTGACAGCTGGCCCACCATATGTGACAAGCCTTTTAGATCTTTATTCCATAATTATTCCTTCCCCCATGGGAGCAATATTGACATTTAAGTTCTTAACACTCAGACCCCGTAAACTGCTAGCCACCAGTTGACATGATCCGTCTCTTGGAAACCACAAAGCAGACACAGGAAGGTGGTTGCGGACTGCCTACGACTAAATCTGTGCCTGCCAGCTGCTTTCAAATTCATCAGCCAACGATAAAGATAATTGGCTGGTTATATGTTTTTTTAATACGTTTACAGTTATTTCTTCACTTCTTTATTTCACATCGTTTTTCTGTTAACTTTTTTTGGTCTTTTCAGTGAAGGCCCGTGGCTGAAAGGCGTCGCTTTTCATTATTTTACAGTGTGAACATTGACAAACCTTTCGTTTCTTGCTAGGATCGAAGCTTTGCAAACAAACTTGACTTGATTAATAACTTGAAGTGAAGCTGTATTGCTTTGAATGTCAGTATCTCAAATTTCCTCTGAATCTTTTTTCTTCCCTCCATCTCTTTGTTTCTTTATTCGCTGCTCCGTCTCTTTTACCTGGGTTGTCCCCTTATTCTCATTTCAGTGTTGTCCCTGGTTCTAATTTCAGTTGCCACGGCAACCTTGTGGCTCCCTCCACTTGTGCCTCATGTCTCTGAGTTACTTGTTAAGTTTCCCTGAGCTGGTTAATGATTGTTTTTTTTCCCATTTAATTCATTTAATTTTTTTTATTGTAGTAGTTTTGACATGTCTCCTCTGGCTTCCTGTCTGGCTTTATTCTTGCTTTTCTCCATCCTCTCTTTCTCTTTTCAGCAGTCTGTCGTGTGTTTTCCTTTTTCCTCCCCGTAACTCTGCAGACAGCCACTCTTGGTTTTCAGTCGTGCAGAAAATTATGGGCCGTCTCTGTTCAACCAATGACATACTTTGATGCAAACAAATTTGCTTAGTGTACCTCGTCTGATTTCTTTTTAGTTGTTTAAATGGAGTTTAGATATTTCTTGGTTCATCATAATAAAAGTTCACTGAAACGTACAAACGGATGAGAAGTCACATTTGTAACCCACCTCAAGGATGCAGGATATCGACTGCTATTTTTTCACATATCAAATAACTTTAGTTATAATTTACATATTTATTGGAGACACTTTTTTTCATTGTGGTGGTTCAGATTTAAATGTCCTCCAAAGCTCCGCTGGTTGCATTATTGGTTGTGATTCGGAGCTACGTACTGCATTGTTTCGGTGTCTGTGTGGTGACTGACTAAAGAACAGAAGATTAAATTTATCTCCGTGTCCTCAGCTGATTCATCACTCAGGGGTTTTAGGGGAGAAGCGACTGCCAAGACATTTTCTGAAGGGACACACAACCGCGGAAACGGCCCTGCAAAGCTTTAAGACTTTAGCAAACCCATTCTTATTTGCTTTATCTCTCTCAAACTATCACCTCCCTCCCCTTTAATAACACAGTTTATTCCTCCATATGGACAAAACTGCAACCTTAGTTCTTTTTTAACTTTTGGAAAAAATGACTGTTTAATAATTAACTTAACTGAACAAAATAATTGCATGTAGTATTCAGTTGGATACTCTATATCATTTACTCTGCATCCATGGCACCACTCTTAGAGCTCCTTCTGCATGTCTATTTGGAATTGAGGGATTTTTTGAATATTATATACAAAGAGTTTGTGTCATTTGCGTGCTTTAAATGTCGCTCTGTTGTACTCTGCCACTGTACAGCTCTTGAACGATACCTCCCAATCAATAGACCTATTCTTGAACATTGGACGTTTCTACATATAGTTACAGAATCCTAGTGAATTAAGTGTTCACCTTATGCAACATGCAATCCACATAAAAACTCTTTAACAAATATCGTCATCATTGGTATTCAGTAACGAATAAACCATTGGTTCATAGAGTTGGTTGCAGGGTAAATTCAGATGAATTGCATCTCTGCAGGCCGACAGCCAGCAGAACAAAGTTGAGCAGGACAGAGCAGGTTCATACTTTATCGTTGCCCAGTAACACTTTTTCCTTCCTTTCCTTTCATTGTTCCACTATTCATCTTGTGAAGGTCTCTCAATTTACTCTGGATCATTCAGTAACAATGAGTGACCACCCTGACATGTGCAAAAGAGCAGCTGCAGGATATTTTTCTGAAATACAAAGCCTTGTGGCTGTAATCGGGCGGACAGTGGCATCTATACAGAACAAAAGCCAGTCTCTCAGGAATTCCTTAGATGCTTTTCTCCAGGTTTTACTCCTTTGTTCATGATTATGTGTAAAGGTAATGGTTCTACCACGCTCTCATTTTGTGTTTGTATGCTTTCCTGCCTCTTTTAATCTACCTTGATATTACACTGCTCCTTTGTTTCAATTTCTTATTATCTCTCTCCATACTTTTTGTAGTACTCAACATTTTTTAAGCTTATTGGTATCTGACATGTTTTTGTGTTGCTCATATCTTTCTTTTCTTTTTTTTCATGCCCCCTTCCCTCAGTCCATCACTGTCTGCTGTTGCCACCATTGTGGCATCTGCCAGAGCAGTGAAAGTCTCTCTGGTTCGTTTGATTGGCTGTTCAGCGACTGGAATGTTCCTGCCTGACTCGAATGACTTCATTAGAGAGAGTGATAATCTCAGAGGTGGTTTGCTCCAAAAACATCCGCCACCAAAGGCGATTCAGACAAAAGACCAAACATAGAGAACAGTTAATGTAATTTCAAATGGCAGAAAAGGTGAGGAAGATGAGTTTTTTTTTTCTTTTTCCTTGAGTTGAAAATTAGATAGCGGCAGTAGTGCTCTCGGAGATAGAGGGGAAGGAGGAGATGAATTAGGGAAGGCTTGCATTCTGAGCATAACTGTTGGTTGCGGTCCCAGATTCACTGCAAAGATCTGAAATGTCACTGTGTGCTTGTGTGGATGTGTGTGTTTGTGGTAGTCTAGCAGATTTATCTGCCTGGCATTTCCCTCTTTCAGAACCGACTGCAGTACCAAGCACCATCTGATGACCCTCCAAAAGGCTCAGCCCTGCCAAGAATATTGATGGGAAAAATTGTAACCTTAACTCGAATTAGGGAGGCTTGGAATTGAAGGGTGACACACAGGGGTTTGCCACCTTTACTAACACCAGCAGTTATTTTTGCTGCTGTTATCGTAATAGTGCCTTTGGGAGCAGATTTGATTTAGCCAGCGCTGACTTTCAGTGAGCCCTCGCGTGCAGTTAATGAACTGATCTGAAATCAGACTCCGAGCTGATAAATACACACAATATGATACATTCACAGTTGTTCGGCGTCCGCTCCTGGCTGCCACTTCGCAGTCTTTTCCACTTCAATAATGCAGAGATAGATGCTGGCATTTGGGCGACAGCCTGGACTCAACTAGTGATTTGAATAAGTGTCACCTGGAAAATATATAAAAGTTGAAAATGTCTTTTTTACTGGAATGTTACATGCAGCATAAACATAGAGCATTAGTTGAAGCTACAACTGGAAAATAGCTTTACTTTGTAATTATGCATAATTAGTTAAAAAGGCACATTATGTTTGATAATGCCTTAGAAAACAAAAGCTGCTCTTTGCATTGGTTTTTGTTAATGTTTTATATAACTCACGGTGTATTTTTCTACTTAGTATTACTGACATGTACTTTTTATAATTAAAGCTTGGCATGTGTCAGAATGAGGTGTCTCGGTTTCAACCCTCACTGTATAATGTATGAGTTCTTTAATGTGTGGATGGCAAAGTACAAAAGGTGAGCAGATAATTTTTCCGTTTTATAACAAAAAAAAAATCAATCTTTTATTAATTTATTGGAGATTACTTACAATTCTGAATATAAAACAGTGAGTGTGTATGTGTGTATAATCTTGGTAATTGGGAAGCAGTGTGATGTCGGAGCACAGAAAGAAGTAACCCTTGTCGTACCAGATGCGACGGATGGGTAGAAGTGAACTTATTAGCGCAGCTACCTTTCCTTCACCTTCCTTTGAATGAAAAGAGCAACGGCAAAGTGGTGAGACGTAGAGAGCAAAGTGTGCAGCTCTCTTCACACAGTGTATCCTCAGTGGTCTATGATGCACGTTTCAGTGTATTTATGTGCACTTGGCATCTTTATTGCATAATAGAGGAAGGAACTGTTTAACATCATCTTTTTTTATTTGTTATGAGAGAACAAGATGCATTTGTGGTTGGGTAATTTTGGTACTTCCTTACATTAAAACTGCATTATTTGTTTCGATTAGGTGTAATGTTGGATTAAAAGTTTGTCTTTTCTCATCAGCACAGAAGTCTGGTGAAGCACTTTTTAATTAAATGATCTGTAAGTACATTTTTAAAAAAATGTTTAAGAAGGTTTAGAGACCCCTGCTTAGATTTGAGAGACACATTTCGATGCATTTGACATGTTTGAGAGATTTGAACATAAATTTAGAATTTTTCTATCTTATATCTGTGATTTTGTTTTTCTTCTGCTCTTTTTTTTTTATTAATTAGTATCTTTAGATAACATATTTTCCACTCTGATGGCTTTATCAGCAAGACTGACATATTTTAAAATTGCTCATCACAGAGAAATAATTTTTGCGAGTTGTCAGGGTTTAATTTTAGTCTCACAAAGATTTGCTTAAGGGAAAAATATTCTTTACATGAAAGTACTGTATGTGCATCTTCACAATATTTCGGAAAACATTTTAGCTATCTGTCGAAATAACCTCCTCATTATGATAAAGGGATTTTCTTTATGGGTTTACCGGTGGGATTATTTTTTGAAGGGACATTCTCAATAAAGGATGACCCTGGACTGTCGCTTACGATGACCCTGTACAGTATAGTTTCTGCCTCAGTGGTTATTGCAGAATGGTCTCAGATATATACTTCTTTCTGGAGTGGGAGATTAGATGTGACACCTGGTAAGAAGAGCAAATATTGGTCCCTGAAGTAAAAATGAACCGCTGAGAGGAGGAATGCCACTTTTGACCCTTTCAGGCATTAGATTGTCCTTGATCCCCCAAACAGCAAGCGAGTGATATGACAGTGTGACGCGTTAAGTGAACAGTTGATCTTAATTGGCTTCTCTGCAGTCTGTGTGTGTTTGTGTGGCTCCTCTCGGGGTTTAAGTATGCCAGTGGAAACACTAACAGTATAGCGACACATGTATGGAGAAGATTATGCTTTACATTTCAAGTAGCTTCTCTGTCCCTCGAGACGGATTCACGTCATGTGTCATGCACATGACAGGGTAGTCGCTAAATGGTAATTAGCACTTCAGTGCATACAGAACAAACATTGGCAGTCGTAGTTTCACTTATTGAAGACACCTTTTGGAAAATAAAATTAATTATTTCCTCTCCAAAAAAATGCTTTGACCACACAGGAGTTGGTGCTAAGTTTGCTCAGACGCAAGTTATTTAACAATTATTATTTCTGTGGCCCACCTGACTCATTCCAGCTCAATTTACGATGACGCACTGCTGCCGGCCCGGTTCTTCATTACGAGGACAGAGTGGAAAAGGAGGGAATGCGCCGTGTGTCTGAAATTGTTCCCTCACTCAGACATTCATTATTTTCCACATATTTTTGATAACTACTAATGTTTTGTGCTGGTTGGTTTATATTAGGAGCATCAGTAAGTACTGGTTTATACTATTTTTGCAGTAACTGTGCAGTAATGTATATTTGTGTGCATAACTGTATGACACAGAACTCAGCCCCTCTATAATATTGTTAAACTTAAACCACATAACGATTGTCTGCATTTTGGGAAGATGATGGGATGAGGAAATTGTATCTGGGGATGCACAGAAAGCATTTATGCTTCAGGCTACATTACTGTGACGAAACCGGCTGACATTATTTCAAATCGTAATTCAAATTTGAGGGAACAAAACCCTCAAAACACACAAATGTAGACAGCTCTGTTGGAACAAATTATGTTTGGAATTATAAAACTGTCATGAAAGACTTTACAACTCTGTGTATTACTACTTTATAATGCTTCTGCGTGATGGTTTAAGTTTTATGTTACATAGACTGTTGTTTACACTGCTTTTTATTCTCTTACAGATTACACCATAAAGTAGTTTGTGGGGGTTACATCCCCTTTTTAATATAGCTCCTACCCAGTAATATCCTTTCTTCAATTGCATAGAGAATATTCTTGAAGTTTAAATGCAATGCAATTTAAAATGGACTTTTTATTGCTTATGTATAATAGAATGTGTTATATTTAGGATATAATGTTATTATCCTAATATCAGATTTACTTGTTTTCTAAGCGAGTTCGTCCGGAGGCCTTGAGGCGAGAATGCTTTCCGTGCATCCCCAGACATCTTATTTTGCATCTTGCTTTGGTCCATAAAAAGCTGTAACCTGTTGGTTTATAAAGATAGCAACAAAGAACATACATGATGCCCAGAACCCTCTGTGAATAGAGACGGATCAGAAGAGATTAGACAAGCAAAGAGGATAAAGACAGAGCTAAAGAAAGGCTTTGCGTTTGGTCCCCTCATGAACCGGGGAGCCTGCTAATTGCCAAGCTCTCTGGTCCTCGCTAAACGTGTTTGAAATCAGCTGGATGGAGATAATTGAGCTGAAATGTGTTACATGACAAAGTCAGACTGAAGGACAACTACTAAAAAAGGCCTCTTCTCCACTTCCACTACTTTGTCACAAACGCTTTTGAAATAATACTTTCCCCCAAATGATTCATTCCACAGCGTTTGACTTTGTTGTTGGCTGAGATTGAAGCCTCGGTGATGTTGGAGCCACCTTTTGTGATAAGCTTTTGTCAAAACAGAGAGAGGGTGATGGTAGATGTGTCACACAGACCTGGGTTTTCTTGTTGGTGAATAATTGGTTCTAGCCTTCGGTTCAAAGATTGTGAGCTTTTAAAAATCCTTCACGCGTCATCATAGTAAACTAGATGGTTTGTCTTTTTTTGATGGAGGTGTCTGTGTGTGCATTTCAAGTCTTTTTCAGGTGAGCTGTGGCTTCTACTTATATTGCCTAAATCTCAAATTGATTACGGTGCCTCATATAAAAATTGATTTGCCGCCTTGGATACATAGATGCCGGGCAGAGATGGGTCTCCCTTGAGAATGTTTCGGTAAAGTGAAAACAAGGTGAAGAGAGACTCCCCGTCGTTCTATTTGCATTTTAATTATAAACTGCATCGGTGCACGGAGTGCGGTAACAAAACAACTCCCTCCCTCTCCTTTAATTCCCCCCTTTTGCTTCCAGCTCAGCTCTCTTTGTGACAATGAAACTTCATGGTGAGACCCTCTGTAGGGCAGAAAATAAACAGGGAGGGTAATACGCAGGAGCACATCCACAGCAGTTATGTGGATGAAGGAGATGGAAGCTCCACCTATGTGGTATGCGAACGTTATTGCACAGTAATCTTCACTGGCTTACTCCATAGAAAGTAAAACACGCATTGCCAACAAAAGATTTGTATTTCTGTAGTCGGAGATACTTTACTGTTGCCCTTTTGTAGTTGTGTGTTTTTGTGATAGAGAAAGCACGTCTTTCTTGTTATCCCTGCTACTGAGTCCTCTGAGATTTGAGACCTGACTCAAAGTATACACAGCTCTTATTGCAAGAATAAAATGTATACGCTGTGCTTGGTTCTGTTTGCTGGATAAGCATGATGACATATGCTGAATCGTTTAGTAAATAATGTAATAAAGTTATAAAGGTTGTATATCTGAACTAGTTCCAAACCTCCTACTTCCTGCACTAATGATGCTGTGTCATATATGAGGTTTATCTGCGTTGCAGGTTAGTCTACTTGAGTATTGCCTTTGCATTTTATAAATCATTTATGAAAAAGTAGTCATGGAAAAAAAGAAAAAGTACTTTCCTTAAAAATTCAGGTTTAACGGATTGGAACATTATTAAAAACACCTTTTGTCATTTTGCAAAAAAACTAAAAACATCAGCAATAAGCGTTGTTGGTTCTCATCAGTCTGGGAAAATCATTCTTAAGCTATTTTGAGTACATTATCATAGTGTGTCAGGAGTGGACATCCCAGCAGCTTCACCTCATTGTTAGATTGTGGTCAGAGAAATAGCAAAAACAAATTCTTCATGCCTCAGTTAGCATATCATATGTTAAAGTTCCTGACAGTGCAATGTGTAAAAGAATGGACTGTATAACTTGTTTGTAAGGGTTGCCAAGAGAAAGGGTCTCTTCTTTAAAAAAAGCCGATGGTAGCAGGGCCTGCCATGTTCAGGTTTGCAAAGTTGTGTCTGAACAAGCCACAAGACTTCAGGAACAAAGTCCTTTAGACTGATGAGACTAAGGTGAAAACAATGAGGTGTTATGGTTCTCTGGGCCGCTGGGTCATGCCTTCTTCTCCAGAGAGAGCGGGATTGCCCCCTGGCTTTTCTACTTAACCCCACCGGTGTGGTTTTCCTGGTACTGGAGCAGTTAGTCAGATACAAGCACAGGTACAGTACATGTGGGAGCTTCCAATCACAAGTCTTCCGGCAGTGAGGTGAGGTGAACGTGACGGGTAGAGTTACAAGTCATGACCACAAGCCTCCAGTTAGGTTGTCTGGAACCATTCATTGTTTTCTTTGAACTTGAGGCAACTTTGGCAGCATTTCAGGACACTGAACAACCTCTCTTTTAGCACTGCTCACCCTAGTTAGGAAATGGCTTAGAAACTGGGCCTCAATCGAAGCTCTCCCTCAACTGTTTTGGAAGTTTGCCACAACTGGCCTCTTACTCACCTGTGGTCAAGATTAATGGATAAAGAAGTCAGTAGCTATGTGGAATATATATGTACCCTCATGGAAGATAACACTGTCTTTATGCCTCAGAGAAGGACAGCTTTCACCAAAGAATGAGATCCACATCAACATTTCATCTCTCAGCAAAACTTGGCTTTCTGAGGAATCACCAGTGTCTGAGTTAGGTAGTGGATTATTCTGGAACAGCAAAGCGCCAAACAAGGACCAAATTCACAGAGTTGGATTGCTTGTTTCCACAGATTGGTGTAAAACTTGGTCTATTTTGTGTCATTATGGATAATGTTGTTTTTTTTTGCTCTGCTGGTTTGTGATACTGTTGGCTGATTGCATCCTGGTCAGGGTCAAGATGGATATTCCTGTTTGTATGTTGGTAGGCCAGCGATATTGTAGTGAAATTTACACTGTGAGGCCAAAAAAAAGGGCTGCTTAAAATTCTACACAATTGTTTAATGGTGAAAAGGTCAGATTGCGCTCACACGTGTTTAACTTTACAGCACTCTAATTTATCATTATCGTTTATTAGAATCATAATATACTTAAGGCTGTGAAGTGCTGCAAGGATGTTAACACCATTAATTTGGGCTTAGCAATCTCTTTTTTAATGATGTGTAATGGTTGTTGCACAAACGAATGCTTCTTTCATTTTATATCTTCTAAGGTAGAAAATGTGAATCCGAATGACGATCTGAGGCATAAAAGAAGGTGTGTGGCTTTGGCACGGTTGCCTAGTTTTATAGCCGTCTTAAGTGGATATTAGGACAGAAAATGGGGTGTTGAGGGGATGGTTTAGAAAGAGGAAAGGGAGGGAGGCCATCAGTGATATGGAGAGCGATGGTGATGTTGTTTCACTGGGGTTAGCTCCACGGTTCAGGGAGGACCTCTGTATCTGCCAGTGCCTCTTAATCCATCACACGTCCCGCGGCCCTGGATCCGACACATTCCAGCGTCCTGCCGGCCCGCTGCCGAATTCATGCTCAGCTCATTCATGCATGTTTGCCTACTGTGTGTGGCATTTTCTCATCCCGGCTCTCACTTTCCTCCCCTCTCTGTCTGAGTGTCAGAGCTATCAGATGTGCCTGGGGCTAGACGGACATACACACTGATTTGCAGCAGACATGTTTTCATACATGCTCCACATCTGGCCTTTTTTCTTCCCCTCACTTTCAAGAGACGTTTTTTTTCCTCCTTCTGCCTGCTTTACCTGCCTGTCTCATCTTTGGCAAGGCAGCTTTGATTTTTTTTTTTCCTCTTCTCGTCTTGTCAAGAGCCCTGAATTCCTCATAATGAAGCATTTTAATGATTTTCTTGATGTGATCCATGTTCTTATTTGTGCCTTTGCTCAGATGTGTATGACTTTTAGAAATGGGTTCAGCTTGATCTTGATCCATCTAAATACCCCCCCAAAAGATTCACGAGAAACAAGCTTTTAATGGAATCTGTCCTCATAATGAACAAGCATTATTAACCTGTCAGATTTCTCACCAAAGCGAAGGGAGTAGTTGTGTGTTGTGAAAAGAGGGCTGGTTTGACTCTGAGTTGTACAAAAGAAAGCTGCATGCAGACGTTCGATTTATGTTCAGGAATGTGTTGTACACACATTTAAATCTGCGACAGTTTGTCACTAAACCTCCGTTTTCTGGCATGTTTTCAGAGTTCGCAGTCTGTTCCTCTAAACTCTGCAGTCTGTCTCTGTACTTCACTGTTTTGCTCACTGCCTGTTTCTGCACAAGGTGACCCTTTAAACACTTTAGGATCCCCACTGCGATGGCAGCCTTTTCTGCAGCAGCCAAATCACGCAGCTCCACCCCCTTTCCACCTGGTGGCGGTGTCTCAGCACTGTGCCACCTGTTTTTCTTTTCCCAGTAGGAACGAGTGCCCCAAGGGAAAATATTGTGGATGGCTTTGTGTATTTGGCATTTCCTTTGTCTTTTGAAAATGAAAATGAAATTCAGTGATTGCTTTGCTTGCATGCAGAATGCCTTTCATTTTTCCTGTTTTTGAAAGATGGAGCAGTAGCTGTTATGTATTCCACAAGGTTTTCTGTCCATCTATTCTGTCACTCTTCATCTTTAATTTCACAGCAGGCCTTGTCGCCTGAAATCCACGCCATATGGCCTTACTCGAGGATTTCTGCGATAAACTTAACCTTTGCATGAGGTGTAGATGACAAGCTTCGTATCATCTTTAGCAGCTGTGATATGCAATCTTGTTACGTGTAAGGAGACACCCTAAAATCATGCACCCTTTGCTAATAATTTCATGAATACAATCTGATACAAAAAAAGGCCCTTATCTTTAAATGAAGAAGCTTTTTAGATAGAAGTTGCTTTGAGCAGTGTACAAATAAATTGAGTAAAATTGAAATGCTATATGATACTCAACAGAGGTCTCTTGGAGGGACCCGTGGGCTACCAAAAGGTTGTCTTGAAAATGTTACTTCTAGTCATTAACTCTGCTGATTTGTTCTCAGTCATAATGGCAAAGTAACAAAGCCGTGCTCTCACAAAGCAGCAGTAGGCCCATGATCAACCAGACCAATAATTATGATATAATTATAGTGGCTGGCCATAATTAATCCTGTCTGAGGTTGCTAGCTTAAGGACCAGAGCTATTCTCTCTCAGTCCAACAGCAGCTCAACCAAACGCACTCTTCAGGGCGCACTTGGGAGCACTTGATTAGCCCTGTTCACATAATGTCAAAGACCTAAAAGCAAAATGATAATATGAGCCCAATTAAATAGGATTACTGCTTAAAATACATTTTAAAATATTGGTGTGGAGCAAGAGTCATTATAAGAGAGGCACATTTATTTTCCCAGAAAAACATAGCATTTCTGATTTAAAATGTCTGAATACAGCAGGACAAAAGCTTGACAGAGATCAGCCATGACATTCAAACAATCTGGGATTTATTGCACTGCAAGAACGGCTGTCATGCATCAGGGAATGTCCTTTGGTGTCTCGCGCCGGGACAGTGGAGGAGATCTTTTGGATGCCTTGAGTTGCAGAGCTGGGTTTTTGTGGAGCAGGTATTTTTCTGACATATGTCATGTATTCTCAATCACGTTGAAATCTGTGAAGTGGATGTCGCCTTGGGGTCTTTGCCGTTTTCTTATAGCCGTTGGCGAGCAGCTGCTGCAGGGTGGCAGGTGTGTTGTCCGTCGAGGGTGATGGTGGCGGGTTTAGGAAAAGGTGCGAGTAAACAAGAGTGCTTTACAAAGGTGATATATAAACATTTAGAATTATTCAGTATGTTTTGGCTGCTTAGTGAATATTTCTTACTAACATGAGCCCAAAGGGTTTCAACTCTGTTCAAGCCTAATTAAGTCTGTCTTCTTATACAATTTTATTTTTTAAAATTATTATTGAATTTTGGTTCCTCATATCTATTTTACCTCCTTTCAGCATCAAATTTCAGTTATGATGTTTTCCATGTCATTAACTGATGGGTATATTTCTTACATTGATTAGTGCCATAGCAGCTGGAGACTGACATGTTATTGACTACACAACGCAACTATCTGATTTATTGTGCATGTGACTTTTTGGAATTAAAAATGATATAATGCATCTGATTTAACTTTGTGTGAATAAAACATTGGTATATTAACATGATTTTCATATGAGTTAGATTCATTGGGGCAAAATAAATAAAGACTGATCAAAATATGTCTTTTTCAATAAGTTTTGACTGAAAAAAACCTTCACCAAAGAATTATTATGGCTTTATGCATTAAATCAGATAAATGCAGAAGAAATACCAAAAAATAGTTTTTTTAATGCATAGAAGAAATATGAACAAAACAGCTACAAATATTGAAAATGTGGCTTCCAACAGACCTTAAGGTTGAGAATACTGTTCAGGCATTTGTGTCACCAGCCATGATTGTCACAAGCACAGAGGGAAAAAACCCTAAATGAACAGATGTGTCCTAAAAGGGAAAAAAAAAATAATGCATTATAAGCTCTTCTCAGAATTAGATTTGCAGATGGAGGTAGCATATGTGCAGAAATATATGCCGCTATCCCCACTACGATATGCAGATAAAGTGAATATCTTAGGACAAAGATGAGTTGGCCATCGTGGATGAACTTGTGTGTGTAACGTGGTTCTCAACGCGGCGGCAGAGGCAGTTACGGCGTCACCTCACTTGGCTCCTGTTTATGCAGTGGAAGTTGAATCTGTCTTTTGGTTTGGCAGACTCTCTGGTGAGTGGAGGTGTGTGACAGAGATGGAGAGAGACTGTGCCTGGACTAGCAGAGTGAGAGCAGACCGTCACTCTGTAATGAATATAAATGGGCTCTCCTCATCTGGCTTTACCTTTCTGAAAACAGGCTTGGGAAAACGATGTGGAATAGAGTTTGCCCAACCCCCTTTGCTCCCCTTTCTACTCCTTCACTCACTTGCTGCATTGTACAACACAAACAATTTTATATATATATATATATAATTATACATATATTTTATATTTTTCCTCCTGACTTACTTCTCTGCCATCTGCACTGTGGTTTTCTAAGTTCCCTCTTCAGTGAAAACAGCTTGTTGTGAGACTCTTAGAACAATGAATCTTCGTCATTGTTATGTCAAAGGAGCTCATTTCACCAGCATTTGATACAAACAGAACCATTGCTTATCTCATGGACATTATGAGGTGGATAGTCTGATAGTTTGTATTCTAAAAAGAGTACTAGAAAGGTAATAGACTGTTCAGCGTGAACATCTGACCGGAGATGAGACGACTCCAACTAAACATGATGTTTCATGAGCAGCTGGCTACACCAACAGGCGCAGGGAAACTCTTCTACCAGGGAAAACACGGACGTATAGGCTTCCACTCCAGCCCTCTGCCTCTTTCAGCCACCAGAGGTCAGGACACGAGGCCCAGGCTCTCAGCTTCTATTGGTGATAGCTCTGAGTTTGAGGCACCTGGACTCTTCTCCTGCGGAGCCATGCTGGTGTAATTGATGCAGTACGTGGTTTAGCATTGTCATGCGGAAATATGCAAGGCCTTTCCCTGACAGAGATGTCTGGGTGGGAGCAGGTGCAGCTCTGAAAGCTTTGTGCACTTTGATGGTGCCTTTCCAGATGTATAAACTACCTTTTTATACTCAGTCATGCTGCTGACCTGTTACCAATAAACCTTAATTAGTTATCCAATTCTTCCCCAGCTGCTTTTGATTTGTGCCATTTACTTTTTCAGCCTTTTGCTGCCTCTGCTCCAACTTCATTTTAGATGTGATGCTGCTATCAAATTCAGAATGAGCCAACATTTTCTTTGAAATTGCAAAATGTCTCAGGTTTTAACAACTGATATGTTGTTTATGTTCTATTGGGAATAAAAGACACGTTTATGAGATTTATAAATAATTGCATTCTGTTTTTTATTTATATTTTACGCAGTGTCCCAACTTTTCTTTTGGAATTGAGTTTGAAATATCACTAATAATCTCATATTTGTATAAAGATGGACATTGTCAAGGACAGATTTCAGTTGAAATCTGGGTTGTTTCTTTTATGCAGTAGTCTTCTTCTTTTTTTTTTTAGGAAATAAATAGCAGCCGTCAAAAATGTTAAAGGTTGGCAAACAAAAAAAAAAACTCAATCTTTGCTCTCTGCTTTTTGAACCCTGTGAGTTTCAGTTGTTGTTTTCATCTGGAAATGCACCACTAACGTTTGTGCCGTTCAATACGGCAACAAGCCCCAGAGAAAGCAGCACTGACTCCCAGGAAGTTACATTTAGCCTTCACGATGAGGCTTTCGCTGCTCAGCCTCTGGGAAAACCTGTAGCTGTTGTGTGATTCTTTAGTTTATTTGTGTGCTGGAGACCAGAGGAAACTGTAATCTTGTTGGTCTGTCTCCCGGCCTCTTTAAGGCATTTTTCCAACGTAATTTCTGAGGTACTGATTGAGCATCTATTATTTGATGCACAGTATCTCCATTAACTACTCCCTTTTTCTTTTAATTGCCTTTGCAAGAGGATGGTAATTTTGACAAATTTGTTTTTGCTGCATTATATGCATTATCACATCTTCGCCATTCTACCCATTCACATTGCCATTATTAGATTTCCATGGCGACTGACCTGTCTGAAGCCTTTTCTTCCGAAGGAGTTCCTTGATTAGTGCAAATCATTTCCACCCGTCCTGGTTGTTATTTCTACTTTCCTCTGCCGCTGCTCTGCTCTTGGTGTCTTGAAAGGGTTGAAAGAATGAAAACCTCCGTTTTATACTGGTTCAGTGTCATCCGAGTCTCCGTATGAAGCCGTCTGTGAGGCTGTTACCGCTGTTGCCAGTTTTGTCCTGGTTTCCTAAATTGATTTGCTGTGTGATTATTGCTCCTTGAAGGACAAAGATACAAGAAAAAGCACTCGAGAACTGTGTTTTACATACGCTGTGTAATAATGCTGGAGTAATGGCACACACAGAGAAACACACATGCTTGTAGAAATCTGTGTATTTGCCCTCACTCACTCATATAGACCATAATTAATTGCCAGAAAGTCCCAGGTCATTTAAATTGCAAATCAGTGCAGGCTTTTTCTCCCAACTTTTTTGATTAATATTTAATAGTTTTACTGAGGGAAAAAAATGCCACCAGTCTTTTTCATATACAAATTGCACTAAAGTAGAAAAGGGGAGCACTGACTAGAGGAGGATCAGATGCAGATGCTATCTTTTGCTATTAATTAAGCCGTTTCTTGGTCTGTAGCTGTTGGGTGTCACCTCTTCCGTCTCCAGTCCACTCACCAAGACAGAGGTCTCTCTCTCATTGTGCCCCTTTTCTCATTTTCTTGCACTGTCTTTTCATGCTTTTAGACTATTTTTCAGTTTCTGCCAAGTTGTCTCAGGCCCTGAACTTCTCTTTCCATCAGACACTAATTAGTCTTGGCTACGGAGGGATTTCTTTGGCAGGAGATTGGGGGACTTGTGGGTTTAGTGAGAGAAGCTGATCTTGATGACCTATGATGACTTAGCATGAAGTTTGTACAGACGGACCAGAAAAGAGCACGAGAGGATGAGGCCGAAGTAAACGAGAGACTCAGACAGCAGAGAATTTAAGCTTTGCAATTAAACTGTCAAACAGACTTTTATCTTATTGTGTTTTACTTGTCTTCAATTAGATTTTCAACCCCATGAGAGTGTGGAAATAGGAGCTAAAAGTAGACGAAAACAACGAGGAAGCTTCTCTCAGCTCTAAACAAAGCGGTGGCAAGTGTAAATCTATCACAGGATTTCAGAATGAAAACAACCTCGATGCAGATGCTTTTATTAAAATAGTAATAAGTAAAAATAAAAAACAGACTTTGAGTTGTCTAAGTTAGCAAGGCTGTTTGAAAGTGCGGTGTGACCTTGTCTGTGTGTTTTCAACACAGACTGGCAGCTCGAGATGAAAGTATGAAGTCTTGCCCTTCACTCGGAGCCACGGCGGATGAGTGCAGCCTGGCTGGAATCAGGCGGCATTCTGCTCCTCTCAAAGCAAAACAAAACCGAAAACACGCACAGATAAAGGAAGGCTTCCCTCGGTGAGCACTCGCTGCTGCTGTGCTTTGAATGCCAAAGCTGCTTTTAAGAGAAATGAATTCAGGGTCTTTACATCTTGCTAACTGGGAAATACTACTGAATTGGACTAACCGTTCAATTAGGACTTGGCTGGACACAGACGAGCGCACCCACAAGGTTGCATAATTCATACGTTTTACTTGTTTAAAGTCGGGATTATTTTACTGACTGTGTTTCTGCGTTCCTACAGGGAGTCTAAGTGGTCTGGAGTCTGGACGCTGTGTAGAACCGGAGTCATCTGTCTGTAGGTCTCCGTGCAGCAGGTGATTGAGACGGGGACAACTGGACCCGTCACTGGCCCCTCCTTCCCTCCTCTACATGCCCCGCTCCACCTCCCCCCACAGCTGACCGGTGATCCTGCCCCCCCTCAACATCTACTCTCCAACTACTACCAGCTGGCGATGTCCAGAGCCCCAAGTCCCCCACCACCGGCGGAAATGTCCAGCAGCCCTGTGGCTGAAAGCTGGTGTTACACTCAGGTGAGTGTAGTAGTAGTAGTAGTAGTAGTGTTTATTTCGAATATGAATCATATATAAAAAAAAGAAAGAAAATAAGACAATCGTCTTAACATGAGACATAACAAGTACATATTCGAAAGGGAGTGAGAAGAAGTAAAACTTATAAACTCTCACCCCCTCTCCTTAAATATGACTAGCTAACACATGCGAACATAACATTATGCAAACATAATAAAAAAAATTTAAAAAAATGAAAATAATAAAAATAAAAAAACAAAAACAACCAAAACAAGACAATAAAAACATTGTAGCAACATAAGCTACTGACTAGTGTAAGAAAATAAGGATAAAAATAGATAAATAAAAAATAAACACTGTATCATTGCACCCAAGCATTTTGCTCATCCCTGTACCTCTGAAAAATAATATCTTTGTATTTTATTTTAAACGGTTTAATATTTGGACATTGCTTTAATTCCATTGAAAACTTGTTCCATAGCCTCACCCCGCTGACTGAAACACAAAAACCTTTCCTGTTTGTGCGTATTAATGTGACATTAAAATTACTTTTGCCCCTTAAACCATATCTTCCCTCATGAATACTAAATAATTTCTGTATATTTGTTGGTAACAGATCATTTTTTGCTGATCAGGTGATCACCTCTGGCCATGTGGCCAAACATCTGGGATCGGATGTGATCCCAAACTTATTCCTTTTAGTTTTAATATTGCCTCCTGCAGCTTTCAGGAAATTTCCTTTTCAGGCTTTTTTTTTTTTTTTTTTTTTTAATGTTCTTGCATTTGTTAATTAGTAATAAGTACAAAGTAAGATTTTTTTTCTCTCAATTTCAGTTTTTTTTTGCCACTCATGGTGTTCAGAACAATAAAATAAATGTTTTCCGACATTATTAATGCCAGCTGAACACAACAGGTTTGAAAGAGGGCACAAAAAAAGAGAAGGACAAGACATCAGGCAGACTGAACTTTCTGAACATATTGTTGGTAAACGGGATGCAGGTTTTGACAAGGAAAATATGGCAAGAAAAACGGTATATAAAGAATATTTTTCTTCTTTTTTTCTTTTTACTTCATCAAAATACATTGCCACAGCTCCTTTTCAATCATGTCTTTGTAGTTGTGTTTATAGCAGATGGTTTTCTGTTCAGACCCTACACACCCTTCTCCTCTGTGCAGTGATTTTCATTTGAAATCTCTAGTGGGCATTTATGCAGGCAAAGAAATGAGAGAACATACACAGTACACGTACAGTAGCTGGAGAGCTCAGGAAACCACATCACCGGTTGTTGGAAAAAGGCTTGACTTGTGTATGGATTGTAAAAGTCAGCGTGGACACAGACAGTTGGTGCCGATTCCTCTTTTAACCACAATTTAGGCACAAGTCAGAACTAACCCCAGCTGATAAATCACTGCACCACGGATAGGAAAGTTAACCTAACGCAGCCAGTCAGATTTTTAATGCTATTTTTATGTCGATCCATTCCAAGTGTTTGTCTTTGGAGGCTAACATGAAGAACTGCCGCTCACATGTGCACAGTTCGCCACATTCTCGTTGTTGCAGGGATGGAGTTGCTGTTTCCGTGGTTATACCCTACGTAATCGGTGATGAACAGGAACTTAAGTTTTGACTTGATGCAAAACAAAACAAATGCAGAAATGTACATAAGGAGTCAGGTTTTGTAGGATACAAAACATTTATAGAGCTGACTGAGCATTATTAGCACTTATTCTTATATCTGAATTATATATTCAAGGGATGAGAATTTGCTGAGAGCTGCAACTTTCCACTTCTGAGGTTCAGCAAGTGTGGCATTATTTTAAGTTTAATTAAGGTGGAGATAAAGATATAAAGATGGAAATACCAGATAATTCTACTCTAGTGCTTTTGTGAACCCTGCAAAGCTGATCTGATCAAACCCAGGTGGCTCCAAAAAAAAGTGTCAAAGGTGCGCTTCTTCAAAGTTTTTGGGTTTGTTGTCACTTCAGACTTCAGAATATGTGCTCTTAGACGAAGAATAAGTGGGTCTTCTCTTTCATTTAATGGAATGGTCTGTGATAGCTTCATCGTAGTATGTGCACACAACACATGTTTACTTGATGAACACGAAAGTAGAAGTCCATTAATTTCTTTATGGCAATGTTTTACATGTCTGAAAGAGAAAATACCTTCTCTTACCTGCGCTAAATTGATAAATGTTGTGTATGTGTCTCACTTTAACCTGATTAAAGTATGTGGACTGTGTCTGGATTTTTCAAGATGTCGTGTTTCTCTGATTGCTTCTGTGTTAGTATACTCGTTTGATGGAAACTCAGCATTTGTACTGTTTTCTTAGTTTAAATAAAACATCCTGTGAGACTGTTTCACTCATTATGCTCCAGACTCGTCTAACTCAGGCATTACTTTCCTTTCCCGTTAAATAAAGGACGTCATTGATGATGTCTGTGCTTTTTCATCTCCAGCTTTGTCCTTGTAAAGTTCTCTTGTTTTTTTTTCTGTTGCCACATATCCTTTCTTCTTTACTGTCGTTTGTTGTCAGTGTTTATTGAGATGAAAGGCAGTTTTGATGTGTGGTTTTGAAGTCCAGGCTGACCAAATACAGCTTACCCGTATAGAATAGATAAATATATAAATAAACAGATCTGATTTCAGACCGTCCTCTCTTTTTCTCTCCAGATAAAAGTGGTGAAGTTCTCATACATGTGGACTATCAACAACTTCAGCTTTTGCCGCGAAGAGATGGGAGAGGTCATCAAGAGCTCCACTTTCTCCTCGGGAGCCAACGACAAACTCAAATGGTCAGTAATGTCTTGTTAGCTCCTAAGTATTGAAAATACAGCGTCCTCGAGGAGAGTTTTCTTGGGGAACGTGCACTTCTTTTTAGGAGATTACATCCATCAAGTCTAGGGCGTTGGACCATACGGGGTATGAATAATCCAGACAAATCTTTTAACAGTGGTATATAAGGGACCTTTATTCTATCTATATTGCAGACAGTTTTAAGATGAAGAGATGAAGTTTTGTTGCAGAATTACAAAGTTGGTGGAATCTTCAATTGTCCTAGTGCCTGACTCATTAGAAACATTAAACCGTTCATAAAGTCCAGAAACAAACTAATCACTGATGACTGTACCAGAGGCACGTTGTTGGAGCGGCCATGAGGGCTCTGCTGTGGCAGGGCACCACGAGATTATGACATTTAATCTGAAATGCAACACCTCGCTGCTCCTGGTGTTGAAAGTGGAAGATTGAGGGTGTAATATATACGTCCCATTGTTATGTGTCCTGGTTTCTCCTGGAAAACATCCAGGAAACATTGCAGTGTTTGCTTCCAGTGTTTCCTAGATGCTTCTGGGATATCACCCATCTAAAGCTGGGATGAATTTGTTCCCCTCAGGTTGAAGGAGAAGATGTGGATAAATATTCAGCTCGTATCTCCGTTTGAATAGATGATTGGGTGCTACAGGTCAGACATTTGCTGACGGCTGCTTTGTCATCAATGTTTGGGACCCTTCATGAGGACTAAAAGCCCTGACACACCAAGCCGACTGTCGGCCGTCGGGCCGTCGATGAGCGTTGGTGCGCGTTTGTCGGCCTAGTTTCCCCGGTGTGTCCCGCAAGTCGCCACAGGTCGGCCGCCCGTCGGCAGCTTTTAAGCTGATTCGACATGTCGAATCGGCGTTGGCCGTCGGTCAAACAGCTCACTCTGTGATTGGCTGTTCAGGTTTCAGGTAGTGCGGTTTCTTCTTATTTTTTCGCCTCCGCCTCCTCTTTTCTTCTTCCACATGCTGAAGGCCGAGGGCTGACAACGCCAGTGCCAATTCTTTATTCTTACGCATTGTGGTAGCAAGAGTGGTGTGGAAATGTGGTGTGAATATGAAGCCCATTTGTTTTGTTTACGGCTTCCCAGAGCTTCCGGTTTTCCCTTGTTTTTGAGTGAATACAGACTACCGCTGCCTGCTGGTATGGAGGGGAATTACCTCTCACGCATGCGCAGAACGTACGTGCTAGTTGGCTGTTGGGTGTCGTCTTTGCGGTGTGTCCAAGTGCTTCTTTTTGAGGCCGACCCAGCCCGACACAGGCGACGCGAGGCGACACAGCAGTCGGCCGACAGCGGGCGACGTCGGGTTGGTGTGTCCTCGGCTTAAGGCAGATGGGGGTGCTTCACATGTTGGAAGCAAATCTGGGAATGTGCTTGCAGCACCGCAGTGCTAGCCAGTTTGCTGGACATGTTTTACTCTCTTTGTCAACACATTGTGCTGCAAGCGGCCAAGGATTTCTGATTGAACCGGTTTGCTCTGGAAAGAGGCTGCAGATTTCAGCGGGCCCTCAAGAAGACCATGAACAGGCTGGATGGATTATGCAGGAAATCCTCTGAATGACTCTGGAGTAGTTGGACAAAGTGTCTGGGTGGAGAACATCTGGGCTGCAGTTTTTAATCCCTGTTCATCATCCCGTAGACTCATGGATGAGTGATTCTATTTTTGGATCCATATCAACAACTATCCCCTACAGGTACATAAAAATAAATAAAAACCTAGATGTACATACATAAAATGACATGCATACAATTTTCACTTAAAATATTGATGCATTTGTAAGTTACTTCTTTAATAGCTGTCACCGTTTTAAGAGACCACATCAAGAAGAGTGTATTTTGGATATGAAGCTGTCGGTCGTGTCCTCTTGTATCTTCTGTGTGATCAGTTCTGAACGTTTTCCAGTTCTGCAGAGCAAACCTCGCAGTCAGCATCTTTAGTTCCTCTGCTGTCCTCCCAAGTGCTTCTAGCAGACATCATTTCCAAAGTGCGCTGCGAGTCTGTCTCTGTCAGTCTTCATGGCAGGTGGACACAACCACACATCGATTATTCTATAAATGCTTCACCTTATCCTGAGTTTTGTCGTGGGGGATTGGGGTTCACCCTGGACAGGTGATCCAGTCCATCACACGGCCCACGGGGACACTAACTGTACAAAACAACAATAAAGGACCAAATTGGATGAATAGATAGGAACCTGGGAAGGAGATCTAAATCATACCCGTAGACTACGAAATGGACTTAAAATGCCAAGAGCCTGAAACGTTAATGCTGCATGCAGATGAGTGTTTGCTCATTATAGTTGCTGCCACTTTTTTTTTACCCCCTCAGGGTCGTTTGATTGGGTGCACGTTTGACCTGCTGCACAATAATTTCCCACCAAAAGACTTTAACGTGACAGGATATGTAGATGACAGTTTCTCTCAGCAGAATCTGTAGTACATGAAAAGTCTTTTTCAAATCTTTTTTAAATATATTATTGGTCTCAAATGGCTTGGTAAATGTATATTCTCCATATGCCGAACATGTTAATTAACAGTCCATATGGCCGTGTTAAAGTGTTTCACTTTTCCTAAAGTAGAACAGGCTGTGAAACAAACAATCCATATGTTAAGACTCGTTATGCAAAAATATTATTCTTCTATAAAACAGGTCCACATTAATATGAAAAGACTGACTCAGCTGTTGCATTGATGCGCTGAAAGGCAGCAAATCTTTTTTGGGTGCAAAAAAAAACGTGTTTTTTATTCCAGACTGAGAATCAAGTGACAAAGTTTACTAGATTTAACAATCCTCTTCAAATTTTAATTTCTGCCCGGGTTGGTGGGGGGGTAGCCAGAGAGCTCAAGCCTGGCCAGATGTTGGTTGGTTCTGGTTTCCTGAGGTACAAGAAAAGATACGCCAACACTTAAACTGAGATGCTTAAAATTAAAATACTCTTAATATTCTGCTGTTGGCAAGTTTATTAGTAATTAACATTGAAATATTGTTATGGGTGTCTGCTCTTGTGGGTTTGATTAAAAAAAACAAGAAGGAACACTCTGCTCTTTGGTTTCAACAGAGCGAAACAAAGGAAGACTTGTTAAAAAGAAAGAAAAAAGCCTCATTCAACAGATGCATGTATAGGATACTTAATAATCTGGATTTATGAAACATTCTGAGTTATGAGTTTTTTCTTTCCCTCTCTAACTTCATTTGATTTGTTAATGTACATCCATTTTTGAATTTCAGGCCTGCAGTAAATTCCCTTACAAGTTGGTTTGAGGGGATTTCAGAGCTCTTGAGAAACTGAGAGTAGCAAAAAAAAGAATAAAAGATGTGATTTTAAACGGGTGATGGAAATGATTTGGTACAAAACTGTATCGCTGAAACGCTGAGTATGAAACATTTCCAGCAAACGTATGAAAACAAGCATAGAAGTGTTGCAAAAATGGGCGTATATTAAACAATGAGATGTGTGTCATTTCCTGCGTTAAAGAGCTGATTGACAGAAAGTGATCCCAACAATGAAATTGGCACATGGATTAAGAAGAGACAAAGTTCATGTTACAAATACATATTTTGAAGGGCCTGAAGAGCCTGAAGCATCACAAACCTCTCAGCTTCAGTCACAACAGTATGTTTCTTCCTTTTTCTTTTCCCCCTAGGTGTTTGCGTGTGAATCCTAAAGGTCTGGATGAGGAGAGCAAAGACTATTTATCACTTTACCTTCTCTTGGTTAGCTGCCCAAAAAGTGAAGTGCGTGCCAAGTTTAAGTTTTCTATCCTCAATGCCAAGGGAGAAGAGACAAAAGCCATGGGTAAGTCACCAGGCCCTGACCAGTCTGAGCCGATAGTCGAGCGGGTTTTGTTTGTGTCGTCTCATAGCACGGGACGCAAATGATGCTGTGAGCGCTTTGCAATCTGTACGGCATACGGTAGCCTACAATAACAGAACTCTGATAACGTCAAACAGATTAGAAGAGGCTGTCGGTATGTAAGAGGAGAAGAAATTGGACGTTTTACATGTTTTTGAAGAAACTTCCTCGTTCACATGACTTCCTCATCGCACCAAGGGCGCCATTCCAACCCACACTAAGAGTATAAACAAGTGCTTCTTCCAATTTTCTCGAAGGGTCCAATATAAACAACACCGTGATACAGAAATGAGTTTGCTTTTATTAGTGAAAAGCTATTGAAGGCATCCTTCATAGAAGTCTACACTCAGCAGAAAGCTGAGGATATCTCAAAGTTTGTGTTTGAAAATGAAAAACTTCTCCCACACCTGTGTCTGTGGGGCACCGAAACACGCTGCAGGTTGGGACCGTGTCTAATGTGCTGAGCGTGTCTAATAATGTGAGGTAGTGATAGCCATATGGGCTCGTGTAATCACTGCTGGTTGGATTCACTTTTAGTAAATATATAATTCAAAGTAGCGAGGGGCAATTTTGATTTTAATTAAAAAAGACCCAACCTTTTGCAGACGTCTTCGTCCACTCCGCTCCCTGATGATGAGTAATAAATGAATGTGCATCCAAATCCATTTATTTTATTTTATTTTTTTAATTAGGTTATGTTATTGGGAGGGAAAGCAAAAATGTGTGGAACAGAATTAGTTGGTGCCAGATGTGACCGCTTTCTGGTTATCAGGCTCTCTGGCTGGCTCCCTCTCCTCCAGTGCCCTGCAGCACACTCCACAGGAAGCGTGGAGGAGGAAAGCTTGGGTGGGTGGGACGCAGGGACGGGAGAGGTGGGAGTCGGAAGTTGCTTTGAAACAGAGGCGTATGCAGTGAAGCTGTGTACAACCCCCTACGGTGCAGGTTATGTAGAAAAGGAAATAATTTTTCCTGCCGAGAAACAGTTCCCTCATGTGAACTTTCAGTCCCTCATTTGCTCATTTAGACCTCCGTCTCCTCCTCTCAACACTCACTAATTCATTCTCTGCACCTTGATATTTTAAGGTAGTCCACCTCTGCCGTGTGATGTTTGGATACTAGGGATGGGCGGTATGGACTAAAAAATGTATCACGATAATTTCCGGCATTTATCCCGATAACGATAAAAATGACGATAAAAAAAATACCAATTCAACTCCACCTTTTCTACTATAAATCTATCTCGCTCTCAGATCCGCCATGTTTGTTACACAAAAACGTCATCAACGGGAATTTATCTTTCTTTCTTTCTTTCTTTCTTTCTTTCTTTCTTTCTTTCTTTCTTTCTTTCTTTCTTTCTTTCTTTCTTTCTTTCTTTCTTTCTTTCTTTCTTTCTTTCTTTCTTTCTTTCTTTCTTTCTTTCTTTCTTTCTTTCTTTCTTTCTTTCTTTCTTTCTTTCTCTCTCTCTCTCTGGCTCATTTCCTTCCTACCTTTCTTCCTTCTTTCCTCCTGCTCTCTCCTTCGTTCTTCCCTTCGTCTTTTCTCCCTTCCTTCCTCCTTTCTTTGTTTCCTTCCTTCCTTCTCCCCTTTCCTTCCTTCCTTCCTTCCTTCCTTCCTTCCTTCCTTCCTTCCTTCCTTCCTTCCTTCCTTCCTTCCTTCCTTCCTTCCTTCCTTCCTTCCTTCCTTCCTTCCGCTCTCTTTCCTTCCTTCCTTCCTTCCTTCCTTCCTTCCTTCCTTCCTTCCTTCCTTCCTTCCTTCCTTCCTTCCTTCCTTCCTTCCTTCCTGCTCTCTCCTTCCTTCCTTCCGCTCTCTCCTTCCTTCCTTCCGCTCTTTCCTTCCTTCCTTCCTTCCTTCCTTCCTTCCTTCCTTCCGCTCTCTCCTTCCTTCTTCCCTTCCTCTTTTCTCCCTTCCTTCCTCCTTTCCTTGTTTCCTTCCTCCCTTCTCCCCCTTCCTTCCTTCCTTCCTTCCTTCCTTCCTTCCTTCCTTCCTTCCTTCCTTCCTTCCTTCCTTCCTTCCTTCCTTCCTTCCTTCCTTCCTCCTGCTCTCTCCTTCCTTCCTTCCTCCTGCTCTCTCCTTCCTTCCTTCCTTCCTTCCTTCCTTCCTTCCTTCCTTCCTTCCTTCCTTCCTTCCTTCCTTCCTTCCTTCCTTCCTTCCTTCCTTCCTTTTATCGTTTTTACCGCGAGATGACAAATTCTTATCGTGAGGAATTTTTTTGACAGTTTATCGTGAACGGTAAAATATCGCCCATTCCTATTGGATACTCCCTTTTGATAGTCCGTGGCAGACTCCAGATAACGCTTCACACTTGGAAGGAGGTTTTCCGAGGGAACGAGGAACTAAATAGAATGAAGTGCGATTGAATAATACTTTTGTAAACGGAAAGAGAGTTTTAATGGTTACAGTTTTGACTAAAAGACATAAATACAAAGACTTGAGCTGAAGACACACTGTTGTTGAATCAGAAGGTTGTGTCGAGGGTGTATGTTAAAACACACCCCTCCAGGGGCTCCGGAAAAGTCTCCAGCACAGAGCCAACCATCTTTTGTGTTTATTACTTCTTTGCAGTTTGATCATAAACAGACCTTTGAGGCGGTTGACTTTACACCTTGACCATTGTGAGAGCCCTGCCCCCTTTTAAATGACCTGAGAAAAAGCCAAAATGGGTGAAGTGAAAAAGATGTAATCTTCCGTTCCCTTTTTCTGTTCTCTTTTTTTCTTTCTTCTCGTCTCAAGGGAGTTCTGGCAATAAATAGTGTGCTCCGTGGTGCACACCCCATCCCATTCCTGCTATATGCCCCTGCTCCAATCTTCCCACATCCCCCTCGGGAGACCTGGGCTCTCCATTTCACTTGTCTTGTCACTGGAGAAAATTACCCAACTGCCAGCATATTTGTGACAGTTTAGTGAGCACCCCGTCTATGAATATGGCAGTAAAGATTGCTCTGTCAGTTCTGGATCATTTACAATCCAATTTTATTCAGGCCTCTGAGAAGGGGGAAAAAAAAGACAAATAAAAACAAAGTGGCTTAATTAAGAGAGCTGAGCAGCTGTGGACTGTTTCTGTGGCAGGAAACCGCTTGCTGGTTCAGTCTGTGCATGAGGAATAACTCCGAATAGGCCACACGTTGGATATTTGACTTCTTTTGCATCATCTTAATGAAAAATGCACACGCCCCTGCCGAGGATGTCATGTCACCTTTAAGCCATTAATGCTGCCACATCATGGAAGTTAAAACACTTTAGCCAAAGACATTAATGCAACCCCATATCATCATAACGCCTGTTGCTTTATGATAAAACCTGATGCTGGTAACAGTTTGGATCGTGTGTTTTATGTTCAATCTGTGGCATGCAGTATTAATTTCTCTCTAGAAAGAAATGAGAAAAATAACACATTTCCACCATGTAGTGCATACTGTAAATATCCTCTCATATGTACTTCAAGAACATGGCTTTTGAAGATTTCAATAGTTCTTGACTAGTTTATTGAGAAAATAAAAGTCCTTGGTCGGCTTGTGCTCCTCAAAGAGCCAGCTTTGGATGCTGTTTTTATACAAGCCATTATTAATTTTTGCGCCTCATTGTCGGCCTGAAAATGCTCAAAACATACCATTGATTTTCTTGAGATTGCATACTTGGAACACAAATATTGATGCATGTTACCAAAGTAAATTGAGCCACATTCACAGTCTGAATTGACATGAAAGTTGAAGTAAACGTTGCAGGTCTGACACATAGAGGGTTTGAAATCAGTGGAACAATAATGAGCTGAATCAAAAAGTGTAAAAAAAATTCTGAAATTTACCAGGAACAAACAGTAGAGGCATGAAAGCAGCATCCACAGCAGGATTGTGTTCCTGTTTTCAGTAGCGTGTTTGTAGATGCTGCTGGGAATTACAGTAAGTACAGTCTAATGTGGATCTGTGCTGTAACGGCAGATTTTTGACTGGGTATCTTGACATTATCTAATGAAGCACCCCCATCCACATCAGTTAGCCCTTGAGCCTCCCACCAGAGAGCATGTGTCTGAGTCTGGATCCTCTGATGGTCTGTACTTACTAATGGAGATGGATTCAGGCAGCAGTGGCAGCCCGCCACCCCCTCCTTACACCTCCCTCTCCCTGGCTTAATGTGCTGGTTTTCTCCTCTGAGGCTGTCGGGTGGGTTGTACGTTGTCTCTCGACACCCGCCGTTCCTTCCTCCTCCTTTTTTTTTTTTTTTACATAGAAAACAGCTGCCCCCCCCTTCTCCAGACTCCTGTTCTGACAGCTGAAAGAGGAGAGATGGAAAGTTCTCATCCTCTGCCGCAAGCTGTTTTGTATTCAGACAGTCTCCATGTAAAGTCCTCCGTTCAGATGGTGGTTTTGTTGTGTTTTGTAGCCAAAGGCTACGCTAGCTTATTTGGGTGCGTGGTGGCTGGAGAGTCTAGTTGCAGCTGGCTTTTTTTTTGGTTTCTTTTTGGCTCGGGCCCTGCTTTCATATTGTTGCTGAAGAGTGATCGTTCTTTTGTTAAATTTAATTGAACTTGTGGGTTTGAGCTCGTTGTCCTGCTGATCAAGGTGATGGGGCATTCTGTGCAGTGAGTGGAGCCCGGCCGAGGGAGTAAAACTATTGGTCAGTCTTGATATAATCAGATGGCATTGACATTTGTAGAGACTAGAATGTCAATAATCATGTTTGTGCTGAGACCCAGCTTCTAAAGCGCAATCTTTATGTGAGATTAGTTTTGTTTTTTTTTCTCTCTCTCTGGGAAAAAAAAAAACTTTGTTTCATGTCAGCCATTGAGAATCGATGTTTAAATGATAATGGAGTTTTAGATTAGGTTTTTAAGCTCTCACGTAGCAGCGACACACATTCGTACTGAAATTAGAGCTTTACTTCAGCGTGCAGAGAAATCAGAAGTGTTTTTTTCGTCATCGGCGCTAAGTCGCGGTAACTGTAGTCGGGGGAGTTGGCTGAACTTTTGGTGGAGAGCGTGATGGACAGGGACAGAGGTGCTGACTGCTGTTACTGTGTCAAGTGTTATTTTCCCCTCCATGCCTGCTCATCTCCTGGTGACCTTCTCTTTCTGTATGCCAGCTGTATGCGGCTGAATATGAATGCCCCGCTCACTTGAACGGTCTGGCAGGACGCCCCCCCCCTCCGCCGCCGCCGCTGCTCAGACGTCATTGTTTTTCTCACCTTCCTCATCACGTCTTTTTTTAAATTTTTTTTATGCATGGGTGAGAAACTTTACTCTTCAACAGTGATGAAGTGCAACCACGAAGTGGGAAAAAAAAGTACTTTTTCTGCTGAGTGGCACCCGTCTTCACTTCCACACAAGATTCCTGATATTTTTCCCAAATATTTTCACTAAAGGTGTTTAATAGCAAATCTTCCTGTCAGTGCTCGTCTGTTAATCGTCTGTTCGCCCTAACTCGGCTGGATGTCCCGGTGGCATCGACCCCGTCCACCGCGGCCGGCTCTTGTTGGTATTCTGTCAGTGGTCGCAACGCCCACAACCTTGGCTTGCTCGCTGAAATAGTGAGCTCGAGTGATCTGACCTGCAGTTGATTCTCTGCCAGCACAGGTTTCTGATGCCTCGCTGGAGATGGCGGCGTGGCCCGAGCCGAGCTCAGCACACACACACTCGCCCTCGTCGTCTTGCCTGTATGCATGCGCACATTCACACAAAGTCACCTCGCTGTCATGGGTGAGCACTGGAGAAGTCACACATTTTTTCCTCTCCTCGGCGCGTCTGCTGGAGCTTCTCTCTTTATTCACACTCACTTCTTCTTACTTCTTCCTCTTGCCCCCCCCCTCCCTCCCTTCCTTCCATCTATGTCTCTCCTGCCAAACTCCCGCCTCACTCCCTTGTTTGGCTTTCGATGCTGTCACTGGGGAAGTCCTCGCTCTTCCCTGGTAGTCTTGTTTTTATGCCCAAATAACACAACTTCACAAGTAGTTTTTACAGCTCTGGGTTTATTTACACGCCGCAGCTTCCAAACAACGTTTAAAGGACACAAAACGAGGGCCGACAGTAAGCGCGGGCAGGACAGCTTCCTCAGATGTCCAGTGAGGATCTTTGAAGCGAGTTGATAACGGGACTTCGAGTCCAACCAGCGACCCACCGCAACGCGCATCAAGATCACAAAAGTTTCACTCTGTTTTCAAGCCTGCTTGAATTTGCTGCCACGGAAATCTTTGGTCTACAAAACTAAGACTTATTGGCAGTACATGAATAAAGTCAATGAATAAATTAGTGTTGTAAAAAGGAGAGTGCGTAGATTTGTGAATTGGCTTGCTTGTTTAAATCTCCGTGTCTTTGCATGGTGATTGTGTCGCACAGCGCCGTCAGCCTCTTTGGCGCACGCCGCCTCGAAAAGCAGGGGATTACAGTGAAGGGCCTCCTGCATGAGCAGCGGTGGGAGTAACTGCATATGCACTGTACTCTTCCACGAGTCCCCTCCTTGGCTGCTTGCTCCCTCAGATCCAGACAGGGGATTTAACACAGGATCTTACAGTAGCATTGACACTTCATCTTAGTGCTTCCCACTGTGATCAGTCAGCAGAACTCCTGGTGGGATCTACGCAAAAGGCAGCACGAGCAGAAGTCTGTTTGAAGCACCAGGCCTGAACACGTGTCGTGTGGTCACACAAGATGTACCGGTGTACAAGGGATGACCAGTATTTGGACCCCAACTGGTTTTCAACAGAACCCCCTTTCCTTTTTTTTTTTAATCGGGTCTCAGTTATCCAAAATTGATCAATCATTTGCATCATTTGGCCTCTGGAAGCTATTCAGTTATGTGTTTTTGCTAGGGCTGGGCGATATATCGATATTTTAATATATATCGATATATTTTCAAACGCGATATGGTACGAGACAATATCGTTTATATCGATTTTTAAAAAAAATAAATAATTTTTTTTATTTATTTTTTTATGATTTTGATATAGCTTATTTTGTGACAAATTGACTTGAATGTTTTATTTCAGATTTGCACAAATGTTTTGTTATTTGCACAACTGTCAACCTCAGTGGAAAAGTCTGCCTGTTACTGTCTACATTGTATTAATTGCACAGTGTATTTGAATTTAATTGTTATGCAGGAAAGGGATATTTGTTTTATTTTATTCAAGAGGCATTTTTATTCTATATATGCAGGCAGTTTATTTTTATTTCATTTGTTTTATACATTTTGATATTGTGCAGACCTCTGTTAATAAAGGAACCTGTGTGACATTTGGCACGAGGCTTTGTATTAAAACTGACTGTTTTTTTAAGGGTTTGCCTCAGAAAAAAATGAAGCTAACAGAGATGCTATGCTATAATGCTTTGGGGGAAAGCCCAATTATGGCACAGAAAAAATATCGATATATATCGAGTATCGCCATTTAGCTAGAAAATATCGAGATATGACTATTGGTCCATATCGCCCAGCCCTAGTTTTTGCTATGTTGTATTTCTAATGTCTTTGTGTTTGTTCTGCATCCTTAGTTCAGTCAGTCTTATTGTTTCAGTCTATTTCAGTTTCAGCTATATGCTTTTATTTTGAAACGTGGTGGGCAATTTGGGCACAGCTGATTGATGAGAGCACAGTTGTAAGTCAGTGGGCATCAGGGAAGGTGTATGGTTTTTACCAGCTTCAGACAGCGTCAGTATCAGCCTTAGGACAGAATCAGAGCCAACATTTTAACATCTTGCTGTACATGTAAGAGGTTTATTAAAAGCCACAAAAAGTTGTTGCCTGTTCGGACAATCGCCTCATTCCATCCTACGGTTCCTATCTGATCTGCGTTAGAAATGCTTACCTGGTGCCTCTCAGTGGCCGTTTGAATTAATTGATAAATAGACACTACATGGTCTGAAGTGGTTTTAAATGCAAGTAAACGTGTGCGTCTTTAGGTCCTTAGAGCTCAGAGGTGCTTGTGTGAAGTGAAGTAGCCCCAAGTATCTATAGTAAGTGCTAATGAGTGAGAAAACTGCTGGAGTACTCCAGATATGGATGTCCCGGATGATGGTAGAGTACTTCTGGTGAACAGTGATGACTAAACTCCAAGTTGGGCAGTTGCTGCTGAGGAAGTAGAGCACTGGTCTGCACGTTGGAAGTTTGAATCCTGGCCTCCTTAGAGTGCATGTAAATGGATGAATGTTTAGTTTATTTAAAGATAATTTTTTACCTGCTGCATTGTCAAATATGCTCAGAAGTACGCAAATCTGTGGAGAAATGTTCCAGATTACGTGGACTGTGGTTGGTGTCCTTTTTGATCAGGCTGCAGAAATCTACACCATCTGCACTTCTGTGTGGTTTATGTCTGGTTTCAGCTCTGTCCTTTCTTGCCAATATGAATTTTTATTCAAATTACACTCAATAATATATCGTTTATGCTTTTACGTTTAGCTGATGACATATATCCATTGTAATGGGGAACTGCAGTCTGTGGAAAAATGCTTCTAGTCTGGACTAGAAGAATGTTGCACTCTCGAGCCGTTAAGCTTAGGAAAACATCTCAGTGCAAAGGTCTACGGTGGAGCTCCTCTTCACAGTCTGCAGCCAGAAGTTGACCATTCTTCAACCCTAACCCTAACCCATCCACTGCTGTTTCTTTTTAGTTTCCAAGCGAGTTGGAAACAGATTGCACGGTCAATAAAAATGACTGTTTAAGATTTATCAACTCTAGTTCAGTCAGAAATGGAGCAAATTAAGCATATATTTATCAGAGTTGGAGCTGAAGCCCAGCAGACAAAAGGAAGCCCAGCACTGTGACCTATCGTCCACAGGTTTAATTCCAGGCACAAACAAGAACAGACAAGTATCAACGGCAGCAATGATGCAGCTCTGGTACGTCAGCTACGTTCACAAGTACCCGACTCCAAGAGCTTATTGTAGCACATATTGATACTTGAAAACACTGACAAATATTTACATTTGCCCTCGTTTGCATTTTGGCGGTACTCATCCTTTCGTTAAAGCTCAGTCTCGTCGTGAGTCATTTCTTCAACTGGCTCAGGTTGTTAAAAACATGCTCCAAAGAAACCACGGACTTTAATTTCCCAATCATGACGGTCAGCGTCTCGTTATAATCCGCTTGATAAACGCTGCGTTCTCTGTCACTCCCTCATTCCTTTTTGTTGAAGTCTTTTGAGGGTAACAGTAGGAACTAATAATTGTTTACAAATGAGTTTTTATGTCGGCAGCTTTCTCAGCTGCTTTGCCAAGGTCAGAATTTCCATATAAAATAAAGAAAATGCCAACAGGAAGTGGGATTTTCTGGTTAGGATATGTAACTTTAGATGAGCAATTATGGAACATTATGAGTACATTTCTTTCCTTTGTTCATTAACCTTTTAAATTAACTGCAAAATTAAAAGAATAGCAGAAAAAACGGAGCAAAGCAATTCTGAGACACAGCAAATAAAGCGTGATTTTAAAGTTATTGTTGAAAGTTATAGGTGGAGATAAAGAAGAGAGAGGCCTGATAACTGGTTAAGTTTCATCACAGATCTGAGCCGTTTCATAAATACAATATTTTCAGACCCAGAAACCCTTAAACAAAGTGATGAGAGTAAATGATATCAGAATTTCTAAATACATTTAAATCAATAATAGTTTTTTTTTTCTTCTTATTCATAACATGTCATCTTTAATTCTGAAATATCTCAAAACACTGACCTGAGTGAATCCTGCCGGTAATCCTCTGGAGAACGTGTGCTGAACAAATCGGTTAACTGCTGCTGCTGCTGCTGTCGAATCCTCTTGTTTATTCATTGAAGGTCTCAAGAGAAATACAAGTAATATAGATATTAAAGAAAACAATGTATGTGGCAAAGCCTTGATGTGTCATATACAAAACACGAGTTTCTATGGAGTAGTATTTGCAGCATGTCCTTCCTCCTGAGGGCTGTATTCAGGTGTCACTCCTTTGGATTTTCATTTGTGGGAATACATGTCACATGGAGAATTCCCAGTCGTGTAGTGTTTGTGTGAATGGGTAACTGTGGACAAATCGTTCTCGAGGCTTTCTCAGATGTAAGTGTGTGCGTGTGCGTGTGCGTGTGCGTGTGTGTGTGTGTGTGTGAGAGTGAGAGTGAGAGTGAAAAGGACATTAGAGGACTGAGAGCATCCACTGCCACCGTCTTGGGGTAGGATACCTCATGGGGCGTGTTTGGCAGCACGAGCCAGACGTATAACAGATTAGTACCAAGAGCTGCTCGAGGCTGGAGGTGGCTGCAAACGCCGTTCCTCGTTAGATTTTTATTCAAAAATATTTTTTTTTACACAAGCACTCATCTGCAAACAATAAGTTATACTGTGCAAAAATGTTGTTAATCAAGATTTTTTATATTCTCATGCATTTTGGGATCCAATTATAAGGACGTGACCACTTAAAATATGCAGCATGACAATAACTATAACTACGCTGCCAGAGACGTGAAGGATATTTGGAGATGAAAACAGTCTTGCAATAAATGGACAGAAAATACAGAGAGGATGCATGGAAAAAAAAAGGTGCTCACAAATATACTTGGTGCTCTGGAATTAAGAAATAGAAAAAAATCTAAGCTATTTTTTTAAAAACATACACAGTTCTTTTGGAAGCCGATCAACTAAAGGACAGGTCGACAGAGGACACGCTACTTTACACTGTCAGATGAGCAATCTGGGATCTTTTGCATGTTTTTTTTTTTAGTCATTTCTTTTTTGGTTTCTGTTTATTTTCATTGCTATAACAGTTCAAGAATCCAAATGCATGGATGATTAGATTTTGATGGCATCTTGTGGAAAGGACATTCTTGGAAGGACTGCAATGAGAAAGAAATGAAATGCAAAGACTAGAAACCAATTTGTTTCAAGTGGGCTTTTCTTTTTGTAGCCTGGGGTGCTTTTTCCCGTACAGCCATGTAACCCTTTACAGGCCAGGACGCATTAAAGCGGACATAAAGCCTAAAGTTATTTCCTTCATCACTGGGTTATGGGTATGCCTGCACTAATAGGGCAGATCGAGTCTATCACTGATTTAAAATAAAAAAAATAAAAAAATAGAGGCCACAGCAGTGCGTAAGGAAGCATCTCTTACTTACAAAATGGTGAATGATGTAATTTCTCCCAAAAATGGCGTTGCATCCCTCCAGCGCAGAATTTGTCTGTTTATTTCTGTCTTTCTTTTTATCTGCAATTAACTTGAATTTCCTATGATCTGTGGAGCAGTCAAAGTCCATATCCATTTTGTTTTGACTGGGTACGCGGGCACTTGTTACTGTTAGCTGATTGTTGACGGCTGTGACCACAACACAGCGAGACTGTTGTACACACAACTCCTCCACCACCTTTCCTGTGTCTTTGTAGTGCAACTGAGTGTCACAGAATCCTTCCTGCCACCGCCAGAGATAATTGGCACTCCATAAACACATGATAATTGGACTGCTTTGATCCCTGCAATTTCTCACTTTCAGCCAAAAAGGCGCAGCAGTTCTGTTCATGTTTACCACAAGTCTTTATGCGCAGTGAGAAGATGGAGAGTGAAAGAGGGATGGAGAGATTGTGCTTTCTTCTGAAGTGTTAAAAGCTCCTTGCAGGCATGACTTCCTGCACCCAGCATCTTTTGTCATTGTTCCTCCGCTGCTTACGGCCATGACTCATTACTAGCGTTCTCTTTCGCACATGCATTAACACATGTTGTTAATGTTTCATGTTGTGAACGTCTCAAAAGAAAAGAAAAAAGAAGAGACGAGAACTGATCTCTCCTTGTTTGTCCGTGTCTTTTCTTTTTCAGAGAGCCAAAGAGCATACCGTTTTGTCCAGGGGAAGGACTGGGGTTTCAAAAAGTTCATACGGAGGGACTTCCTTTTAGACGAGGCCAACGGCCTGCTGCCCGATGACAAACTAACGCTTTTCTGTGAGGTAAGGGTCCAAACAACTCATTTCAAGTCGCTGTGCTCACTCTGTCTTCATTTTTATTTTTTTTTAAAGCTCCAAATCTTTCCAGAGAAATTTACAGAACAGACTGCACTCTCGAAAAGGGATAATCCTGATTATATTGGGAGATCAAAATTGGATGAGATATTTCAACATTGCACACAAACACCCACATCTTTAGCTGGAATTTGATGTTGAGCTGTGTGCGCGCGCGCGTAAGTGGAACTCTTTGAATTAACCAGAATATATCATTTTAATGAAATGATGATAATAATTAAAAAAAAAAAAAAAAATCAAGGAATCTTGTTGAAGCATCCAGATTTGAAAAAAAAAAAAAATGGTATTCGTGGCTCTGCCTGGGAGCAATCGCAGCTGCATTTCCTTTTTCACTCATCTTTTTTGCCGAAGCTCACCACTATGTTCCTGTTAGTGAATAATGTATGTTTATATTGGTACTACATAGCCTCTGGGTTTCGATCTGTCTTTCATCACTAACATACAAGCTGATTGTCATTCAGCCTGCATGGTGGCTTGGCTCCGATTCCCTTGATCCGAAGCTGGCTGCTGCTCCTCATTGAAAATTCCCTTGTTGTTTTTCAGCTGCAACACAGGGGGCAGCAGAGGTCAGCCGTCCTTCCTCCCGCTCCCCTCCGCTCCCCGTAATGGAGCCGGGGAGCGGGGAAGAGGTTAAACTCTCTGGATATGTTAATGGCCTAGTTGTAATGCATGCACTTATAAATGTTTAAAAAGCATGGCAGTGGCTGTTTAAAACAATTCTAATTAACCCTGCAGGCATGAAGGAGAGCGTGTCTTCTCCTTTTGTAGCGGTGTAGTGTGCAAGTCTGTTTAAAGTGTTTCCAAACTGGGCTTATTGACAGAGGGGTAGGAGGGGCAGCGCTGCCTCTCTGGAGCCATGTGGAATTGGGGGTACAGTTGTGTGTGTGTGTGTGTGTGTGTGTGTGTGTGTGCAGGAGTGTCTTATGCATATACAGTATTGTGTTCTGGTGTGTCTTTTTGGATCATAATTGTGAGGATGAGTCTGTTTGTTGAAGAGGACGAGCAGTAGGGTACATGAATGAGTAACTTTAAAGTGCTGTCTGTGACATTTCCCCCTGAAGGGGAAGGTGGGGGTTGCTGGTTCCAGTCCTTGCCTGCTGCTTCCTTCACTGTAAATATCTGTCCCACAGAGCAGTTAACTAGCTCTTCTAATGAATCACCAAGGCAAGCGAGGCCTCGTTTCTATCCCACGCTTTAAAGACATTTAGTTTTATTTTTAACTCTTGAAATACTCAGCATAAGCCCAGAGGAATTTGTATTTTCAAAGAAAGTTGGATGTGGCGTACATTGAGAAGCAGCCATGTCTTATGTTCTTTCCGAGCATTTCTAGAACATACTGGAAGGCAGGTTGTGGTAGAAAATAGGACGGTCCGGGATTGAAATGTTTTGTTCGGCTGCTTTAAAAGGGTTTTCCACCAGCGCAGGAGCAGGACGGCTGGCAGAGAGAGTTTCCGGGTGTGTTATGGTGGGAGGACGGTGGTAAGAAAGTGAGGAACTGGTGTTTGAATCTCTTTTCCTGGTTCTTTTCCATGTGAGAGTGATGCCCAGTGTTTACTGTCAGAGACCTGGCTCTGCTTTCGTCCAGATGGTGCCATCCTGCATCTGAGAGAGCCCCGTCGCCCCAGAGCCCAGATCTCTCCCTCCTTTCTCATCTCTCATCTCTTTCTGTCTTTCCCTTCAGTCTCATCTCTCATTCAAACCCTCCTCTTTTCGGTATCCTTTCAAGTCTCGCTGCTTTCTTTGAACATCATTTTCATCAGTATCTTACTGTTTCATGCTCACTCTGGCTGTACCTGTCTCCCGTGTCACGCTTTCATTTTATTCCTCTTTTCGTGGGTGCGGTAGTGTCATGGAGGCAGAGCCGCATCACTGTCCGGGGGGAACAGCGGTTCAGCCTCTCCTCGTGACCCTCGGCTCCTGTGATCAGCTCAGTCGCCTCTAGAGACATTGGTAATTCAAATTTAGCACGGGGAATCTGCTATATGTCATGTTCAAGGGGGCCTAAACACCGGCCACTGCACTCTGTCTCCCTTTTGTCTCTTTCGCTCTCCATCCCTGCCAAAGTGCTTCAGACACCTGCAGGTATTTAATGAGGAGATAGCTCCCACTAAAGGTGCTGCGTTGGCTGTCAAAGCCAGCACGAGGGACGGAGAGATAAAAATGGAGGGGAAGGTCGGCCGGTGAGAAGAGATTGAGGGGAAAGGCCTTCTTAGGAAAAGTGGGCACTGTTGGTGGCATCAAGGTGCAAAAAAGGTAAAAAGGGATGCAAGATTAAATCAAAAGGCCAAGATTAGATTCTGTCTAGATAAATGTGTTTTTTCTTTTCTTCTGATGAACTTCAAAGTTAAAGGGGCTTAAGTAATTTTGCTTTATTTCTTACTTCTCTTTCTATGTCAGCAAAGTTGGTAATGTCAAACATTTACTGTCATATCATTTATATCATAGACGATGCAAATGCCGGAGTAATAATAGCAACCATGGCGCACAAGAGAGTCCCAACAACGTCAGGCTGTCATGATTTGCCTCAAGGCAGAGTTGTGGTGACTGACAGTGTGACAGTTGACAGAAGTCTGTTTTACTGACTTAACGGGACAGAAAGAAGTTTATTATGAAACCAACCTCTCAAACCATCAGAAACTGTCCACTGAGAAGCCACTTAAAGGCAACCAGAGGTGGATTCAGAGAGCTGCTGCTGCCGGACATGTGGAAGGAAGCCGCCTCGTCCTCAGAGAACCCGCCCCGTAAAGATTAAGCAATACTTTATCTGTCCTCATCTGAGACAGGCAGACGTTCTGAGTCACTTTGCAAATACGTAGTGACAATTAAAAACTGTGTGTGTCATCTATTTGACGTCACATGCCTGGTAAGTCTCATAGGTGCAGAGGTGAGTGAAATCTTTTAGGTAGCACACACAAAGATGTGGTATTTAAACCCAAGGACATCATAGCTGTCTTTTCAGTTCAGGACATATATTCTGAAACTGATTAAATATCCCATTTGTGTCATTTCTACATCTCTGTAAGAATTGAAACCATGACGTCATTTTTTTCATTCACGAGTTACCAGACTGAATAGTTCATCCCTGCAACAGTCACCATTTTATTGGAGAATAGCCAGGGCGGTAATGGATAAAGACTTGATCAGCATCCGTTTTACTGTTAGTTCTGTTCGAGTTGCTTCTGAAACTGAAAACTGCTGCATATGTAGCTGCTGGCTGAAACTAACTAAGACTTAAAGATTTCCCTTGGGTATTTTTTTCATGTTCTGAAAACATCACTAGGAAGTGAAGCGTGGAGAATAGGACCAAAAAAAGAGGAAACAACGGTTTATTAGACAATAGCTTCTGATGGAAACACAATATGTGGGTGTGGTTTTAAGTACAAGAGGCGTTTTAATCAGATCTCTGTGATTTTATGGGTTTGCTAATAAATGTGGAGAGACGAGATGAGGAGCTGAAGGAGAATGTCGACCTGCATCTTTACCTCCTCACAGAGGACAAAGGAGATGAGGAGGGAACGCTTAGTAAAACAGGCCGCGACACAGTTTCCTGAAGCGTAAACAATCTGAAATGGTCCTCATGCTGATAGTATAGTTGAGTCATGAGTGAACTGATATCGTCTTTTACATTTTCCTGAATCCATTTGATGAGATTACTTTATTCATTGGCACGTAGCTTCTGTGTGATGCTTAACAAGAAATGATGAGAAGCTAAACAAAAAACTGGTGATGACGAGGTTCAACAAACTCGAGAGAGAGAGAGAGAGTCCAAACTCCCACGCGTCGGCTTTGAAACACCCCTGAATTAAATCCCGTCAAACATCGGTGTAATGTCCTCGATCCACAGAGACCTTCACCTACTGTACACCCAGCAGAACCCGGACGACGCTCCGGATACTCGGGGATCAACGTCCAGCAGGACGGGATTCTGGGAGTCTACCCAATGTTCAGCAGGTGCAAGAGGCAATTGAAAATGTAAATAAACTATTATAGCCAAGATAAATGAAATACATGTGTATACATGGTGATCATTCATGCATCCCCATGCTCTTGTGTGGTAGTACGGCTTGTCTGCATACGTGGTTGATTTACTTTTTGCAGATGGACAACATTGATGTGATTCCCTGGGATTTTGTGAGTGGCATCTTGGCTTCAATTAGTTGTTTGTGAGTTCTTTCCTCAAGGATGGGGTGGCGTTGTAGAATAAATGAGTGAGTGTGCTGGTGTTCAGCTGTTTCCTCCTTTTCATCGCGGTTTTGGTGCAGTTCACTTCTCCTATCGGTGGGTAAGCACTTTGCCGGGTGACAGCACCCATCCTTTACAGGGCTCCGCCATATGCTGTGCTGCTGTCAGAGGAGACGACTGCAGATGCTCCAGCTGCTCTCGCCCCGCACACTGAACACCACACACACTAACGCACAACCAGCTCTGGGAGCAGGATAAAGAGGCAGAGGTGGAAAAAGACTCAGGAAGGAAGGAGTTGAGAGAGTGGAGGCAACGCCGCAGCGACTATCTTTTTAATCCCAACAAAGGCTCTTTGGTTGTCCAACTGTAAAGGCAGCAGAAATTGAACACACAGACAACTTTTTGCTCGCCTATTTATTTATATTCTTTATTCTTTGCTCATCAGAGTCTCAGAGCTGCTGCTTTAGTGTTTGTGATCTTCCTGCAGAGAGAAGTGAGCCCCGTCAGAGGAGACGGAAATGGCTGGTGAGCACAGACGTCATGCAGAGGCTTCTGCTCGCTACCAGCGGCGGTTACTGCGTGTGAGCGTCCGCTTGTGTACGAGTTGGAACAAAAGCCGCTCGGGCACAGCACACTTGGCCACGAATCGGTATTGATGCCGCGACACCGGTTCAGTCACTTGACTTCAACTCAGGCGTGAAATGTGCCTGTCTATGCAAATTCCCCCCCAAATACCTCTGTGTCACCGCTGGGTTGGCATGTCTGCCTGTGCGCTGCGAAAGCCACTCTCACACCCATCACATCACATCATAAACCATTAGACAGGAACCTTTGACATCAGGCTGTGACACAATAGGCATTATCTGGTGTCTTCTCTAATGCTGGTTTAACAATAAATATTAAGTGACGACAAAAGGTGCTTTCAGAGCAAACGGCTTACGGAGACTTGCTAAAGGGCGGTTTTGTGCTGATCGGGACTCTGAATTTAAGTAGAAAGAAAGACGAGTCTAAATGATGAGATTTCTCTGCTGCAGACCGGCTCAGTAAAGTTTCACTGTTGGCCCATTCCTCTTAACTCTTTACTTCAAGTATTTAGAGTCTGTTATTAAGCAATGTTTTCCACGGGTAATGTTTTATCTGATGGCTGTTTCTAGCTGCATACTGGTTACCGAGTCATTGTGCACTCACACTATTGAAACCAATCAGTTTTATAAAGATGATTCTGATCTCTGAGCTCCTTCCCCAAAGTAAAAAAGTTTAAAACTTTTACATTTGGTCTTGTTCAGTTCTTTTAGTTTCTTCTGTGTTGTCTACTGCTCTTTGTGCATGCAGCTCACGCAGCTTACCCGCTAATGGTGGTTAGTTGTGTTTTTCTTTAGTTTTCTGCAAACAAACCAAAAGTATGAAACTAATTGCCTCTCATGCACCAAAGGAAAAAAAAAACAGCTAAACACAATGTTGACAGCAAATGTAATAGCTTTCATTAAATCTTTACAGGTTAACTAACTAAGGATGGAGAAAAAAACAAAAAAAAACATCAGCAGCTTGAATTAAGCAAATAGCCTTTAATTAAAGAAGATTAAGCTTTTAACTGTTGCCCTCTTCTTAAAGAAGAGTTTAATTTTCACTCCTGTTTAACAGCTCTGCCTGAACTGCTAGAGGCTTGCTGAATGCTTCCCAAATCAAATATCCGTCATCGCTCTGAGTGATTTTGACTTCTGTGAGCAATATGATCTAAAAGTGGGTGGAGGGAATGGAAAAGGAAGAGCGAGTGCGTAAAAAGGCTTCTGAGTGGGCCGTGACATCAAGCCTGTTTACTCTGGCTGGCTGGAGAGAGGAGGGCGAGTCATGCATTATAAAAAGCCGGTGACGAGTTTTGTGCTTGGGGGTTCGGATGACAAGTTTAAAGATCACAGATCTATTAAGCTGCCGAGATGAAATGTGCTCGTGTGCATGCCTTGTGTGTATTAATGTGGTTTTAATGAAAGCACTCAAGTTTTTCTACACTTCATTATTTGTTTTAGATAACAGATTCACCTCGTCTTTGCAGTACGCTGTGCTCTAAAATATGTCATGCACAGTATTTCCTGCTGACATTTGATTCGCTTTTATTTCTCTAAATTAAATGTCTAAATTATTAGTAATGAATTCCACGATGAAGCCATAATACATCACTGCCATTCCCTTTAATTGTCCTGCTATAAACTTGTATTTTTTTCGTGTTAGAACAGGAAGAAAAACTTAGATTGCGACAATGCTTTGATGTTTGATATGAAGCTCATTGCAGATATATAATCAGAGCTGAGCTGACGGCAGTTTTTAGGCCTCCTCTGATTTTCTTTCTGAGGACTATAATCAACTGCTTGACCATTCAAGAAAAAAACAAAGCAAAACATTGTTTACATATTCCCCAAAACGCCAGTAGGTTTTCTGAGGATGTCATTTTTAAACTCCAAAATAAAAGTAATTACAGTATACTAGGGCTGGGCGATATGGACCAAAAGTCATATCTCAATATTTTCTAGCTAAATGGCGATACTCGATATATATCGATATTTTTTCTGTGCCTTAATTGGGGTTTCCCCCAAAGCATTATAGCATAGCATCTCTGTTAGCATCTCTGTTAGCATCTCTGTTAGCTTCATTTTTTTCTGAGGCAAACCCTTAAAAAAACAGTTTTTATCAGTTTTAATACAAAGCCTCGTGCCAAATGTCACACAGGTTCCTTTATTAACAGAGGTCTGCACAATATCAACATGTATAAAACAAATGAAATAAAAATAAACTGCCTGCATATATAGAATAAAAATGCTTCTTGAATAAAATAAAACAAATATCCCTTTCCTGCATAACAATTAAATTAAAATACACTGTGCAATTAATACAATGTAGACAGTAACAGGCAGACTTTTCCACTGAGACTGACAGTTGTGCAAATAACAAAACATTTGTGCAAATCTCAAATAAAACATTCAAGTCAATTTGTCACAAAATAAGCTATATCAAAATCATTAAATCATTTTTTTTTTAAATCGATATAAACGATATTGTCTCGTACCATATCGTGTTTGAAAATATATCGATATATATTAAAATCTCGATATATCGCCCAGCCCTACAGTATACCCGTTTTATTTAGCATCAAAGATCTTTAACCTTTTTAAGCCATGTAACTAAGCACTGTTTAAGCCACTGATACCACTCATCTCATCTTTGATGGAGGGAATGAGGCTGCTAGCTGTTTGCTCTGCTGCCTTTCGTTGTAGCCTCTTAGCCTTCGTTAAAGGAGCACAAGGCATTTTCAACATGATCATGCTTTCTTTGCCCCAAACAGTTTGTTTGTTGTTGCTCAGTGGCTTGTTTCTATCTTACAGCTAGCACACATTTCTGTCTTTGGGTAGGCTGCGCTCACTGGGAACAATTTCCACAATAAAACCAGTTAGTAGTAAAGAGCGAGAAAGTGTTTTTCATTTACCCCACGCCATCCGCTCTGCTTGTGTTTGTTTGTTTCAGTAGCTATCTCCTACGAGTAGCGAGCTTTTCAGTTGCCTCCAGCCTCCACATTTGGATGAGTCTCAGCACGCTGCATGCGGTCCTTGACACTGTTGGGGAGCTTTCCTTATATGGGCTCGATCTGATCACGTCTTGTCACTGCAGTGTCTTGGTTTCTGCTAATAGGAGTGTTCACGCGTATACAGAATAGACACGACCGGATCTCTAAACAGGAAGTTGGAATGGAAATTTGTCAACAGCATAATAAAATCAACAAGATAGAGCTCATCGCGAAGGATGAATAGTAATTTCATCTAAACTTTGGGAGCACAATTATTTTCATAATTAGAGGGGAATTAAATTGAATCTATTTGGAAAATAGAGCAGCGGCAGTGGGGACCTGCTGCTTGGAATCTGATTTGAGTTAATCGTGATGATATTTCAGTGAGGCTTTTCATCGAATGAGAGGTTTTTGTCATTCTTTTCTCTGATGCTGCAAATGATCTGACCTTGTAAATATGTAATTAAATATTCATTCAGTGAAGTTCTTATTTTCTGTAATAATCAAAGCTAAATTGCAATGGTAAGTTCATGTGGATGTCACACAGAAGATTAATATCATGTCCCATGTTCACCTGATCTTGGTATGGGTTTTTGCCCTTGAAGTATAGGATGTAATCATATTTGGCATTATAGCTCCAATTATAAAGAATTATGCAGCTCTAGTTCTGGCATTGGCCCTTCAACATTTCTGAATCCCATCCTCCCTGCAGAGCTGGGCAGCGTTTATTTTCTTTCTCATTTTGTAACTTTGTTAATTCTTTAGACGAATGACTCAGAAAATTTTAGATTTAGTCAATTTCTTTTGGAATAATTAGCTCTGTTTGGGAAACGGATATCTCAATCAAACAGGCGCCATGCTACACAGAGATTGTAGCGTGTGTAACATTTTGTCTTTATGAACGTAATATGAACTTAGAACCCTTGTAAGTTGCTTAGATGTACGATGTATTTGCTGACTTTGTAGTGCAGCAGTGAAAATGTCTAGTAAAGACATTTGTAGAAAAGTGACTGTGATGTATTCTGACAGTCGCTTCGCATATCATTTGACCTTTCCGAGCTCATTATTTGGGGTAGGTCACAATGGTGAGTGAAAATGCAAATAATGTTAAAGCAAATTAGATTAAAACAGAGGGAGGATGGATGAAACTTTCCATTCAGACGTAGACAGCGGCAGCAAGTGATGTAGAACCACATTGAAGTATCGTGACTGTGCGAATATGTCTGTCCAGGTGCCCGTTCGAGTCAGTGATATTTGCAAATGCAAAGAGCCGAGCAGAAAAAAAAAGAGACCTGGGAGGTAAAAAATAAAAACAAGTTTTCCATAACTTAATGAATTTCATTTGATTAGATTTTTTTTTTCTTTTCAAACTATTTCACGCATGGTGAGACACTGTAAATCCATAAACAAACACATAAACAAGCAGAACAAGATTGATGCATGATGAATAAATCATCTGGGTACTGAAACTCAATATTAACTCTGCGTTGCCTGGAGGGCTTAGAGGGAGCTTACAACAGATCCATCTTGATGTCTTAGGAACGGACTGGAAGGCAAGTGCTTTAGCAAGTACTTATCTTGGGAACTTAATTACCAAAGCAAATGATGATTGTGATGATGGAACGGCAATGACTCTTCATTATTGTTATTTTTTGGTAATTTATTTATTTACTTAGGGTTGTCTACAGAATATGTTTTTTTCTTTGTCATCATAATCAGTGTTAAAACTCCACAGTGATGGAGTTTCTTATTCAGTTGTTGCCGTCAAATCTAACACCTGCCAGACGAAACATCGGCCCAAATGTGCCTCATTTATCAATATAGTCCTGCATTTCTACCCAGGTTGGATACACATAAGATTCATGAGATGTTCTCAAACAACAGAATCTCCTCAAGGTGACGGATTCCTGCAAACAGGTACCAGTGGTTCTTTATTAGCAAAGAAGAACCCAAAAAATGCACCTTAAATAAGAAGAAGAGAGTTAAGTTGTGTTACAATTACAGGAAGATGATGAAGGGAGTCGGTCTTAACACGAACCACAGTGTTTGAGATGTTAAAACCATCTTTTAAAGAGGTTCAGGTTTAGATATGGCAATAGATCCCCATTAGAAAAATAAAACAGTCCAACATCGTCTAAAATTAAGCAATTTTATGTGAATCGCTGAACTGAATTGCAAAAAATAACATCATCTCTGTGCATTGCCTGTGTTCACTCGTCCATTATAAGAGCTTTCTAGGGAGAAGATGCAAAGAGAAAGACGAGGCGGTTGACAGTGACTGAAGATGACAGCTTATGGCCTAAGACTGTCGGGGCAGCCGGTGTGTCTAAATAACCAGGTGCTTGCTGCAATTTAGTTTCTGCCTGGTTAAACAGTGGAATAATTGGTCAAGTTAGCCAGTAATTAGAGCGGCTCTGCCATGTTGCGTCTTAGAGCCCAGCAACGTCTCCACCAGACTAATTGGGCTATTTATACTGAAACACATTCACCATGCTCGCTGGCTTCCCGTCCAATTCGCTTTTCAGCGCTTGTTTATTATTTCAGTTAGTTCTCAGGACACATTGGTGAACTCACCAAATCTTCCTCTCCTCTCCACTGAACTTCTGTCGTCTGCCCTTGTTTCTTTTGTCCATCCATCTGTCTGTTTATCTTCCCCCCCCTCACTTATACACAGAAGTTACATCTCTTATGAATGCCAGTGTCTGTGGAGGCGACTTTTTCCTCCTTTCAGGAATGTTTATGAGCATTCCTGTGAGGGTGAGGTGATGGAGGTATGTCTGTCCTCGTAGAGGCAGCTGTAGAAACCAGGCCGCCCCACACACACATCCATACTTGCTCCTTCCTTTTGAAAAGTCACATTTTTATTTCTGCCCCTGTCATTTCTGCAGCAGAAATGAGTTGCTACGCTGAGAGGCCATCTCTAAATGCAGAAGCCACTGACACACATTTTTATTCTCTTTGTGTGTCTTGGCTTCTTTCTTTTCTCTCTGTCTTCTGCATTTTGTTCTCTCTGCTTTTTATCATTCTTATGTGTTCCTCTTTCCTTTCTGAATCTCTTCTTATGTTGCACAAACCTAAATCAGAAGAAGTTGAGAAATACGTCAACTGAGACATGTTTTTTTTTTTCTCGTCATCTTCATTTGATTTGTTAATATGTATCAGTGTTTGCATTTCAGGCCCATAACACATCCTGGAAAAAAGTTGACTAACACTTTTTGCACTTTGTATTGTTGCCATTCCTTTTCACAACAGTTGAGAAAAGAATAATCTGATATTGAGGACACCAGGCAATGAAGCCAGTAGTACGGCTGTTGGCATGATATTTCTCATTTTGAGATTCTCCACAGTCTCTTTGGTGTGGGTCAGTACTGCGGGCGGGCCAGTCTAATATCTGTATCCTGCATTTCCAGAACCATGCCTTTGTATTTGGTGCAGAATGTTTTTTGCGTCGTTTGAAAATGCATGGACGTTTCTGACAAAAATGTCATCTGGATGACGGCAAGTGTTCTTAAATCCCAAAGTGCTTTGCTGCATTAATGCAAACATCACAGAAGTGTTGTGACCTCTGCTAAGGGCACTCATAGAACCCGTACCCACAGATCCTGGCTGTTGCAGTTGATGCTGAAAAAATCTAGAGAATATTGCCTGTCTTTCTTTAAAAATAAAAGGTGCACTGCATCTAGTGCAGTGTACTAGATGTCAACACAACTTGACAAAGGTTTCCCAGAGTAATCCTGTGGTCATATCAGTTATTGATAAATAATTCAGTTATTTACTCAGTTATTTAATTCTGCACTATTCTGCACTATTAATAGAAAAATATACAAATACCTTTCAGTCTTTAAAAAGTCTTACTTTAAAAAATGAATAAAAAAAATGTGTGATCTAAAAAAAAAAGTATATTATTAAAGGAGCTTGAGGCCGGATTGTGGCAAGATTTATGAAAAAAATCCGTATACATTTTAAGTTTTCTAGTAATAATGTCAGATGAAGCGTTCCAAACCCAAAAGAATGAGCCCTCTAGCGTATCTCTCCTTTGCCTTGAACAGGCTGTGTGCTGCAAAATGTGCTGCAATTCGGTCCCGAATTTCCCCCGCTGTCCTGCGGATGTGACGTCACATGACGCTGCATGCGCGTTCCCCCCGTTCTCCCGTGCCGGCTTCACTGTTGGCTGCAGTACCCCCAACGGCCGTCGTGGTGAAGGGTGGCGCTAGAGAGTCTTATTTCTTAAAAGGAGCCTCAAGCTCCTTTTAAGTCAAGATTGGGGATGGGAATTGAGAAGACTTTTACGATTCCAATTCCATTTTCAATTCTGCTTAACGATTCGGTTCTTAATCGATTCCCTTATTGGTTCTCATTTGGGACAAATAGGACAACAAAGAGGCAAATGTAGTTCCCTGCAGTATTAGCCAGGAACATGCTAACGTTGCTGCTGCTGGGTTGAGAATTACTGACGTTGGTCTGGAGCAGATCGAAAACACGACATTCATTGATTGTTATTGCATGCTTTGTGCACAAATGTTTTTGCATGTTGGTGGTATTTTTCTCCCTTTGACGAATTATCCACTTAGCAAGTTTTGTAAGTCGCCATGTTGTCGTCTTTTTTTACTGAAATGGGACATTTTAGCGTCTATCGCTTGGGCGCCACGTTTACTGCAGCTGCCTTATGCTGATGACGTCATGACGCGAATCATTTGTAAAGCTTGCTAACAATTCCAATCTTAGGATCAATACTAGCCACATCGCAGCCCTATTTTCTTTTAAATGTGCTGCGGGCCTGACGGTCTGGACGTATATTAACGGATGAAATTAAGCTGATGAGTTTCCATTTGCATTCACCGTACCATCCCAGCTTTCCTTCTGATTTAGGGTCGTCTTGTCGTTTATTGTCTCTTTTTCTCCGTATTTCTTCCCCGTACAGACCTACCCTCAATCCTCCATCTGAAGAAAACAAGGCTCCTTGACATTCAATTTCTTGCTATACACTCCTCTTTTGTACGTGGCTTTCCAGGACTCTCTTTGTGCGGGATGAATAGATGGATGGATGTGGCGTTGGACAAATAGCTAGGCAGATGGTTGAATAGGGATGGAAAGTCTGATACTTGGTGTGAGTGTGTGTGTTTTCAGATGTCGCCCTCCCACGCCAGCAGCAAGGTCAGTAGATGGGGATGTTGTGAGGATTTTTGACCCTTTTCTTGACAGCAATTTACTGAAAGCATTTAGGTGGTGTCAGCAATTAAAACAGGGGAACAATGATTGTCCTTTTATTTACCGACCGCTCTGACGGCTCGCCATTGTACACAATGTGATGAAAGAGTTTAATAGTTTAAGAGCTTATTTTAAATTCAATTTGAACTCATATCATAGTGTTAATCCTAACTATACTGATGCTTTTCTACATCCCACTGCCGAATCTGCAGATTCAGTGTTGATGTGTCATTTTCCATGTGTACTGTCGCTGTTTGCTTCAGCACTAATTTGGTAGCCTAAAAGCTCACGCCTTTTCTTCGTTCAGCAGGTTTCTTTTTTAATTGTCTGTGAGTAAAGGGAAATCTTTCCCATGAAAATTACAGGGAGTGTTCATTAACACTAAACTCTGGAAGGATTCGCTCAATGATTCAATGTTTTCATCTGCCAGCTGAAGGCACAGGCAGCGGAGCTCAGGCAAATGCTGGGTTTTTTTAATCTGAATTTCATTTTCTCTTATATTGATAGGTGGAAGATTTCTGCATGATTTAGTGGGTGGATGAGGTAGATTTTTTAATTGTGATTTGCTCTATTTCAGTTTCAGCTGGAAGATGATGTGGATCTTTTGAACTTCAACTTGATTAACTTTCTCTTCAACCAGCGTGGATCTCTTTTCAATTTAACTTACCTACCTTTGAGTGAAATGACACAGCGAACCAGGAACTGTAATTTGTGCATCATCTCTCATCTTAAATGCTGGTATTCAAGAGGATAAAACAAAGTGATACAAGTTTCTGACTTTGTAAATACTCGGTCAAAAGATTCTCTTGGCTCGCTGCCACAACTCACATTGTCGTTTTAATTCATTTGAGCACATATTTCTAATCCTTGCAGTTGGAAGGTGAAAAAATATGTTTGCATGTGTACAGTGTTTCATAGTTAATTGTTCCCAAATCTAATCTGCTGATTGTACTTTACTTTAACGGTCCTGTCAGTCCTAACGGATGTCCTTTCACTTGTATTTGTATTAACACATTTCCTAAGAAACTATTGCTGCAAACAATAACAGACAAATTACATAATTAACTACCGCGTGTTCTTAACCAGACTACAGCGAAGCAACCGATCTTGTTGAATTAAACTATCGTGCAGAAGGGCTTAAAAATGCAAGCTGCTTGTCAGAAATTACTTAGTGATTAGTGTGTGTGATTATGTGTCTGTGTTTGTTTGCGTGTGTGTTTGTTTGTGTGTTTGCAGCGAGTCCTGTTGAGAGATAAATGAGTGCGGTTGACATTGTCTGGAACAGGTGGCGAAATCAGCAGGGAAGACATACAGACAGCTCTCGTGCACACGCTCACTGGCGCTCCCAATCTGACTTCAATGCCGGCGCTTGTTTGAGAGTGTAGCCAGTCTGATTGGATGAAGACAGAACAATAGGTTGCCTTTGAATTGCTCCCGTATTGAGTGGCTGATGTATTGATTACAGAGGCAGAGAACTCGCATTAATCTTTCACAGCATGTTTGACTGACTGACTCATTTTCTCTTTATGAACGTTGCATGCTATTTATGTGTCTCTATGTAAATTAGGCAGCCTCTTAACAGAAAAGCTCATCCTAAAATAACTCTTGCTATTAAGCATCCTTTGACACTCTGTACCAATCATGTATTCATATGTGATCGACAACCAACGTCACCATCACCATACAGTATATGAAGACACAATGCTTTGCAGTTAATTTGCATTTCCTGAATGTGTGTTTTCAGGTGAGTGTTGTGCAGGACTCTGTGAACATCTCAGGCCAGAATGCTATGAACATGGTGAAGGTTCCTGACTGCAGGTTGGCCGAGGAGCTTGGAGACTTGTGGGAGAGCTCCAGATTCACCGACTGCTCCCTGTGTGTCGCTGGGCAGAAGTTTCAGGCTCACAAAGCCATCCTGGCAGGTGAGAATAACTTTTGTCACATCTGTAAAAGGTGATGGATGTAGTCTTATATTTAGTTTTCAGGTGTTAAAAAAAAACACGTGCAGCATAAATGCAAGACGGTGCACTTACTGTTCCTTCATTCTTTGATGATGGTGGCAGGAGATGCTTTCAGACTTTAGGAAGCTTTTTCATCATTTTTGTCACAAATAAAGGAAGTTGCCTTTCTTATTTTTCTCTCCAACAAGGAAACTGGACAATTCTAGCTCCTAGAACTGTTTAATGGGGTCTAACTTTGCATTTACTTTAACCCTGTAATGGCAAATGTATCATATTTTAAACATTTGTTGCATGTTATTGAAAAATAAACTCCACTCCAGATGCAGCCGTTTAGTGATTGGCCGAACCGCCGTAGCTGGACAGGGATCAGTTGAAGCCACATAACTGTACGGTGACCATAAAACACTGGTGACGTAATCAGCAGTCGCCAGCTTGTCAGCTCAAACAGAATTATTAAATGTACCTACAGTGGAGTTATAAAAACCATCCAGTAAATATGGATCAATACAAAACAAATACTTATTGCCATTTTTGGTGGTTAGCACTGTCGGCTCACGGTGAGAAAGATCCTGGATCATATCCTGCAGCGGTTAGGTAGGAGACCCCCATGAACCTTTTAAAAGAAATGAGCAGTTATAGATGAAGAGACGGTGAATTTGACACCCATTCAAGGTGAACGTGTCAAGCGTTTAATTTACATGTATGTATACTGTATATGATGAATAAAAACATGAAGGATTTCCACATTGAAGTCCTTCCCCAGGAACAGGATACTCCTTTGCATTTAACCTTTAGTCAGGTGTAATCATTTTCTGCCTGAAGAATGGATGCACTTTGAGGTGAAAATAATGGATGTGGTCTGCCTTCGCTTCAGAAATACATTTATGGATGTCCCTTCTAAGACGGTGAGTCCCAGATAAGCTCATGGGTGTGTCACTGTATAGGAATAACAGACTGTTTATTGAATGAATATGTACAGAATAAGTATGACTATTGATCATATGTGTCAATGAGAACGACTTTGTAAAGCACTTTGTAGATTGAATTAAAAGGCCGAGTGTGAGACTGTTGTACCATATAAGAGTCAAGAGTTCTCATTTACGGTTCCTCGATGGTGTAATGATTTAGAAGTTAATGTTCTTGCTGGAGTTTCTCGCTGCACCGAGGTGTGAATGTTCGTCTTCACTCGTTCTATCACTTTGGATGAAGTGTCCTCTGAAAGACTGAATCTAACTGTGGGTCTGCTTTGCTGCTTCTTCCTGACATCAGATTAGGTACAATTTAACTGAGGCTTTTACCAAAGAAGTATCTTACAAATAAGGTATGCATTGGCGATAAATGAGTCTATCTGGATAAAATCGCCAGCTTAAATAGCTGTTCTGTGCATGTGTGAAAAATTAGTATTCAATCCTAAAGAGTTAAAAAAACAAAGGGTATCAATAAACCATCATTATACGAATGAATTCTGCTCAGGGGTGTGTTTCCGGTCGGGTTTTGACCATCTGTCTGAGGCCCGAGCTCTTCCACTTTGCTCCACATTAAACATGCGCTGAGGTCTGTGACTCCCTTCTCTTTATTTTATCATAGATATTTTCATGCGTTGTAGTACATTAATTAAACTGTTGTTATTCACACAAAATGTAAGGGGACACACATGCACGTATTAGGAAGTATCAAACCTGTGTATTTTGATTAGATGTGTTGCAGCATAACTCATTATATTTTTAGGACCCCAGTAATACGCCAACAGTCAAATGTGTTTTCTTATTTATGGAGGAGTTGGTCATTATTGGAGGTTTTAGGACTTCCGAGAGTGTGTGTCGACCCCACTGCTCTTTCAGAGTCATGTTCACTCTGAAGAGATTTAAATTGGAGCGGTAATACGTTTACATTTGCTTCTTTTCCCCTTTTTTATTGAGTCATTTTCCCGCCACTGGGATGGCTAAATGTGAATACATTTATTCAACGTCCATGCAAATATGGCGTATTGACACCCGCTGCCCTCGCGTCCTCGTCGGACTCCGCATGAACATATAGCGAATGACACTCTCATGCAAACGCACGTGAAGTTGTTTCAAATATTGGCACTTTAATGACAGCCAGGATCAGGCTGTGAAAAGTTTGAGGAGCTGGTGAACTGTGTCTCTGTGGAGACGAGGAGAGGCTGTTCATTATTGGATTTGTTGAATCGTGTGTGTGAGGAGCCATTTTAATTATGTGCTGCTGTGGTTTGGGGTCTTCCCCTCTCTCGCTTTCTCTCTCTGCTCTACTTGGTTCAGATGACATCCCTCCTCCTCTTGGCCGTTCCCGTGACAACCCTCCCAGCTGTTAATCGCCGTGGTGACGGACAGAGGGGATCAAACGAAGGAGGGAGAGCAACTCAAATTGGCTCTAAACTGACCATGTGGTCTTAATACCAGTTTTCTTTCTAACTTCTCTTTATTTACTGTTATGCACCTTTCAGCATTCCTCCTTTCACGTTCATTCATTATGATTCAGTCTTTCTCTCCTTTTCCTCTCTGTCCTGACTCTTGTCCTCACACCCTCTATTGTCCAGCCTTCATTTCTTTGTCTCTCTCTCTCTCTCCACAAATTCGGCACAGTTTTCTTCCACATCTGTCTGCCCAGTTCTTTTGCTCTCTCCTCTCCGTTCTTCCCTCACTACGGCCACCCTCCTTCACTCTTCTTCCTCCTTCTCTCGCCCCACTCCTTTCTCTCTGCTGCTGCAGTATGAGCTCACCAGCACTCGGCTCCACCAGATAGACGTACTGTAGTTTTGTCCCCAGAGATCCGTCTGGCCATTCAGCGCCGAGTTCGGATTCAGTGCAAATATTTAGTACGTAGTTGTGTCTCCGAGCTTGCTCGCCTCAGGAGTTGTTAACATCCACCGGGGCCCCCGACAGTTGAAAAATAGCCTCTCAGCAAACTCTACAGCAGTTGCAGCAGTGTTCATTAAACAAAAAAGATAATGAATAAACAGTCATTCGTGACTCCAGGAAAAGTCTTCTGTAAATTTGCTCGGGATTCCAGATAGTTTTTCACAGATGCCGTACAATAGTGGCTAAATGGCACAATCCTGGACGGATTCCCACAAACAAACAGACGCTTTCTCTTTGTTAAGGTCAATTTGAATAGCTTGAAAGAATGATTAGTAAGCTTGTCCTTGAAAAAAAGTTGTCTGGCTACAGTACAAGATGAATATGGAAATGTTACATTTACGTATGGGTGGGTGCTTTTGGGCCCCTCAGTTGTGCAGACTTGCTGAGGTTACATCCTTACATGTATACAGCTTCAAGGGACTTTTTTTTGTGTTTGTTTTTTCAGGCTGTTTGCACTTTTTACTGCCAAAAGGAACGCTGGAGTCTGTCGGTACACGTTAAAGTTAACCATCTGTAGCAGAAAACCATCCCCCTGACATTGATTAAAACAGAAAAGAAGTTAATTCTATCTTTGCCACAATCGTAAAATAAAAAAAAAGGTTTAAATTCCTTTCCCCAATAAAACTTTGCTCAGCGACCTCTTTATTAGGTCGGCCCTAACAAAGTGGCCGGTGAGTGTTTCTAAAACACTGGGGTTTTAATAAGTCCTTTCATGATTTAAATTATTTGTTTTTTGGGGAATTTTGACTTCCTTAAATGAAAACATAAACCTGTGGACATTATTGAGGCCCTCATCCACAACTTAAGAACAAATACGACATGTATGAAAATGCTGCAGGGTCTGTCCATTTGTTAAAATTAATTTCATCAATTTAAGATCCGATAGCAGCACGTTTTGACTTTCTGTGTTCCATTGTTCTCCTGATCACCGATCACTCGTTTAACGACAAAGGAATGGATTCTGTTATTATAATTATTCTCGTTTTCACTGGTGGCTTCAGCCGGGCTGATGGATATCATCATGTTTAATGGTTAGCCGCATCAAAGGCCCGATATTAACGAGGCTGATTAATTATCATATCTCTGACTCTAGCATGTCATTAACGACGTGTTAAGACATTTGTGAAACTGTGTTAACTTCTAATTTGGCATTCATTAGGAGCGGCAGTGTGAAGTGTTACCCTGTGAACAATTTAAAATAATAAAATAAAAAATGGTGACAGTTTCTAAATGATACTTCAAAAGTCAAACTGTCCTCTGTGGAGATGAACTCTCCGACTGGTAGTGGACATCAGCCTCACATGTGCTCCAGATACCTACCGGGATGATAAATGCTCACAACAAGATGTGGTGATTATGTTAATATGGTATAGAAGTGTTGAAGTGGCAGAATTTTAACTGATTCATTTAATTGTCAGTTCGGCCAGCGCGACCCGTGTGCAGTTTAAACTTGACCTGTTAGTCAAGGGGCAACTTTAGAAAAAGCCTCCGTTAAGACTTTTGCTCACATGTCTGGGTAAAGTTTGACAACCTATTTTTTTGTTAGAACAAATCTATAGAAGGAATTTTAGGGGTGTTGTCATCTTGAATTGTTTTGCTGGTGACCACTAGAGGCGCTAGAATATTCAAGTTCTCAATTCAGGCATATGGTCAGTCTTGGTCAACCTGTACAATTTATATGCATAATTGTCAAGATTAAAACATTGTATATCTAAGGAAATAGATAAAACAATACTAAAAAAGCCTTTATGAATCATATTGTAATATTTTAGCCAATATTGGATACTAAATATCACTTTTTTATAGACGTTTTTGACATTTCATAGAAAATGTGTTTCACTGCAGAAAAGAAAAAGATGCTTATTATGTGTGTGTGTTAAAAACGTCTATAAAAAAGTCATATTTTTTAACCAATATTCGACAAAATATAGCAATACAATTAAATTTTTCAATTGATGTTTTATCCTTTTGCCTAAATATAAAATCTTGAACATTGAAGATTTTGCGTATAAACTGTACATTTTGACCATTATTGTGACCATATGCATGAATTGAGTATTTGAATGTTACAGCGCCTCCAGTGGTCACCAGCAAAACAATCCAAGATGACAACACCCCTATTATTCCTCCTAGGGGTTCCTTCTAACAAAGAAATAAGGTTGTCAAACTTTACCCGGAAGCGTGAGCAGAGTTATCAATCTTAGGGTTTGCCCCCTGACTATGTCCCGCTGCGGTCACCGCCGGGGGAATCAGAAGCAACATCTACGGTACTTAGCACATAAACAAAGCAGCGAGCTGCTCAAATCAGCTGCGTAACTACTGGAAAGCAGTAATTCATCCCCAACGCAGGTCACCGCGTGTCTTTGAGCGCCCACGTTGTCTCCCAGTATGCTCCTGGGGGTTATGGCCGTGGAAATAAATCATCCTCGTGTGAAGAAACGCTGTCTGAGTGTATTTTGTTGAAGGAGAAACATATTGCATTGAGGTTAAAAACATGATTCACAAAACCAGACTGTTAACCATTTTATTAACAAAATGTGTGAAACTAAGTTTTACTAAATCAGTTATTCAAACTCAGTGGGAAGTTTCCTTATAATAATACAACAGTTTGTCTCCACTTTACTTTATACTCTAAGAAGTATAAAAACTCACCTTCTTTGAGCATGAGGCTGTGCAGACTGGTTGCAGATGGTCGTTTTATTACAACATGATGACAGACCTTTATTAAAGCATATTATACCACATTAGCTGCAGTAATGACATTCTGTCTGCAGCCAATAATTGCTAAACACACTGGGAGGGGGTCATAAGTCTGTCAGCTTAAAGGAGTCGCCGTGGACTTCTGCCTCTACAGCCGCCGCACGTGTCAGTCATTTTACTGCTGTTGTTAAGCCGAGTGGCACGCCGCTCACGGATGTTAGACCTCCCCACAACATCAATAATTCACGCCATAATAAGCCCACTTTCCTCTGTCTGTTTGTTTCTGTGTTTCAGCTCGCTCACCGGTATTCAGTGCCATGTTTGAGCATGAAATGGAAGAGAGTGCGAAGGTGAGTTGACTGTTGTTCCTGATCCCTCAGCTACAAGCTTCCCTGTGTTTTTCTCTTGCACCCGTACCTGTGATACTCTTAAGTTATAATACCGGCAACTATATTATCTTGTGACATTAAAGCTACTGTGTGTTTTGTGTGGTTGTACGTGATTATAGAGTCTTTTGTGAAAGTGCACCGTTGTTGTTGGAGAAAAGTCGTTGCTGTTCCTGTAAAGAAATGGCTTCAAGACTTCAGGTTAAAAAATGGGGGAAATAAAACTTCAAATAAAAACAAATGTTAAGACTTTGTGTCATTACCTGTTAAAGAAAAAGATTGAATAGGGTAAGCAGCCAGTTGATGCTAGTAATATACATATGATTGATAATCCTCTAAAATACCTTCCTTCTTGTTCTGGAAAAATACACTGCTAAGGAGAGAAAACATCAGCAGAAGACAGCTGACGTCCGAGGTCAGACCTCGCAATGATCTGAGAAACTGTAGAACAAACAAAAAAAACAACCCCCAAACCAAAACAAAAAGCCCAGGAGCTCCATCTGAGTCTCTGCAGACCCGTGTTACCATCTCCAGCATTAAAATTCAAGATGCTACAGTCAGGAGAAGCTTGAACACTGGCTTGCTTGGAAAGACTGTCAGGAGAAAAGCTCTTTTCTCTAAAAAGAACATGGCAGCACTGCTTAGGTTTGCAAAGTTTCATCTGAACAGACTTCTGGGAAAAATGTCCTCGGGACAGAGGAGACCTTGCATTTGTGCCACTGATCAGTAAGGGCGTATTAGCACGGCGTTGATGATTTTGAGCTGTTTATCATTCATTCTCATTTAAACTCCTCAGATGTTGCAAAACGATCCGTGACAAGCTGTCATTGGCTGACTGGGTGCATTTGTCAAGTTGTCAAGTCATGCCACGAGACAAAAAGAATCAAACGGGAAAAATAAAACAACATTCCCTCCACTGCGCATCCTGTAGTATCTCACAAGAAGTAAATTTATGACTCCAGATCTACCATGTTTTATAGAGAAGGTTAAGCAAAACTGTTTTATTGCTTTATATGGCCTCGTTTTTGCCCCCAGTATCATTTATTTATAAATGTGCTGATTTACTAGGGATCTGACTGCATTGTGAAGCTTCACAACATTTAAATTGACTTTATTGCAACCTAAATTAAGTGTCCTGATATATTTATTTATAAAGAATAAGAATGTAGTTGATAATATTTGTGCATAAAGGACTAGTTTATATTTGCAACCCAGTGTGTCAGTGCATATATTTCACTAATATATAGTTGGTTGAGGGTGCAAGACTGCTTTTCTTGGAATTTGTGTTAAAAACATTTGCTGAAGGTAAAACAAAATCTATCAACACTGTGATATTGGGGATATCCCTCTGGGAGCAAAAACGTTTTAAACCATTAAAGGGGACTCTTGATTCTGAGTTTGGGTGAAGTTGCGTAACTTAACGGTAATTAAGATAAATCATAAGGAGATTAAATCAAATCGTCATCTTAAGTGGTGGAAATAAAACCGTTTGTGTGTGAGAGACAGAGATGCACAAGGGCCACGTGTGGTTGTTTTCATCAGATAGAAGGGGATGAGATTGCACCGTGGTGATTTAGCCGTCATGTCAGCGGAATATTGATGCCTGCACAGCTCAAATGGGGAAATCATAAAGCACAGAGCCAGGAAATGCATCTTAATTGCTGCTTAACTGGGCGCCTTCATCAGAAACGGGCAGAAATGGTGGGCCATGTCCCCATACGATTCAGGGAAAACAGATAGATGAGTTAACACTCCTCTGCAGCACTCTATAGAGGAGAGACAAATGAGCTCATAAAGAAACACTCTAATAGAGAGTTGCTCTGTGCATAGAGGACAGCTCAGACACTGTAACTACAGCCGAGTGTCGGCTACTCGCGAAACAAAACGCTGCCTTTCGTTCGTGGAAGGATATCCCGTTTCTCGAGTGACTGTAGTGTGGTAGCGTGGTGATATTTTTTATTTCATTAAGACTCCAACACACTTCAGAAGTCAGCAGGATAAGATGAGTCACTCGAGAACCCCGACTGAAGACGTAGTAAAAGTAAAAAAAGAGCAGGCTGTTTTGCGTGAGGCTATTCGTTTAACAATGTATACATGTGGATTAGAGGGAAATGCAGAAAGTTTACTGATTTACCTGTTAAAGCGCCTGTTAATGCATAAGTGCATAATGTAGATCAATATTACCCAGTCTTTATTTACTTAAAGGAACATGAGGCTCCTTTTAAGAAATTAGACTCATTAGCGCCACCCTTCGCCACGATGGCCATCCGGGGTACTGCAGCCAACAGCGAAGCCGGCACGGGAGAACGGGGAGAACGTGCATGCAGCGTCATGTGACGTCACATCCACAGGACAGCGCGGGAAATTCGGCCCCACAATTGCAGCACATTTTGCAGCACACAGCCTGTTCAAGGCAACGGAGAGATACACTAGAGGGCTCATTCTTTTTGGTTTGGAACGCTTCATCTGACATTATTACTAGAAAACTTAAAACGTATACAAATCTTTTTCATAAATCCTGCCTCATGCTTCTTTAAGAAAAGCTAAGTCAAAATTTTGGAAGCAGAAATCTCGGTTTTCTTTTCAACATCATATCTGTTATATGGAGGAATCACGGTCCTCTCTGATTCACAACGTTGTAGAAGTTCGGTGCATGTTGCAGCCGTTTATTTATGGACGCCGCAGCATTTCAGAGGTCTGGACTTTGAAACACCTTCATTATTTATTTTATTTTTGTTCTCACCTGTTCGCTTGTAGATTTGCTGGAGTGTTAAGGGTCATTTTCCTGTTTGGTGGCACAATCGCGACCGAGCTTTAGCTGTCAGACAGATTCCCTCACATGTGACCAGAGTATTTCAGGGAGGACTCAGGGGCTGCAAAGTTCCCAGGTCACGTGGCTGCAAGACAAAGGGACCCAGGTTGTTGCCTTCCCACCGACGTGCTTGACAGTTGGAAAGAGATTATTTTTGCTGTTGTCGCACTTGTAGATGGTGTGCGTTTTAGTGAAACATCTCCACTTTGGTCATGACTGTTTAAAGTGTATTATTGCAGAACCTTGCAGGCTGCGCTACCATGTTCTTTTTAGAGAGAAGAGCTTTTTCCTGGCAGCCTTTCCAAACAAACCATACAACTGCAGTATTAGTGTGATCACTCTTTGTGAAAGTTTAGCATTGACCCCTATTAGGATCTCTTTGTTTGATTGTTTCAGTTTCTCGGAGCAATGCATCGTCTGGACTGGTGGTTCACTCACTTAAGAAAAGACTGGCAGCTGTTTTGAATGTTTGTCCACTTGTTTACTCACTTGTGACTAATCACAATTGGATTTCGTATGGAAATGAAAGACTGTTTTTCTTAGACCATAGTAAATCACGCACACCTGTTAAAACGCATAGAAATAACAAAATCAGCAGGATTTAATAAAAGCAGTAGTGCATACCATGGATGTATTATATTAACTGGATACCGGACCGTAAAATGGCCGCCGTTTATTTCAATGGAAGTTGCTCGCCTGGCGCATACGTCGAAAAGGTTCCTGCGACTTCCGGGTTTAATTCCGCGTTATCGGGCCCTCAGAGCATGCACAGTTGAGTCACCTCCCATGATGCTCTGGGGCCTCCCATCATGCCCCGGGGCAATGAGAACGAGCAAACTGCGCTCTGGACAAACGCTGCGCGCTCATGAGTCCTTGTGGGTGAGTTATACCGGTAATGATAGATGTACACAATGAAATTATGGATTTATAGGGCAAATCAACCGATGGTGTTCTCAAAGGCATGTGTTTTTTTTGTTTTTTTTAATAAAGATAAAACTAGTCATTTTTATCTAAGGTGAGACACCCCAGGTGAATAGGGTAAAATAGGGTAAAAAATTTAAATAGCAGGTATCACCATGAAACTTCCCAAGTTTATCACTTACATTAAGACAAATATTTTTTGTATTACAAGTTTTGCCAAATATTATGTTTAAATATCTAAATGAGGCAATATCTGATGAAAAATGCGCTAATTTGAATACATCATGTTTTTAGGAATAAAATGTTGTATAAATCGGGCTGTGAATGCTATATCAACAATCCCCCCTGGAAAAACCTTCAGAACGGCTTAGTTTCAGCCATCCTCGTTCTCGAGACAAACACGACCGCGCTTTGGGAGTGCACGGACACAGCCGTGACATCACGCCCAGAAAGAAACTTTTCTTTGACTTTTCTGGCCGTTATAAAACATTTTGACGGATATAAAGTCCATGACTTAAAAATATAGAATACAAAGATTAGTAATTAACGGTGATTACAGCTGGAGGTGTCCTGTGAACAGTTTTAGAGGCTTCTCTTTTACTCTTTTGCGGTCTATGGGAAAAAAGCTTTTTGGGCCCCATGGTATTTGTTGTTGCAGTACCGCGGCTGGCCACTGGGAAACATCGGCGTGCCTGCTGAGTGCGAGACCGGGGGCCTGGTGCATACACCTTTAGAAATAAAAGTGTTGCTGCATTCATGCATGCAAACAGTGTAATCTCTCTCATTGTGACATGGTGGATTCCAGATCCGCTATAAATTACCTTACAACATGAATTGCAACAATTGATTTATTTCCAGATCATTGCTGATGTCTATCCTCCTTGACATCGTGCTAACACAAACCCGAATGGTCCAGACCAAGAAACTCCTAAAACGTATTTATTTCTAGATGTGGTCCCACTTACTCAGTACGTGCACATGCAGCGATTCAAACTGGTTGGAGATCATTTGCACACATCGTACTGACTTTTAAACTGCATGTGAACACCTTAAGTCAGTCAAGTAATCTGATCAGACTGGATTCATCAACCCGCTTGCAGCACCTAGATAAGCCAGTCGCAACCGCCTTGTTAATGCCATGTGTACGGGGACATGGATATTACAGTCTGCGCATGCTCGAGAATTTCCCCCGGGTGGGGTTTTCCCCCGGGGGAGGGGATTCACCCGGAAGTGAAAGGAGACGACGCAAAGCTGCTCAGTAGTAGCACCCTGGGGTGTCGTGTGACTGCTTCAGGGGTGTCGTCAAAATATTTCCTATTCTGACATTTCATATATAAATACTGTATTTTCTCGACCATACGGGCGCCGTGTGAAAAGGCATAGCCTCAGTCTTATGTGTCATATTTCTGTATTTAAAACACACACGGCGCACCGACCGAAACGGCACACACACAAGAACACACACACAAGAACACACACAAGCACAGGAGTGTGCGTATTTAAAAATACAGCGGGAGCAAAACTTTGTTTGATTGTAGGCTACTTTATTTCAGTTTTTACATTAATCAAACCCATTAAGTCTCATCCTCTGTTTCTGCATTAAAGAGCTCCGCTAAATCAGCTGTGCCAGTCCGAATTCCTCGCTGTCAGAGTCGCGTTCCGTGCCGTGCGGCGCCTCGGAAATGCACGCTTTTGCAAAAGCTCGCAAAATAATCCCAGCAGACACGTTAGCCCACGCATCAACAATCAATCTGCAAACTGTGGCATAAAAAAAAACAAAATACGCCGTACCCTACGCCGTAGGCTGCGTCTATTTAACGCGGACCTAATGCCGCGTTCCATTTATCCTCGGAAGTGGGGATTTCCCAGTCCCCAGTCGGAATTTTCAACTGGAACGCCCCTCAAAGTGGGGTTTCCCACTGGGAAAGTGGGAGAGTCTTCACCACCCCCGAGTTACCATTCCAAGATGGCTGCGATTCCCAGTTCCCACTTCCGATTTCCGAGGTAAATGGAACGCGGCATAAACCTCGGAGCCGGCAGACAGAAATCTCTAAATTTCGGAGCAAATTTCTTAACAGGCGTAGCTACAACTGTTAGATTTCATCTATTAAACCAACATCTTCCTAAATTATTTATTTCAGCCGGCGTGATTCTCAACAGAGCAGCGTCCCAGAGAGAGTTTCTCTCCCGGGGCTGACGGAGCAGCCTGACCCGGCGGACACGTCTCTTCTCGGGCTGTGAGCTGAGGCTGCTCCCCGGGGGCGGCGGCTCTTCTCATCTCCGAAAACATCGGGTCAAATTTCTTAACAGGCGTTATTTGGATAAACTGAGCCCCGGTTGCGGATCTTAAGGTTACCTTTATAACTGAAAAAATATTAAAACTTAATAAAGTGCCATATTAACAGCGCTACAGCTGAAATTAAAACAGCTTTTGGCTCTCTGCTTCCTGATCAGGGTAGGGATGAAAACGAGGGGGAGTAGGAGAAATGGGACAGGCACCTGGGTCAAGTGCCCTAGATCTCAAGTGCCCTAAAATCTCCCCCTTCTGTTTTAGGGGTTAGGGAAGAAAAGAAGTGCGAGTGGAGAAAAGAAGGGCGAGTGAAGGAGAATTGGGATTGGCCCTTAGAATGCACTTTTTCCTTTCATTGTTGTTAAGCGGAGGTCAACCGGAAGTGGCTCTTTGTTGAAATGGTTACCATGGTTACCTCGGGTACAGCGCCACCTAGCGTCACGGAGTCAGCCATGCTCTGGTTACAGTGGACAAGTTGATCCAATCTTCTGCATGTCATTATCTGATCAGATCTCCAACCACCTTGAATCGCTGCATGTGCACGTACTGACTGATGATCAAATAATCCGATGTGATTGTGTAGCAGCGTAAGGCTGCTACTTATCTTAATTTCTGGTAAAGCTGTAGGGTGTACTTAGTTTTACCACACTATTTTCTGACCCCATCACGACGGCTCGGACCGGCTACCTTCCAACTTGATGATTTCTTCGGATGTTTATGTTGCTGTTGAGTGGTCAGAGTCGACTCAAACACACTAAACTGTTACAAAACCCCCATTAGACCCTGCTTTACTGCTATTGTGACCTTTGTGGCATAAAGCTGTGTTTATAATTGGTTTATTGCTGTCTTCTTCCTCTTACTGCAGTGGCAAAGGCCTCAGGTTACAGTCACTGTGCCACAGCGCGATAAAGCTTGCTTTACAAGCTGCAGGCACAGTCGAGCAATGAATGCTAAGGATTCACATACTGGGGTGTAATTTCTCTGGTGCATGTTCAGATTGCTCAGACAGCTCTTCCTCTTCTTGTGTATGAAATTCAGGCAGACTTTGGCATAATTGCCTTGGGGAAAGGGGGAAAAAAAAAGTTCTGGAAGATTTTCAAGGCATTTTCTCTTCCCTTTTATCCGTGTAAACCTTCTCCTGTGTTCTCTGCTCTTGTCTCTCTCCACTCACTCAGAATCGTGTGGAGATAAATGACGTGGAGCCAGATGTCTTCAAAGAGATGATGTGCTTCATCTACACAGGCAAGGCCCCCAACCTGGACAAGATGGCTGATGACCTGCTGGCTGCAGCTGACAAGGTACACAGTGTGTGTCTCCTTGCACCTGTTACTATGTACATTTGCACAGGAGCCGCCGTGCATAATGATGCACTCCTAAAATCTAAACTAAAAGATCCCAACACCTGTTTAGTTGAGCTGTTTTTAGAGACGTTCATACTACTGCAACAGTATAACCTCAACTCACTTTTTTCTTTCTTGAGTCAGCTGGTTACTGAAAACGTATGTGGTCGTTCAACTAATAGCACATTCAAAGTGTCTAATGATGGTTCATGAGATAGGAGTTTAAAATAAATGTGTTGTGAGAATATTGTTCTCGCAGCAAGTGCTGCATTCGAGAGAGATCTTTGGATGACGCACCTGCAGGATGAGCTCCCCGGCGCCCCGTCAGCGCTAAGTGGACGACCACCCTTAGCTCTCATAACCATATAATTAAGAGTGACCTCAAAAAGCTGAAAAAAAAAATCACTGTCATTTCTAAGTGAGTGTGTGCAGCAAAATTGTCGTCAAAAACAACTTAAAAAAGTTACAGTTCATCTTAAACCATACTTCAAATCTTCCTTATGGAGAAAAAAAGCTTTATTTGACTTAATAGTCATATTTAAAAAGCGTCTTATAATGAAAATACTTAAAGTAGCCGCATGTAATGCAGCGTGGCTGACTTTGCAGCCAGCATGACTCAAAAAACCTGTATTTATTTCTGAACAACAAAGACTAGGAATCAGGAAGAGAGGCTCATCCTAAAATGTTTATTGATTGGCCTAATTCCAGGAGACTGGGCGGAGCTAATCGGTCTGTTAATGTGGACAACTGACGGATTGTCAATGTAGAACACAAACTTGATATAAAAACTATGTTTCCGGTTGTAAAAGACAGTAACACGTCAAGATCTCCTGTAAATCTCTGACTCGAAAGATTCGGAATACCAAAGTGACTGAGCGGCAAGGCAAGGCAAGTTTATACCTACAGCACAATCCAACAACAAGGTGATTCACAGTGCTTTACAAAGGCATTAAAAAATAAATAAAAACTATGATTTAAAGTTTAAACAAAATAGATAATAATAATAACATAAATAAATCAAATAAAACACAACAGAATTTACAGGACTCTAACCCACTGCAACATTAAACAGGGTACCTGTATTTAAATACAATGTTCATCACTTGTTAATGTGTAAGATAACATTTTATATCATCTTTCAGTCGCTCACTGTCTATTTATAGCATGTTTCATAAATAAAAAATTAAATAGGTGTAGTTACGGGTGAATGCCAACTGGGTCAGAAAATCTCAGCACCCAAGAAACAGAAAAGCTAAAGATGCTGCCACCAAACAACTTAAGATAAGATAAGATAAGATAATCCTTTATTTTCTCCCTCAGTGGGGAAACTTATTTTATTTATTTATTTTCTAACCAACCAACAACTCATGGGTAAGACTCCTTGACTACAGTAACTGCTCCATGATGGCAGCACGCTGGTTCCCAACTCCACACACACACTTTAGCTGCCGGTCACAGGTCAGACTCAGAAGCAACTAGTCTGGATTAGCAGCAGCTTTCAGGTTTAGTCTCACTGCCGATCGAGCTGCATCATTGGCCTTTTTCATAAGACTGTATTCTATAAAATATTTTGGAGAAAAAGTCTTGAGAAACCAACTGCATCCATTAAGCCACGGTTAGCCTATTTAGTCTCACAACAAAAACCCCATTTCCTTTGAGACATCTTGGAAACAGAAGGTCATGGAGAGCCAACAGCCGATAAAACTTTCCAGAAGGAAACCTCAAAACATTAATCAAAACATTAAAATCAATCAATCATCACGTGAAGTTATTTTTCCACCTTCAGTTTGATAATCAAACAGAAAAAGTCTTACGTTTCCTTCTCTTTGCCATATTTTTTTCATATCCAGTGTGATTCTTGCAGTTGTAGCACTGGAATAATGTTGTGTTACACGGTGCAGTGGGAGCTGCTGGTGGCAGTGCCATTTAAGAGATTTAGTCTGCTGACCGTTCCTCGTTTCCCTGTCGTCGGCAGTATGCTCTGGAGAGGCTGAAGGTGATGTGCGAGGATGCTCTGTGCACAAATCTGTCTGTCGAGAACGCCGCAGAGATCCTTATCCTCGCCGACCTGCACAGCGCTGACCAGCTCAAGACCCACGCCGTAGACTTCATCAACTAGTGAGTTACGTGCCGACACTGATCGGTCGCCTCCAGAGCCGCTTCCACACTCGCGCAAACAGTTTTTAATTCCAACATGTACTCAACGCTCAGCGTTTTAGCTAAGAAAGCCATCAATTTTCAGTGGGAGCAATTTCTGTCTCCTGATAAAATTTAATTCAGTCCCCGGATCAGACAAATTTGCTGCTGATGTTAATCATGTTACAGGATAAGGAGGAACCTGTTGGCATCAATAACTGCTATGTATGTCCAGAGTGAGGTGATTGATCCAATGTTTGGATTTGTGGGTACGACAGAAACCTGCCTCTCTGTCACCGCTTAAATTTCTCATCGCCGCCTGCATGTTTTTTAATTTTTCTATCCCACAGTCAGACACATTTTAGATCCCTTTTGTTCACCCCCCTTTAGTCATCTCCAGGCCTTGTTCCTGCCACGCCTCCAGCCCGGCCCCCTCTAACACTCTACTCCCATCTCCACTCTCTTTTTCTTCCTTTTCTTCCTTTTCTCCCCCACCATCCTTCTCCTGCTCTGTGCTTAACTCATATGGGCCTAAAGGTGTTCAGAAATGCAGATTTCAGCTCCTAATCCCAGTCATTAATTGTGGTTATGGGCGTTATGACAGTTTAATTTGCGACAGCGCCGTTGTGGTGGTGGGAAAATTGGCCACAGGGACTCAGGGCGGCCAGTGTAGCGTTATCAACCTCCCTCCTGTGGATACAACGGACAGCAACAAGAGCAGCAACACAAAAATCAATTTAGAGGCCAAATATCGAAAACAGGCGGCGTGGAAGAACCAATAACCCTTCCCCCAGTTGCACCTCAACCTCTTTCCAGACCAGCCTTTACAAGCCACTTACAGCCATTTAGTGGGAACAATAGGGGTCCTCTTTATCGTATCCGTGTCTCATTTATCCCTCCTCTCCAGGGGTGTAGCAGAGAAGAAAGCCACCTCAACTCCCTTTATCCACTTTCTTTATTGACCTTAGAAATCTTCCCCCCTTTTACAAATCAACACGATTCGCTACGCCTGAGTAAATTTACAAGATCAATCTAAACGTAAATTATACGACACAATATTCGAGAGAGACAGGATGACGCTTCTAGTTTGCTTTATGATCAGCACTGACTGTTGGTTATGTTTTAATTTATGTTCTTCTCAAGTTCTACTTCCACCCTTTGTCATCTCCCCGTTTATCTGCCGGAGCTGCTGTCTGGTGTGCAATTTGTGGTAGCATGTTCGTTTCTGTCCGTGTCCGTCTCACTGCACTCAGAGCAAGGGAATTTGGGTATTCACCCAAATGCAGATGGGCTCGTGTGCAGCCCGTAGCCCTTGGTTAAAAGTTAACTGGCACCAGGAAGAGACTGATGACAACAGATTTCATCACTAAGAGGGGAAAACAATAAATAGCGAAGAAGCACAGGCAAAAAGCGCGGACGATGGATGCGCTTGACATCATTATCTTTAACACTTAGTTTCAGTGCACTGCTGAGGCATTTTTAATCACTCAACAAGAGAAAAACACAAGCAAGAGAAACTAGGGCTGGGGATCGATTCAAATATCAAGAATCGATTCGATTCCGATTCTTAAGATTCAGAATCGATTATCACGCTTTGATTCGATCCGATTCGATCTGATATTGATTTGGGTTCTGTTAATAAAACTGCTTTTTTCAGCTTTTGCATGAATTATATGACTGTCTAGTTATGCAACATATTAATACTAGTATTATATTGAGATTCAACAGCAAGTATTGGCAGTTAATGATGCTGTAAGGACCAATCACCTCCCAGAATGCTGATAGAACTGCTTTCAGAAACATCGTGTGGGTCAGAATTATCAAACAGATCCAGGGCAGCAAACAGAGGACGAAAGCTTTTATTTTTTCCCCAATTTATGAGAATTTGGTTTTTAACATTTATGCAAATGTAACCCCAAGACAGTATATAAAGCAAAGAAATATAGACAATTTATGCAATTATAACTGAAAATTTTAATGTTTTCATACCTTTAAACATATTTAAAGGCAAAAACAGTTATTCTCGTGTCCAAAAAAAAAATTTCCTTTTTTGGGCATAAACAAAAAAGTACCAAAAGTTGTAATGTAATGATGAAAAAAAAAAAAAAAAAAGATTTTTTTTTTTTAATCGATCTTTAGAGATATGAATCGATTTTTAGGAATTAATATGGATTTAAATTTCTAAAATGGATTTAAAATCGGAGAATCAATCTCTTCAACACAGGCCTAAGAGAAACCAAAACCTCATGGTTTTACTGATTTTTCTGAAACTGACCCTAAGTGGCAGCAACACACCACAACATGTCGATGTGCCTTCGTAACGCCCCGACCCAGAGCGTACGGAGAACCATGCAGGGACCTTTATTGTCCTCTTCGTCTGCACACCCCTCCTCCTTCCCCTCCTGCTGAGGCTGCTCTCCGCGTGCCATTTTACCGGCTCCTTCCCTCAACTGCAGCTCACTGGCCATTAATGCGAGCAGGGGTTCACTTCCTCCGCGGAGAAGAAGGTCAGAGGTTGGCTGGAGGTCTGGAGATGCTGTGTGGACGGCAAATGAGCACACGCACGCACGCGTAACCACACACGAACGATTAACACACCGGTGTGCCAGTGCGTCCGTACGAGGGAGCGTGCACAAGCACACATGCGGTTGTTTGTGGTTGTTTGTTTACACACAGTAAATCATGAAAAATGTCATTAAAGGCCATGCCGCTGTGTGCGTGATAGTGCAGCCCTGCACCCCGAGGGTGGAGACCGCCTCGGGGGCCAGTTGGTGAGCACCAGCATGTCTGGGAAATGATGACCACAGGTTGACCCACCGACAGTCAGTTATGCAACCTAACTATGCACAGCGATCAATAATGTAGGAGGAGTTTGATTGTTTACACTGTAACATGTAGGCTCCGACAACAGAAATAAATATGGGCTGTTATTATGCTGAAAACTGGATGTTTGGCATAAAAAAAAATGTTATGATGAAAAACTGTGACGTCTGAGGAAGCTGTGGAAAAGGAAAAAGAGGAAAAAAGAAATGTATTTATTTATTTATTTATGTGATTTAGCATTGTTATCTTGATGTTTTTGTATAAATATCTTTATTGAGGGCAATAAAGAAAAAAAAAGATTTACAATAACAATATAATTGTAAATATTATTTACTTTTCATAACATTAATTAAACCAAAATAAATAAATAATAATAAGGGAAAAAAAATAAGAAAAAGAAAATAAATAAATAAATAAATAAATAAATAAGTAAAATAAAAATAAATACAACAACACACCCCTCTCCCCTTCCCTCCCTCATATGGTCAATAGATTACATCATTCAAAATCATTTAACTTATTTTCACATATGTCTATCAATACTGGAACAAAAATGAATAATAAATTAAATAATCAAGTCCTGCGTAAACACATTCATTAATATAGTAGATGATTCAGATCATTAGTCCAATAAAGGCAAAAATCCAAAAAAGGTCCCCAAATAAGGTCAAAGTCTCTATTTTTTTTCTAACGGAATACAGTATTTTTTCTGGAGTACTATATGATCCAAGTTCATTGATCCACTGTTTGGGTGCTGGGGGGTTTTCTGATTTCCAGTTTTTTAGAATACATTTTTTTGCCGCGGTGCCTGCAAGCAGAATGAAGTACTCTTTATGATAAGTAATATTTAACGAACTGATATCTCCCAGTATCCAGACTTTAGGATCAAGAATATGGGATTTTAAAATGTTAGAGATTGTTTTGATCACGTATTTCCAGAAGGCATCTATAATAGGACAGTTCCAGAGCATATGGAGTAGATTTCCAGTATTTATTTTACATCTTTGGCACATGGCAGAGACCGCACTATTAAATGTATTTAATCTATAGGGAGTGTAGTAGATTTGATGTAAAATATTGAATTGAATTGAAGTTATCGTGATGTTTGATGGTATCTGACTGTATAAATGGGCAGCTTGATTAACGCCCTGAAGCGCTGTGCAGGCGAGTACAGGGTCTGTTTGTGGTTCACCTTATATCCCTGTAAGTCTGCAGATGTAAATGTAGGCAGAGAACGTAAACAATTCAAAGCAGCAAAACGCAGAATTGATAGATTGTAGTTGTTCAGTTATTAACAGCTAAGTGTCCAAAGACTGTTGTTTGTAACCCATAAAATGGATCAATAAAATTAATAGACCTGGGAACCGCCTGAGTGTCGGGAATAGAGCAACACAGTGATCACCCGCGTGGGTGGTGATGCCACGTGGAAACCAACATGCACAGAGATGCTGGGTGTAAGGAAAGGAGGGTGGAAGAAGTCATATGTAGGTGCTTTATTTGAGTTGGAGGGGAAAACACGTCATGTGATCAGGATTGGAGGAGAAAAAGTTAAACAATGTAGCCTCAAAACTTGAAACTATATTAAAAAAAGAAAGAAGGGTGGTGTTGGTTGTGGAGAGCAGAATTATTAACGTTCACGAAAACGAACGAAATAACGAAAACTAAAATTGAAAAAACTATTTAGTTAACTGAACTAAATAAAAAAGAAAATTAAAAGACAAAAACGATAACTAACTGAAACTATATTGCGTGTTTAGAAAACTAACTAAAACGAACTGAAATCATAGATATACTTTCCTCCGTTTTTGTCCCTGTCAATATAAGCCTCTTGGTATGATCAATTTATTCCGCTCTGGCCGTTTATCTCCAACTGGCAGCTACTGCACCTTAACGCCTCACGGTCCGTGACGTCAAAACTAAAACTAAAACTAATAAAAACTAAACTAAAACTAAGCATTTTTAAAAATATAAAAACTAATAAAAACTAGCAAACCCACACTAAAAACGAATTAAAACTTACTGAATTGAAGGAGAAAAAGTCAAAACGAAATAAAACTAAACTAAAATGAAAAATTCAAAACTATTATAACCCTGGTGGAGGGGAACCAAGGGGCGATAAATGTTGAGGCCTCCCCAGAATCCTACAGTGGCCTCGCCCTGACCCGCCCCACTCTGTCTCCCATCAGCTGGCACCACATGTAGTGTTGCCTCTGGCATGAAGGGTTTTAGTGATTTAAGTTTATTTATTTTTTATCTTTGCTGTAACAGTTTTACAAATGGGCAAGTAAAATATGTGATAGACAGCCTGAAAGGGTTTTTAAGTAGACCGAGAGAACATGCAGCGTGCTGCCCAACAGCCGCCAGTATCACACATGAGAACCGTTCATTACCAAGTCTGGCTGCCGGCTTCAAAATATTTTGTAAACATTTAAATATTAAGTCAGAGCCTGAAGCACATGTGTGAACATGCACCAATAAGTGCACTGACCATCATAATTCAGTATGCAGTATGCAGCACCACTATTTGATTTATTGAAGTTCCTCTCTAAAGGTCTTCTACTGAAAAAAGTTAAAACAATGTGTTTTGCATAAATATAGGAAAGCTTGATTTTTGGGGCATGTTTAGTTAAACACTTTTAATAGCCCAGTAGTTGGAGACTGGTCAGCATCTCCTTAGCTCCTTTGTGAGCTTGAGGTGCCGTGAAACACTTTAAAGATGGGTGTTAAACACACGCTGGCCGATGTAAACACAAGGCCTCCTCGGTAGAGATGGGCGGTATGGACTAAAAAATGTATCACGATCATTTCTCCCGATAACGATAAAAATGACGATAGAAAAATACCAATTCAACTCCATCTTTTTAACTATAAATCTATCTCGCTCTCAGATCCGCCATGTTTGTTACACAAAAACATAATCAACAGGAATCCTCCTTCCTTCCTTCCTTCCTTCCTTCCTTCCTTCCTTCCTTCCTTCCTTCCTTCCTTCCTTCCTTCCTTCCTTCCTTCCTTCCTTCCTTCCTTCCTTCCTTCCTTCCTTCCTCCATCCTCTTTCCTTCCTTCCTTCCTTCCTTCCTTCCTTCCTTCCTTCCTTCCTTCCTTCCTTCCTTCCTTCCTTCCTTCCTTCCTTCCTTCCTTCCTTCCTTCCTTCCTTCCTTCCTTCCTTCCTTCCTTCCTTCCTTCCTTCACGTATGTTGTGCGTGGATTTAACGCAGAACCATAAATCAGCTTTACACAAAAACGTCATAAACGGGATTTTATCGTTTTTACCGCGAGATGACAAATTCTTACTGTGGGTAAATTTTTTTCACGGTATATCGTGAACGGTAAAATATCGCCCATTCCTACTCCTTGGTGCCTAACACCAAGTTGAGGCGACTCGGGTGGCGTTTTCCAGTGGTACTATGTAACCTGACGGCCCGCTGTCTGATTGGCTTAGCTTCTCTGGCTTCACCAACATCACAAGAGCTGGATGATGCAGGCTCTATAACATATATATCTATGCTCTATGACATATATATCTATGCTCTATGACAAGGGATAGTGACGTCCGCCAAATGTTGCTCCACTGGCCACTAATGGCGCTTTTACACTACTACCTACTCAGCCCGACTCGACTCGCCTTCACTCGGTTTTGCGCTTCTCCACTAGGGGTCTAATGTGCCGAGTAGATACTTTTTCTGTAACTATTTTGCTGAGCTTCTAAGCTGCTGAGTCGGCTGTATCTGGACGGAATGAGGCAGACATGATTATTGCCGGAAGGTGCATTGTTACAGCATGTGATAGTTATTATAATTACTGCTATTATTGTTATTGCACGGTGATTGGTTTCTCTGAGACTCTATTAATTGTGAGAGTTCATCAGAGCAACAGCTTGGGGGAAGAAACTATCCTTGTGTCTGGAGGTTTTAGCGTACAGTGCTCTGTAGAGCCGTCCAGAGGGGGGGAGTTCAAACAGACTGTGTCCTGGGTGTGAGGGGTCTGCAGAGATGCTACCTGCCCGTTTTCTGGTCCTGGACAGGTACAGGTCCTGGATAGATGGGAACTTATTCTCAATTATCCTCTCTGCAGACCTAATTGTCCGTTGCAGTCTGTTCTGTCTAGTTTGGTGGCCGATTCGAACCAGACAGTGATGGAAGTGCAGAGAACAGACTGTATGATGGCAGAGTAGAATGTGATCAGCAGCTGCTGTGTCAGGTTAAACTTCCTGAGCTGACGCAGGAAGTACAACCTCTGCTGAGCTTCTTCCTGACAGTTAATGTGGGTGGTCCTCTTCAGGTCCCGGGAGATTGTGGATCCCAGGAACCTGAAAGAGTCTGTGGTGGAGACAGTGCTGTTGAAGGGGGGAGTGGCGGTGGGTTTTTGCTGAACTCCACTGTCATCTCCACAGTCTTGAGCGGGTTCAGCTCCAGGTGGTTCCGACTGCACCAGTGGACCAGCTGTTCCACCTCCCGTCTGTACGCGGACTCGTCCCCCTCCCGGATCAGGCCGATGACGGTGGTGTCGTCCGCGTACTTCAGGAGCTTCACAGACGAGTCCCCTGAGGTGCAGTCGTTGGTGTAGAGCAGTGTTTCTCAATCCTGGTCCTCGTGGGCCCCTGTCCTGCGTGTTTTAGATGTTTCCCTGCACCAACACACCTGATTCTAATTAAAGGTCCTCTTTACCTTGTCCCCAAGGTCTGCACAGCTCTGTTGATGACACAGGTACTTGTATCACGGTGTGTTGAAGCAGGGTAACATCTAAAACATACAGGACAGTGGGCCTTGAGGACCGAGGTTGGGAAACACTGGTGTAGAGGGAGAAGAGCAGTGGTGAGAGGACACACCCCTGGGGGGCGCCAGTGCTGATGGTCTGGGTGCTGGATGTGATGCTCCCCAGCCTCACCTGCTGCCTCCTGTCACTCAGGAAGCTGGTAATCCACTGACAGGTGGAGGCAGGAATGAGAGCTGGGTGAGCTTCTGGTGGAGGATTTCAGGAGCCATGGTGTTTGACTGACAGAACTTAATTTCAGCTGCTTGTGCATTCGCGTTCGCCTTCTTTCGGACACCATGTCTGACTTTTTCCTGCCCCTTTCTTCCCTTCACTCCTGAACAAGACACTTAAACTCCTCCATTTGATGTGGAACCTTCTCCCAACCCGGGGACGGCCTTCTCACCTTTGTTCTGACTGAGGACCGTGGTCTCAGATGTGGAGGTGCTGATTCTCATCCCTGCCACTTCACACCTGACTACAAACCGCTGCAGCGACAGCTGAAGGTCTTAACTATTAATAAGGGTTATTAACCTGAGCAGAAGCTTCTCTTTTGTAGGCAGCAGAGAAATACATCATTGTCTTTTAGATGAAGTTAAAGTGTGTGGGGGGGCTCAGTTGAAGATCGGGGTCTGTATCTTCACTCAGGGTTGCGAGATCACAAACGGCTGATCTGGCATGGAAGCCCAAGCGTTGTTTTGATATGGTCTCGTCTCCGGCAGCATCGCAGGTCCAGCAGAAAGAGTGACAGGGTGCAGCTGTGTTTATAACCTGGCTCACATCACGGATGCAGCAGGGGAAACCCGTTGGCTTTTGTCGCCTCAGGGCCAGTGGGACGTGGTAGTTGTGATTCAGAGTCGCACTGAGATGTGGACGTCAGCGTCTGCGAGGACGAGGAGCCGCTGGAACAGGCTCTAAGTTACCAAGCATGTACTTGGGCCTTCACGTTTTCATTGTCGGACCAATTCTGCACCTTCAGGGTCAATAATCATGTCTGCCTCACTCTGCTGCACCTCTCACTTTTTGTATTTTTTGTATAATGTTTTGTATAATTGTATATAGGTTATTTTATTCAGAGCTGAAATTCTTTTTTCTCTACCTCAAACTGCTGCACCTTAGATGTTTATTTGTATATATGTCAACAAAAACCACATTTATTTATTTGTTTATTTACTGCCTAAAGAGCGAAATTACCGGAGTCAAATTCCTTGTTGGACAATGTTCGAACCTGGCCAATAAAGATGATTCTGATTCTGAGGATTCTTTACAAAAAAAAAAAACAAAAAAAAAACACGACAACACTTCATCATTTATTTTAGAGTATAATACATGTGATGTTTCAAGACCAGAGCTTCAAAAATCTAAAGAATTTTAGTCGTCTCAATTAAAGGCAGAAATGTAGCCCAATCCTCCCAATTAGGACTGAACAGCTTGATATCTTATTTCGAATGTTACTTACATAAATGAATAATTCAAACAGTTGCTAATTCATATCCTGTAGTTACCTGTAGTCACTTCCAAAACAGATGTTTTCACATGCCCACATACTGTATTTATCTCAATGTTCCCTGTTTCTGTGAGGTTCTCAGAAATGAACTTAAGGCTTAAATATTAAAAAAAATATTAAGTAAGCAACAGCTCTGCCAGCTGGTATGACCAATCAGAAATGTGTCATAACTGCAGTGGACACAGAGGGAGTTTTGTGATCTCAAGGTCTCAGAAAGTTGCTCTGCTGGTGTACTTGACTAACCGTCTTTACCTGCTGTCCTCTGCTATTTCCTCTCAGTCACGCAGCCGATGTGATGGAGACGTCGGGCTGGAAGTCCATGGTGATCTCTCACCCGCACCTGGTGGCGGAGGCGTATCACTCGCTGGCCTCGGCGCAGTGCCCCTTCCTGGGCCCCCCGAGGAAGCGGCTGAAACAGTCCTAGCGGGGCACGGTGGCTGTCCTGTCCGAAACCCGCTGTGTTCCTCCTGCACCGGCAACCTCACTGCTCCTCCCTCCCCGAGACCTCCTTTTGCTCCCGTAGCATCGACAGATGCCCAAGACTGACAATGATGTTGCTAGATATGGCTGGGGGGGCTAGACGTACCGTAGAGGAGGTACCGCACATCTCTGTGAGTGGGGACCGGGTGAGCTCTGTAGATCTGAACCCGGATATTTATGGATTGAAAGCCCACAGCCTTGCGTACTCCATATCCTTCGCTTAAGATATTGGAAAGCTAGAACCTTATTCTGCAAGTCAGTCACATAAAGAACTTACCTTGAAGATGACAAGTCCTTATTTTGTGGTGTACAGTATTAATGCTCATACTGTGCTTGTAGTGAAAATGAAATTGTCCTGTACAATAAAGTGTTTTTCATACTGTCATACAGAATGAAAGGACATATTTTGCCCTGAAGAGTTATTTCAGGGGTGGTACCTGCGCTTCCTGCATGCCGGGAGGTTCAGGCAGTCATAAGTGCTGCCAAAAAAGCATCACATAATCTGTAATGGATTTGTCTTTTCCAAATAGTGTTTCACATATTGTCATCTAACACGACCGAAACGACGCAAACTTTATTTCAGAGTGGACGTACCGCCGGTGAACCGCGGCCACCGTTCATTTATCTTTTCCTCCAGATGCTTCATTCCTGGCAGAGGTGCACAAAGTAAAGCTGCCTTTTTCTTTTCTTTTCTTTCTTTTTGTCGACTGTCAGAAGGAAAACTGTCGTCTCATTTGTTCTTCAATAAATGCTATTGAAAGTCTCATTTGACAAAACTGAATTTCATTCTCATTGTCAGATGATCCACACTGTGCAGGATAAAAAAGGTAAAAATTTCAACCTAAAAAGGGGAATGAAAAGGTTCATTCAAGAAAATAATCTTCATCCAGCCACACCGGTCAAATGCAGACGCACACGGGCATCTATTTCTTTGTCCTCTTATGCAGATTGGACGCATGTAGCGGGTTCTGGCCCGGTCAGCCACGGCTTCTTTCAGCTCACTGGCAGACGGGAGGTTTCAGTTCTGGCTCCGTCCTGCTGGGATCCAGGTTCAGCCTGGTGTGTTTGACTCTTCCTACCTCAATCCTTCCAGATATCCTGGCTTCATCACAGCGCTCATAAAACACACACACACACACACACACACAAATGCTGGAGCACATGTTTACAGATAGATTTAGTATTGTGTTTTTTCATATATAATTGTCTAGGTCAGGGGTCGGCAACCCAAAATGTTGAAAGAGCCATACTGGACCAAAAGCACAAAAAACTAATATTTCTGGAGCCGCAAAAAATTAAAAGTCTTAGATGTATAAGCCTTAGAATGAAGGCAAATGGCGAAAGACGAAATGTCGAGAAAAAAGTCGAAATGCTGAGAAAAAAGTCAAAATTTCGAGAAAAAAGTCGAAATGTTGAGAAAAAAGTTAAAATTTCGAGAAAAAAAAATAAACATTTTGAGAAAAAGAAAAGGAAAAAGGAGGAAAAAACGAGAAAAAAAGGAAAATAAGAAGACAAAAAGAAAAAAAGGAAGAAAAAAAGGAAAAAAAAAAAGGTCAAACATTTTTGAAAAAGCTCCAGGGAGCCACTAGGGCGGCGCTAAAGAACCGCATGCGGCTCTGGAGCCGCGGGTCGCCGACTCCTGGTCTAGGTGCCTCTTTTATACCTTTAATAGCAGACATTCATGCCGATGACTCTTTTAAAGCTTTTTTTTATGGCACTACTGGCCTTCGTTTGACGACAAAGTGATCACCACCGTTCTTTTGATACATTTCTCGACTAGGACTCCCTGGAAGAAGAGATCTTGTATCGTAATGGGACATTTCCTGGGACAAATTTGGAAATCCCCAAATTAGTTTAAAAAAAACAACTATATTTTAACTGTGGAACTCGTCTTCTACAAGGGCGATGAGCTCCTTGTTGTGTTGTCCTGGCAGCGCTGCACAACACAAGGAATAAGGGATGCAGTTGAAGGGCAGAAAAGCAGAACGGGACTTGATTGGTTGGAAATTTTGTCACAAGGATCCAAGTGTCTGTGTGTGTCAGACGGACCGTGTGGGAGCACAGAAGGTACATATTTTCAGAGTCTGTATTCATGTCACCGCACAGCTTTTTTGGGGAATGTCCCTGAGAAAGTGGGAGGCTTTGTCGTCGGGAGTCATGCTTTTCTGTATGACCTTCCCCGCGTGAGATGAAGTTCCAAGCGTCTGGATCGTTTTTTGGTCCTTTGATAGTCGGCTCAGTTAACAGCCAACCTTCTGCGCGTTTGTAAAGATGTGTGTGTGTGTGTGTGTGTGTGTGTGTGTGTGTGTGTGTGTGTGTGTGTTTGCGTGTCTCCACTGGCCGTGGATGAGACATATCGGGGGGGGGAGATGGATTGATTCATGTGGAGAGGCGTACTAAGTTGTTATGCATGCTGTATGAGTCTGTCGCTCGCTCCCACCCTCCCTCCTCCTCCTCCTCGCCTCCCTGTCATTCACTCATCCTTTTATGGGAGAAAGGAGAACAAGGCGTGGCAGGTCAATGTTGTGACAAGCTCTGCATCCGTGTCAGCCTGCCGTCACTAAAGAGGAGGACGGGCCACGTGCAGTTGGACGCCGACTGGTCCGGAAGGACGGGAGTGAGACCGGAGGGATGTGGAGAGTGCTGAGTCGAGGGTCACACACTCCTGGACTTTTAACATCAGGGAAATAAGATTTGCAGCTCAACTGTTTGTAATGTCAGCGCCACTCATTACCACCTGATGAATTTGTATGAGCAAACATGAATATTTGAATATTTATTTGATATCCTGAGGATATAAACACAACGCAGCTGGATCAATCCCTTTTTCAGAAGAGTCGGATACTTTCAGTCTGTTGCTTGACTTCTGGTATTTTTGGAGTAGAAATCACCAAAAAAATCAAATAAAATAACTGATGAACTGGAGCATTTTTATGATATCTATGTATATATTTAACAGGACGCTTCCAATTTGACATGAATTTATCTTAAAAAGCCTTTAAAAAGGTGAAAGTGCACATATTACATCAGTTCATGACCGGTTTAGGAGATAAAAGATGTAGATGTACAGTAAATAATGCTTTAATCCATCTTCAATACATTAACATGTCTTGGGTGAGTAAAAAGAAACTAAAATAAATGAAATATATAAAAAAAAGGTTTTAATTATATTGTATTATTTCATGTATCAGGCATTTAGGAGTTAATAACTCTTAGCAACCACTCAATTGTGCGTTTTTATATTAATATCTGAGGTTAACTTTGATGATTCACATCTTAAACATGTCTTTTAACATAGTTTTGATGTAAAACCTCGATTATAACAGCTTAGATGTCTCCTAATTATGTGCACCTCCACATGTGGTAATGTCGGCCTATATTTTTTCCAAGGGATTAAAACTGTTTGCAGTTTCTGTACTAAATTAATAAGGAGGCACATGGTGCTGAGAATAAGCCTGTTATTGACGCACCAGTGAGTTTTGAGTCTTGAACAGCCAATAATGTACCAAAACGCATCCTAAATGCATCCTGACACAACAGCCATCATTGATATCAGGACTAGATCTGCTCACTGTGAGAACAGAATGCCTGGAACGTAATTTGTTATTGTATACCATAAAAAATAGGACAACAAACAAAACATTTGGGGCATCTTACTTGATCCATTAGTTCAATGAGCGTCACTCTACTGAGCATGCCCAGTGTTGAGAAGCTAACAAAAGCAAAAAGGCTAAAAATAAAGGTAGCAGAGTCTGCAGCCTCTGCTTGCTGTCACTGGTGTCACCATTGAAGAGGAAAGAAACAAAAAAAAGCCATCTGCCATTTTCTGGAGCTGAGGATAGACATTTTATAAATTGGATACCAAATACACAACACCAAGCAGAGGTATTTTTAATCTCGTTTAATGCTGCACAAGTGGCCAGCTGAAAGCAAGTCCCAGTGCAGCAGTTAGTTTTACAACAAACACCTGAACCTCTCACGTGAGCTTCGTGTGCACGCTGACTCTCACTGCTCAGGTTTTTCTTGTTCTTTTGGTGCAGATGCACTAGCTTTTTCCTTCACAAATGGTAAAAAATACAGCACTTTGTTCTGAGCTTAAGATAAACTGTTCAGCTCGTTGATGTGTTAATAAGGATTTATGGTCTCATACACAAAGGAGGACGGTTGTATTTTAATTCAAGTCAATACATCTATCAAATAACCAGATTTTTTTTCTCTCTTTCTACAGTTAAATGATCCGTTGATTTAAAAAGAAACAGCTAACACATTTCTGTGTGGAGTTGATTATAGGTCTCAGGGATCCGAATCAGCTAAGAAAAGTATAATCCCCCAGGTTTCAGTTTCATAAGTGTAATCATGTGACTAATTCTCTGCCAGGAAAAAGAGCATCGGATGATGTGATTTCATGATTCTTTTTCAAATTGTGCTTCGTTAAAATGGGATTTTCAGATATTGATGAAATAATTAAGTTACATTTTACAAACTGAACTTAATAATGTAGTTGAATTAGTCATCGTATGGAGCTCTGGGAGCAGTTCTGCCTAATGTGACGTGTTATAACCGCCGTAACCTCTGTGATATTTGACCATCTATCCCTCATGATATCCCAAGTAATCCACTCAGATAGTATCATCTGTGACAGGCGGAGAGAGCTCAGGCCTTGGGGCAGAGAAATGGAAGGATGAAGTGACAGGGGTAATGGATGGATAGAGGGATGAAGAGTGATTGGGTGTCATACAGGTGGGATAAGGCCAGACAGATAGTGAATGAAGGTGCGATGGAGGATGGATGGCCAGAGCACCCCAGACATTGCGAGTGTTGAGAGATTTGTCTTCTTTGCACACCATTTGTCTTGTTTTTCCCTCTCCAGCATGTCTTCACAAGTTAAATCTCATAAAGCTATTTACTCTGACAATGCAGAGGCAGCCGCTGTACCTCTGCCACGACGCTGATGCTACACTGGAATTTCAGAAGTTGCCATTTTTTGGGAGCGTCCTCCATTCTGAGAGGATTTTTTTTCTTCGGGATTAGAACACGGGAACCGACAAACAGATTCCAGTTTGCGGCGAACTGCCTGCTAATAACTCTGGATGTAGAAATTAGAGCAGGAAAAAACAAACACGGGAGTCGAGTCGCACCCACACGGACACAATTACACACACGCGTGTATTCACAGTATACACGAGTCTCTAATTGCTTTGTGCGCTCCAATCCGTTGAGTGAATGTGCCAGTGTAATATTGCAGTGCTGTGGGTGTTTGCCCAGCTCATAACCGCAGACCGGTGTGGCAGACACAAGCTCATATATTAAGATAACCTCGAATCAGAATAGAATTGCATTTCCCCTGCGGTTAAGATGACTTCTGTGGCTGTAAACTGATAGTGGATGAGATCTGGCTTTAATGAAGCAAGACTTATTGTGAGCCATGTAGCAGAAGAAGATGCACAGGTGTGAGTGGTTCATTATTGGGAAGGCGCTTCTAAAATGTGAATGCGACTGCACGTGCCCATTTCTTTTTCTTTTCTTAGCTTACAAAGGAGCGCTGCTATCCGGGCCTGCAGGTCGGCTGTCGTTTTATTTGTTTTTGATTTCAGATTGAGAGTCTGAGGGCTGCAACTGATTTCACACGAGCACGTCAAGTCTTTGTGCGTGCATGCACAGGTTATAAGAGTGTCCTCCTCGTTTGTTTGCCAGAGCGTTCCCTGCTGTCCTGGCTGTAATGAGACCCGTGGAGTTCAGTGTGGATGGAGTTGAACTCATCAGGACGCCGCTCATCAACAGAGAGGAAGGTAGCGGGCACGTTGGATGGTTTAAAAAAGGCTCACGACCACTAGATGCACAGCTCTTGGGTTAATAAGTGACCAAATAGTTTCCCTGCCTTTTGTCAAAACCTGATTCTTGATGTTCAAAGCTCCCCCTCATTACTGGGATGTATTTGTGATCAGTGTTTTTGAAGCATTTCAAACCGGACTTCTGAAGGGGGAGCTGAAAAAAATCTCCCTGGTAATTGGCATTGCGTCATTCTTGATCAAAATATGCTCCTCTAATTCTACCTGGTGCACTTTAACGGCGACTCGAATTCCAGCCGGGATTATTAGCTCAGGTAGCAGGAGAAATATTTTACAACCCATGTCCCTGCGGAGCATTAATCTGACAGCACAGAGCCGAGGATATACAAATGTACATGCACGGCAGTGGCGTAGCCAGAAAAGAGACTTTGCACGAGCAAAGACTGGGTGTGCCAAATTTATTTTCAACAAAACTGCATGTTACACCTCCAAAACATTCAAAAGTATGTATATCCAACATTATTAACAGTACAAAACATATCCACATATCCATGTTTGAGAGTACATATGACATGCTCTCAAATAAAATAAATAATATACAGTATAATGAGTATAATAATATATATAATATAATAATAAGTAATAAAATAACCACACTTTATGCGTGTCCTAAAAAAACATTATTATTATTTCATTCAAGAAACAGAGTGTGAGCAAAATCAAAAGGCACACATGACTTCCTTCCTCAGAAAACATTTTGGTATGTCGCAGTAGAAAACAGCAAGATAAGCAATATACTGAGTACAGAGAACTAATGGAGCACTGTGTTGATAAGAATTACAACTATTCAAAGTTACAAAAACATATAATTTCCTTTTGGGATAAATAAACCATTACTGAATTGAACTGAACGGGAACAGGTGAGTTTTAGGAGTGAGGTCTTATTCACTGACCATAATTATGTAATTTGTTTACGACAACCACAAACTCCAGTTGTTATTTGGTTCCCATTAGAAGGTCACGTATTTTGTAATTCATAAGTTATATTGTGCTTTGCACGGTGCAGCGGAAAGAGAGATGATTGAAAAATAAATGGAGGCCTGAGTAGAGTTTTAATGTCTCAGAGGAACCATTCGGTTTTAACTCATTAAAATGAAGAGGGAAAAAAATGGTCCATGGTCATGTCGGCAGGTCTCTGAGGTTGTACGTGGCCAGAGAGGTGCTTTAGCATCCCTACAATTATTATACTTGTATACAAGCAAGATTTTAGGTATAATGAGTTTATCATGTTCACCGTCTGTCATAAATGTGTGGTTAATGGCTGGAAACATTAAGCAAATACTGTATCTTGGTTGTGATAACCGTTACAGTTAAGAAATAAATATCTATACAGGGTTTTGAAGCAGTCATTTGCATCAATTAAACTTTATTAATCCGCTGAGGGAAATTTGATTGAGTATAGTCAAATTTTCTTCATGAAACACACCTGTAATTTAGTTGTTTGTGACCAGTCTGCTGATGCTGAAGAATCTTTATCCTGCACTTGAAGCGACGGCAACTTTCAGTTATGATGTCAGTCAACAGCAGGGATGCTTACACCATAAAGGACAGAAGAAGAGTGAATAACAACATTGCAGGCTGTTTTTTTTTTTTGGTGGTAAAGATGTTTTCCCTCTCCCCCTGACTGATATTGAGAAAAGCTTGATTTTATCAAGAGGATCCAGACTTTTCATCTCATTTATTCAAGTCCATCTGTGATGGATGATGATGGTATTTTAAAACTTGCCAGGGTTTCTTTTTCTCTTCTTTTAATCTTTCTTTTGCCTTTTAAAATAGTTTCCACATGCAACTCAAAGCTGGTTTGGATGTGGAAATTTTGATGGAGGCATTTTTAACATGCTATGATGTGTAACCATAACAACAGGAGAGATGCCTGGAATAAGACCTCAAATCCAGACAAGCTGAAGAAGAGACAATGAGCATGTAAGGGGAGACCAAGGAGGACACTGTCTTTCCTTAAGTCATCACGGGGGAACTTTGGGATTAATCTTTGAGGATACAGTGGGAACATTGGGAATGCAGTGTGTTTCACAGAGAAACGGCTGCAGGCTGGACTACAAAACCCCATTACACAGACTTCAGACAGCACAGACAGAAAGAACACAAATATCAAAGTGGAGGGATTGCAGGGCTTGATCCTGGACGTGTTACAGTGAAGATCTATGCTCCAGATCTTTTAGTGTCGGCTGTAACCCTCCATCCATGTTTGTCCACGTTCACAGTTCACCTGTAAGACCTCAGCTGTGGTTCCTGCGCTGCGTGTGATGTCAAAGCTGAAGCAAGCGAAAACAAAACCCCCCGATGCATTCACGGAGGGTTCATTCACTCATTCATACCTACATCTGAGGCCACGGGGATCGGTTGGAGCAAAAAACACATAATTAAGAGACAAAATAAGCCATTAAATGTAAAATACTATACCTAATAACCTCGAGATAGCGAGTAAAAGAAATAATAAAAAAAAAAAAAAAAAGTTGTAGACAGTAAATAAGTGAAAATAAAAAGGTAATTGAAAGGTTAAAAAGGCAGTTTGCAGCTATGTAAGGATATGTTAAGTATAGGAAAGACTCACTGAAGGGAATCACTGGAGAAAGAGAACCAGGGTGGTCTTATGAGGTCCATTTGTTACCTGCGCGTGAGTAAATGAGAGCGTTCTCTTAGCCTCGTTAAGCATGAAGCACTGCCTTGCCCATCGGCACACGGCTGATTAAAATGTACCTTCCAGAGTTTGGGGAAGCAGGTAGCTGAGCCTGCATTCCTGCACGCTCAAAGCAAATGGGCAGAAGGTCGCGGCTCGATGACCCCGCAGCCCCTCCTGATTATATTTAGGCTTTTCCCTCGCATGATGAACAGAGGAGAGGAGATCTTTATTTATGCTCATGATTATATAACAGAAACATACAAATTGATCTTCCTCTTCCTGCAGCAGCCAAACAGATTTAGTTTGATTTTATTCGACAAATGTAAACACGTTTCTTTTAAAAATGAACATTATACAAGGATATGATTAAAAAAATGTGTTTTCAGTCCTTTAGCACTGATTTCTCAGAAACACCAAAAGTTTTCCACACTATTCTCTGAGAGTCGTTTGCTCCACATGCTGTTAGCATGCTCCTTTTAGCCTCATGCTAAAAGGAGCATGAGGCTCCTTTTAAGAAATGAGACTCATTAGCGCCACCCTTCGCCACGACGGCCGTCGGGGGTACTGCAGCCAACAGCGAAGCCGGCACGGGAGAACGGGGAGAACGCGCATGCAGCGTCATGTGACATCACATCCGCAGGACAGCGCGGGAAATTCCGGTCACAATTGCAGCACATTTTGCAGCACACAGCCTGTTCAAGGCAAAGGAGAGATACACTAGAGGGCTCATTCTTTTTGGTTTGGAACGCTTCATCTGACATTATTACTAGAAAACTTAAAACGTATACGAATTTTTTTCATAAATCCTGCCTCATGCTCCTTTAAAGAAGAGTTTGATATCATTTAATTAATATTTAAAGTCGACAAACATTTAAGTATCAACATTTAGTGGTGAAGTTAGTGACATTAGTGAGGCGCGGTCTCATCTTATGGTGCGGTTGGAGTTTAATAAGGAAGTATCCCAGACTCCTGTGTCTCATGACTGACTGATTGATTACGTGATTGATCAAATGCATTAAAGGTGTGATATGAAAGGGACTTTGACAAAAACACCAGGAGTCGTCTATCCTGCAATTACCCTCACCTCGTCTAGGTTGTAATGTTTCGAGCTCATTATTTGGCTTCTCTGGCTCCTGCTCTCATCAATCCCAGCTCCTTCCACAGATTGTCTGCTGCAAACATGCCGTGTTTGCCAAAAATCTGCCATATTTGAAGGTGCTGCTGCATTGTAATATGCCAAGCATCACTGCTGTGAACAGATGTGGCTGTAATTGCTTCCATCACATATGAGACAAATTAACTGCATTGAAATCATAACTGAAAATTGTCTACTATAATCCATGTTTGCAGAATTCACCAGGAGGGTTGCATACGCTTACGTAGGGGGAAAGTTGAATAATCAGCAACGTGAGCGAGGACTCGGGTCTCTGGACTGAAATCCGCGCAGCAGCAACCTGGGTCTCCACACGTTCGTGCAGATGATGTTTCCCCTGCCAAGAACAAAATTCACAACGAAGCAACCTTGCAACTTTTGAGATGAATTGGTAGTGGCTTCCAAAAAACCCACACCATCAGTCACTTATAGCAGACCTGATAAAGTCAGCTCACGCTGAGTAAAGAGTATCTGCTTCCAGAAGGAAGTAAAGCTGGGAGGCAGCAGACATACACTTTTAATCTCCTCCTGTTTCATCTATTCTCCTCATCTCCTGTCTGCCTGAGCGGCTCCGCTGCATTAAACTCTTGGAAAGTACCACCATATACTCTGTAACTACTCATTTTATGGAAAGCCTTTCTGTTATTTGACAGAATTAATGACTTTACAGGTACATGTGCGCTTGTGTTTGAGAAAGGGAGCTCTTTAACTCCGGGTTTCTTTGTAAATTTACACTTGTAGTAGTCGGACTGCAACACGCTGCGGGCGTGTGTTGGCACACCTGCCGACAAGAAATTCTGGCACCAGGTATCCATGCTGGCAGGAAGAGCTTGCTGATAGCTGGCGAGAAGAAGTTCTTTTCATATCCGCAGCCCAAACAGCTTTGTTCTTACTTGTTTTAATAGATTTTTGCACTTTGAGTGCCCCTTTGCCAGCCTTGTTTACTCCTGCGTCAACGGATGATTGTCTTCATTTCTCTTGAACACACTTTGACAGCCGGAGAGACCAGGATGAATTTGTTTTATTCAAGTAGGTGGTTGCAGCCATAACAGGAGATGGAAGTTGCGTCCTCAGACTCCACCGTTAGAAATAATTTAGGCTCTGCTTCTAATGTGTCTAATACACACTTGACAAAATGATCCCATAAATGCAAATGAGCATCTTTTTGGTAAATATTTAAATGCACAATCAAATAGGAGGAATCGAATAATGCAAATGTTTTACAAGCGGTCATAAATGTCCGTTATGAATTTCATTCATAACTGGGTAAATGAATTGTGGCCAAACTTGGAAGAATAGTGGATTAAGATTAGAGATTTATCTGGGAGGAGTTTCACACAGCCTGGAGCTGCAGCGCTAAACAAGTCAGTATTTTGGAGTTGATGCGGCTGCAGTTTTTCCCAGACCTGGATGATGCCCAGCCGGATGACTGAGAAAAGGAAACTAATGTTCGAACAAATGCCTGACTTGACCAACACAACATTATGGATGTGGCTTTTTAGAAACTGATTTAATTTCACCGTCATGTGTCTATAAAACTATTTGAGACGAGCTACATGGAATTGCATTTTAGCTCATCGTGTCTTTATAAAGCGGTATCTGCACATGAGTATGCAAAAAATCGAGAAAGCACTTTTTAGGGAGTATCCTGATCTACGTTGGGAGTCAAAGTGGTATTGAACCGTATGGTTTTAGTTGACTTTGGTTGTATTCATAGTGGAATTACGTTGCCGCTGGATACATTTATGTAGAAAATAATTAAAGGAGCATGAGGCAGGATTGAGGCAGGATTTATGAAAAAAAATTCGTATACATTTTAAGTTTTCTAGTAATAATGTCAGAGGAAGCGTTTCAAACCAAAAAGAATGAGCCCTCTAGTGTAGCTCTCCGTTGCCTTGAACAGGCTGTGTGATGCAAAATGTGCTGCAATTCCGGGCCGGAATTTCCCGCGCTGGGCTGCGGATGTGACGTCACATGGCGCTGCATGCACGTTCTCCCCGTTCTCCCGTGCCGGCTTCGCTGTTGGCTGCAGTACCCCCGACGGCCGTCGTGGCGAAGGGTGGCGCTAGAGAGTCTCATTTCTTAAAAGGAGCCTCATGCTCCTTTAAGAAAGTAAAGCAGGAAGAGTAGCAGGGAGAGAGTGGTGTGGTTAAAACGTGCAGAGATTCTTATGAATGGACTGGAGTGTTGTGATTGTTGCCTGGCAACAACATGAAGCGTTGACGGGTGTATGAACCTCTCTGTAGCATGGACAGAAGCTACAGCCAACAGGTCCAATATCCAGTAACAGTAAAACATCTGTAGTTGGTAAATACTCGAAGCACTTCTGCATCACCTGCTCTTGTCTGTCGATACCGTCCCAAAACAGCAGAACCTAACGTAACATCTCAATACTGCTGCTGTCTCCTTATCATCACCACCGCTCAGTTGTAAAATTAATACATTTCAACACTTTTTCTTCCTAAAAAAACTGAATAGTTATATGTGAATTTATGCAGGTTAATATCCGCTGCTGTGATGCTTTTGTTACTGCTTGGATCGAGATAAATGATGAATAAAACTACTTTTACAGCCTGAACTGCAGAAGCGGAGCACCCAAATAGAAGACATAATTAAGTGCAGTCAAACATCAGATGAAGTTAAATCGAAGCAGCATCAAAACAACGTGATGGAAAGCCTGAAAACAGCCATCTACAGAAAATGAGACTTTATAATAATACAACAACTTTGTATTTGTGAAAAATGTTGCTAACAGCCCTGTTGTTGTTATTTAAGAACTTTAATTCACCTGGCGCATGGAATATGCTTGTGGCACAATGGAAGCAGGAATAAAGAAAGTTACACTCACAAACAATAATAATACTATATTTTTTTATCTTGACATTACTCTTAAAGTGATAAGACTGAATGAACATCCTGGAGTTAAAACAACCATGATGATAAGGAGTAGAAACCTTTGCAAGGGACCATAACAATGTGCATCAAAACAGATTTCATTGAGAATGAAATATGTTTTCAGCAAAATAGCAATTAATGTTAGTCCTTGGGACAATGGACCGACGTCGAACTAGAGCTCATGGTCTTGTAGAATTGGATCAGGTCTTTCATGTTTGAAGTAAAATGTTTGGAGGCCATGAACTCTCGTTTGTGCGAGATTCGGTATTGGACTTGTTCAGACTGATAGCTGCCTGCAAAAACTAACTAAAAAACTAACTATGTATGCACTTTCTGTACACTTACAAAGTTAGAATTACTTTGGCTCATCTGTAGGGACCCCATTCACTTAAATCCTATCGTGAGTTTGAAATCGCTATTTATTTTGACTTTGGTCAAGTCCCTCAAGTGCTCAGGTTAATTGCCATCGTGCCACAGGCATATTCTGTTCTCGGTCAAAACTGCTTCGATTCATGTCATTTTAATCTCAAATGAAAGTTTACTCTCCTTACCATTTAACAATAAACTTGTGGTAGTCTTAACTCCATGATGTTTCTTTTATGTGACAATATTCAGAATTTATAGCATGTAGTTGTGGCAAAACGGGTCCAGTATTTCCTCCTGAGACAATGTAGGTAGAGGAATTGATGGCAATCTGCGCTTCCATGAACGTCTCCTGCCAGAATGAAGATATTCAGCAACTGCTGCCTGTCGCCTGAACCAGCCCGTCAGTTTGAGGAAACTACATGAAACATTCAGGAAACAACTCCTCAGTGGGTTGTCTCGTCTCTGTATTAATATCTGTGCAGTTTTATTGGCATTTCATTGAATTCGACTGTTGTTGATATACTGTATCTCACATGCAAGTGGAACTAGATAGACATTCAGACCAAAGGTTTTTTTCCCCTGTTCACTATAGATAGGTAGTCAAAAACTTCCTGATGCACTGGAGACAGCCAGATACAGACGCCTTTAAAAGCATAATATATCCCCCATACATTTGAGAACCTTAGCTTTCAGTTAACTCCTTTTCCTTTTCTAAGACTCAGTTTCCGACTGAACACATTTGATCCCCTAAGGAGATGTCTGACATGGCTTTCTTCTCGCCTCTGATATTCTCATTCCAATTTCCCTCCTTGCTTTCTCTTCTTAACACCTTCCCTTCCATCGCATTCATCCATCCAACACGGCTCTTCTCGAACCGTCCTGCTCTCAGTCTTTCTTCTATCTCTCTTTCAGAATCATTTACAGCCTCTTGGCAGTCGTATTCAATCTGTCTTGCCTCGTCTTTACCTGTTCTCCATCTCCCACCGGTTCGGGGTGTAGGTTCGACTAGGTGGGAAACCTCTGGAGGAAGAGCCTTAATCTTAAAACTGGCTAAAAAATGTAAAGTAAAGGCTGGCGGCATCTAGACATAACAATTGTGTAGACAATTATGCTCTTCGCTTTATTTATTCAGCCTCTTTTTAAAAAAAAAACAAACCCACAAGACATGAAAACACAATGGGGATTATTCACTTACTGGTTTAAAGTTAGCTTTCACTTTTCTTTCAGTAAGAGTGCCTTCCAAAGGCAAGTTTATATTTTGATTCTGCCCACAGCGAGTAAAACGCATTAGTGCTCTCCAGGTGGGGTGTTGACTAGATAATGAGCGTTGAGGTAATTGATTGGGGGCTGTAATTAGTGGTTAGATGTCACTGATTAATCACAGTCTGCTACTTCCAGCGTTATCGTCTCTGGGTATCACATTGTTTAGAGCATGTGTCTGCTTCACCGGGCAGCACTTGAGCCCTCTTTCTGATCGTCTCGGTGCTTAGCGCCGACCTACTCAGGAAAACATACATGCATGCACACACTTTTTCCTCTCTTTTTTTTTTCTTGCTCTCCATTCCTTAAACCCCACAAACCTGTTTTTATCTTCCTCATAGCATTCGCAGCTGTTGGATTTATTCCTCACCAACGCCCCTCAAATCCCTTCAGTCGCTCTTACTAAACGCGAGGCTGCAATCTGCGCTCGCTCCTCCAGGCTATCTTGTTGTCATTTGTGATTAGTGCTGATTTGTCAAGTTAGCCCACTTTAATTTCGCAATTAAATGATCTAATAAGTTTCGCAGTTGTATCAGGTGAAACTTTTGCCTGCGACTCATTTGTATGCTGAAGCCTGTGAAGTGATGTCTGTTAACTGGATAATTCCAGCACTAATCAGCAAGTTTTCCTGCTCAGATGAGGGACCGCAGAGCTTCCTGCTGCATCTCCAGATTACTGACAGATAGCCATATTTCACACTAATATAAAACAGACCTTCGGCAGCGAGAGAAGAAATGGATTTATGAGCGTGTGCTTTATGAAGGTGTGCGTGTTCGGGCTCATGTTGCGGCGACTTAAATCTGTTTACACAGTCACATAATGTACATGACTAAATTTTAAAGAACGGACATGTTTAGGGCTGACTCGGGCGCGGCTTTATGGGCTCCGTAGCTCCGGCAGAAGAATACAGAAAATACTGCGAGGGAGGGATGTCACAGTATAATAAATTTGTACATGTTTTATTTTTTACAACACATCGTATATAAGCCCTGGAACAGCACAGCATGTACCTCTTGCCCTGTAAGGCTTGGACTGAGTAGCTGGAAAATAGTGTTAGTAGTCGACGTTACCCTGTACGCTTTCAGTTTCAAACCAGGAGGAGTCAAGTGTTTGCCATGTGTTTACTGCCACTGTTTACGTGGCTAATGTCCATAATCAGCTGATGCTTATGCGCTGATGGCAACTACACTGAGTGGTGAAATGTTATGTTCCTCAGCAGTTAAAATGATATTGAATCATAAATATATAAGTATTGGTATGTTTTATTAGGCAATTGCAGTCTATTGTGTTAACCAGGTAGCTGTCGCTTTAGCCATTTACCACTTTTGGTGAATTGGACTTCTGGACTGATTGATGACCGATGACCGTGTGGTTACTATAATAATTTGGTCCTTGGGTTTGTAGCTTCCTGGAGCGACCAGCAGCGGCTTCCTCACCGGTTGGCCGCCAGCTTAGTCATCTGCTGTAGGTAATTGTATTTGTAGCTCTCGCAGTCGGACTGCTTCTGCTCCGGCAGAGCTCTGCTCACTTCTGTTTCAGCCCTGGCACTTTCTGAATCGTGATTAAGGTTAGGGGTTACCTCCTCATTACGCTGCATGCACTTGTGCTTGTGTGTGCTTATATAGTAACCTGGCGCCTTTTGCTTTTGTCGGTTGCTTTTGAACTCCAGGGTGGTCGTGTTGTGGAAACAGGATCCAGAGTAGGTTTACCCTCTCACCCTTCTGGATGTATTCATGCTTGCCTATGTCTTTATTTGTCTTCATCAGAACTTTGAGGATTCATGTTTCACATGATTGATATTACATCAAAGCTAAATGACTTGTTTCTTCATTAAGGATATCCTACAGTTTACACTGTCTCATTGACAGTGTTGGATGTAACGCGGTACAAAGTAACGTGTTACTGTAACGAGATTACATTCGCCAGTAACGCAGTAATGTACCGCGTTACAGTTGTAATTTGGGTAATCCCGTTATAGTTACTCTAAGACAAAAAAAAAATACGTTACTTTAGTTACTTTAAGCTTTTCAGCTACATGTAGAACGGGAGAACAGAAACGAAAATCAAACTTGGGGTACGCGGCGACCGTATGGTGCGCGTCGCTGCGTACCCTACGCCGTAAGTCTGCGTTGGTGTAATGCAAAACCATAAATATAATAAAAGGCTTGCAATATTTCAGTTGATTTGTAATGAATCCAGAATGTATGACATTTTTGTTTTTGTAATTGCTTTACAGAAAATCACAATATTCTAATTTTCTGAGACAGTCCTGTACATGTTGTTCATTGGCAATCGAGTTATGGTGCAGCTCAGGTGATATTGCGGAGTAATCCAAAAGTAATGTAACTAGTAATGTAACTAGTTACTTTCAGCAACCAGTAACTAAGTAGTGTAAGGGATTACTTTTTTAAAAGTAACTAGTAATATGTAATGGATTACTTTTTTTGAGTAACTACCCCAACACTGCTCATTGACAGAAGGTTGTTGACTCACTGTGCTGCATAAACACCTCGTGCCACCTCACATAAGATCTGGGCACTGCTTGAAGTGAGCTTTGCATTCGTTAAATATAGCAAGTAAGTAACCCTAGAATTCGTTTTGGGTTAAGCATGGGATACAGTAGCTTGAATGTTAGAAGCTTGGGATGCATCACATCGATGTAGGTCCTCTTAAGTGCAGAAGAATTAGTACAGTGTGCGAGTGTGTGCTCAAACATGTCGAGAAGGGAGTGGGACTGAAAATCCCTCATTTCACCAGTCTGCAGAGGAATGCCAGCATGATGTATGAGGTCACTCGTCCTTCAAGAGGCTTTGCTCTATCCGCTTTTATCATGCCTGCTGCTTCCACACTCGCAAACACGCACACATCCCCACAAACAAGCCTGTGCCTACCTGAAAGGTCACCGTGAGGAATGTTGGTCCATCATTCTGGCTATTACCCTTCATTAGATGTAAAACACCTCCGTCCAGCTGACTCCGTGAAACAGTTGCTGCTCGTGAGACGCTTCTGTCCTCACCTCATGAATTCTTCACACAGCCAATTGCTCCTTTCCGCAGAAGTCCCTGATTGCTCAGATGAGCTGATCAGGCCTTCATGCATTCTCCTCACACCTCGAGTCAGAGGAGTTTGAGCGTCAGTCATCTTCATTGCAACGCTCGCTGAGTTCCCTCAGAGTTTTCAAGCTAATTCTTGAAACGTTGCATGAAAGAAACTGCAGATGCTTTGACTTGTGGAGGTTTTTACAAGTATCTGCTGGGTAGTTTATGACTGCCATGGCTTTGAGGTTTCTTTTGCTCTGTTGTGTTTGGCCTTTTTACTCTTGGTTGTTTCTTTGGGTTTGGTCTGACCTTCCCTCTTATTGTATTTCCCGCTTCAGCTTGACTTTGTCATCTCTTCTTTTTGTCGGTTTGCTGGTTATTCTTCTCGTTGTGATTCCAGGTTCTGCTCTCCTGTCTCATGCCGACTCATCTTTGGATCTTTGTGTTTGAGTTCATTAAAATTCTGGCTATGTGGAATGCTTTCCACGGCAAATAAAGGACATTATTATTTGAAACTCCTGCCTTGTGATCTGCTGCATTGGGGTTCTCCTCCTGAATTCATGACAGTGACTGTAATAAACAGAAAAGAGAGAGCACACAGAATCCTGAGGCAAGAAGCTCATAAAGGCTGCTACCTGTAAGACAAAAGGAAAGAAGAATGCAGATTTTTCAAACAAATTTCAAGCAGGGATGGTTATAATCATTCTCCTATGTTGATCCTTTTGAAGTGATAATATGATCTCATTTTCTGCTCACAATCTCCCATTGTGGGCATCAACTGTTCTCCACATAGGCAAACCCCTCCTCAAGTGAACATGAATGATGTTATGCCTCTTATGTTTGGAACGTTCTTGTTTCCGTAAACCTTTTGTGACACCATACGTAAAGATGTGCAGCAAAGACAGCAAAGTAACAATCGTACAAACTTCCATGATTCACCTTCGATCAGAACCTCCGAAGATGATGCTGTTTGCTTTGTCTTCCTTTCTCTGTCTTTCCTTCTTCTCGTTTCACTGATTCATGCTCGGTTTGTGGCGTCCCCTGTCCCCCCCACTGCACTGGAGAATTACTTTAACTCGTAAAGCTTAGCAGGCTTATCTTCCCGGTTCTTACTCACTGTCTCTGTCTCAGGTGCTCCCGAGTCTGCGTTTTTGTGGTTGTTATTTTTTTTTCTTCTTCGCAGCACTGGAACAATTTCTCACCCCTGACTGTTTCTGTGAACTTAACATGTTAAATCTCAGCATTTAGATCATCAGTCAGTCATTTACAAGCTCTTGCAATTCTTGAAATGGTCTGCAGCATGAGTGGCCAGCCTCATGGCTGATAACAAAGTCTCCATTCAACGATCATGAGTAACGGAAAATTATTACAATTAAGTCGTTTCACTGGGAGTCGGTGGCAAGGTGTGGGAGGTATCCACTTCAAGAGGGTTCTGTATGAAAAAGAACTGGATGGATGCATAATTTCCTTTCATTAAGAGGAGTTAGATAGTGATATAAACTCTGTATGAAAATGAAATTCACAATAAACGACGCAGCATGCAACGACTTCCTGCTCAACCCGGCAACACCCTTCTTCATCCGAACTAAGTTTCATTTGCCAAGCAGGTGTGTGTGTGTGCAAAAGCATTCCTCTTGATTTATTAAACGGGACACAACATGGTGTGTCTTCGTAATAGACCACATCATCTTGAAGTCCAAAGTGAATAAATAAATAAATGAATTACAGTGGGTGCACAAAGGTGTGTGTGCAGTGATGGGAATAATAATCATCATTGTGCTGTCGCTGCAGCTAATGACTACAAGCATGATGCCTTGTATAATATGCAGCAGCGCTCCATCGCTTCCTATTTAGAGAGTATAATTGCAGTTTGTGTAAAGTTTAAACACATTTTTCATTTCAGATAGAAGATGCAGACCACAACTTGATATTTAGTTTTTAGGTTCCTGATGGTTCTCTTTTCTGAAATGCTCTTCTTTTGTCTATTGACACCAAAAGGTGTCTAATTTCTTCTTCTGTTTAGCAATAATACGATAATGGGCTCAATAATTTGGATGCATATCGTTTACTTTTTTCCAAGTAAAGAGCATATAACTAATGAAAGGTTTTCTTAAGTGGGAATAAAGTACTGTAAGTAGGTTGAATAACACCTGTGTCTGCAGCAATCAGTGAGTTGTATGTGCTGCTCCAGTGGCAATCCATTAATAAACAACTGCCAACACGACGCTTGGTGCAGATCAGAAACAGTGGGGGCCGACAGCACTAGTTGATTATAATGAAGGACTTTATAAAAGGGGCTTCACAGACATGTGACACTTATATATGCTTTTGTAAGCAAAAAGTTGCGTTCATGTTGAAACTTTTCCCCCTTTCATATCCTAAGGAAAAGATGCAGGTGAGATTTTATGTTGAGCGTCATGCTCTTTATGCATCAATTTGAGAAAAGTGTCTCAATTCTTGTATTATCCGATCCCGGCCAGCTCTTAAAATTAGGTAAATACAAACTCAGATGAACGATAACACCACATATCATACTGTTCTTTGTTTATTCAACGAAAACGGGATCAAAACAAATTAAAATTACGCACAACCTTACTACTACTAAGCACCATGCCAGGTCTTACGAATGAAATATATTTGATGAATAGATCTTTGGAAAATGTGATGGCCTTAGTAAAAGTAGACGTTTTGCTGGTTTGGAGCATCCGTTTGTACCAGATCAAACTTAAAGTGGAAAGACAACAATCTAATAGGAGCAGTTGTTGCATGGACTGATGAATGAGTTAATTGGATTTTTTTTAACTAAAAAAAAACAAGGAAAAAATCCTTGTGTTTTTGACAGAGATTGTATCTTTTGTTTTCTTCTGAAACTAAATAACCGCCGAGGCACCAACCGGTTTCCCTTTACTCGTGTTTATATGGTCTTTTATGTTCTTTTTGAATTAGATTTCTTTATTCTGAGGGATTTTTTTTTGTTTTTCACCACTTAAAAAAAAGCAATATTGAACTAAATGAATACTCATCTTTTTTTGTTGGATTTTATATCAAACTGAGGAGGTCCGCAGTGATTCATACACAGTATTTTGTGCAGGGCAGGGATGGATGATACAAGATTGGCGTCAACTAGCCCTCAAGCCAAAACAATATTGGTCCACATTCGAGGTGTTTAGTGATAGAGGTGGTAATAAAATAAAGATGAGACTGGGCCCATGATATTTACAGAAGGACAATGCGATTACGAGGGGGACTGTTAGTTCTGCTGTGGAGCTCCTGGGCTGTGATGAAAAGCAGGAAGAACGTATTAAAGCAGGGCCGTTTTGTAAAAGCCTACCTTCTGCAATCCACACCTCCCTCTGAGAAAACTCTCCGTGTCATGTAAATAAAGAGAGAAAGGAGGAAGGAAGATTGCTTTAGAGGGGCGGGGACGGCACAGGGTTGGGGGAGGACTGGTAAAAAACAGAATAAAATGAAAAATGAGAAAGGCTGGAAAATGTGTCAGTGAAGTACAAAGAGAAGGTAAATGGATTCTTCTGAGAGAAGGAGGAAGCCGTAGTGAAAACTAGCGGGAAGAACGTTGGAGCTGATGTGCAGATGGAACGTGAGGCGGCGTTAAGATGACAGTCAGGTTGAAGCTCCGCTCAGTATTCAAGGCAGGGCAGGGATTTGGATGTGGACAGTCAAACAGCGTTCAGCTGCTTTGGAGTTACTGATCCACTGCGCTGATTCAATACTCCGAGTATCAAAGCAGACCTCTTGTGACCATCATCAAAATTACATCAGAATGTTCATAAACATGCGTCTGTTAGCTATACAGAGGGAGAGGGCGATGTTTAAATACATTTTCCATTGTCGATATTGATTACACGAAAGCATGTTAGATCTAATCCTCCTTTTAATACAGATATGCATTAAAAACATCTAATTATCCACAGAAGTTCATGAAAAGACGTTTAATGAACTGGATTGGAAGCGGTGGTTTCAGCTTGCATACGCCACACAGGTAGGCAGTTTCTGAGATGATGTTACACTATCTGATCAGAAACCAAAGCAGGGCTCTCAGGGTTTGCAGTTTATCAGGTTACAACGTAATGTGTTAGATAATAACATTATAGCTTACGTAAGAAAAATAAGGCGATATCTGGATCCAACATGGGTTAGGTTTTGCCACAGCAACCGCTCTTCCAGGTCTCCCAGCATGCACAGTGAAACCCCCACTGATGGTTTACAATGCAGCAGTGTGTCTAATACTTAATTAATCAAAAAATGGTTCACTTCACTCCACCATTCACTGAACTCCGCCAGTTACGCAAGGCTGCTAGAATCAGATTCAAGTCACCAGAGTGGCTGTGGCGTCTGCAGCCCGTCGCCTGAACTCTCTCTTACAGTTGAGGCTAATCTTCTCCCGGACCTACGCATCCTTCCCAGGAAAGTCGTCCGTCACTGCCATTCCTATGCATGATTTATTTGTGGCTCCATGAAGGTTTAAAGAGTCATCAAATGTTGTCAGAGCAGGGGTGTCCCTCTCTGCCTTCAAGAATAGCTCTTTGGAGAACATGTCCCTCCCAACCCCTTTATTAGTTTTTGCCGTTTATAGCGCTTAAACCACTTTGTACTCACTCACGTTTCCCCCTTTCAGAACAGAAGACAGAACTGACTAACTTAGCTTGAAGGTGGGCTAATAAGTCCAAAAATGTCAAAGTGAGCACAGCTCATGTTGCATGATTAGTGGCTTAAAAAGCCTCAAACACAGCAGGGCGTCGAGCATGTTATGACTGCATGATGCAGTGACTTAAATAGATAATAAAAGCCGCTGTGTGACGCATCACACCCAAATAATCCCCACAATTCATCAGAACACTCATTCAGGAACGTGACAAATGTGGAAAAAGAGATGACAGGAAACTGGAATGACAACTAAATGAAGGAACCGTCGGCTGCTTGTGCAGGGGGAGAATTTTCTTTGCCGATTAGTGCCACTGATGCAGTCGTCTACTTTAAAATGATTGAACCGCTCGTGAAAGAGGCATCTCCAGAAGCAAATCGATAGAGACTAATCATATAGAAAAAACCCCATCAATGATTATCATCCCAGAAGACAGCTGTTGACCCCTGGGACATGCACCACTGCTTGCAAGTAGTTACGCTGGTTATCATCTGAAGAAGGGGATTCTCTCCATTCAGGCATGGGATAGCAACAGGTGAGAGAACAGGACATATTTGGATAAATGGAGTTTCATATCAGCCAGGTCCTGATCCAAGCTGCATCTCTGTGAGCAGGTTAGGACCAGAATTAGGACTGAAAGGAGGGATGACCGGAGCAGCCAGTCAGCTGCAGAGGGAAGAGGCGGCTGGAGTCGAGCTGGGCGAGAAATCAGTTTCATCCACTAATTTGAATCTATGGCGATGGAAATGATGCTTGAAAAATTGATGTTCACTTTCATTTTCATAATTATGGTATGGTACCGCTACCTCTAGTTGATAACATACTTTATTCTGAGAAAATAAAGAGGCCGGATTTCCTGGCCTGCTGATTTAAAGATGGATAAAAGTCTGTCTACGTTTTCACATTTCTTTCTTTGCTGCTGTGTTTGAAACCATTAAGGAAGCCGGTTTCGTGTCTGAAATAAGTATTAGTATGAGTATTATTGCTCTGGAAAGAGGTCTCCACTAAATGAACAAAGTGTAAGTGTAGCTTCAATAAACCAAGATGAAGGTTCTGTCCCGGTGGTGAGCTGAAGTGAGAGATCGTATCTAAGAATTGAAGTAATCTGAGGATTATCAAGGCGTTTCAAAGAAAATCTGTGATCTCGTGTCAGAGCCCAAGGTGAAGGTGTTGTTGTAGTTCAAGGATGCTTTATCAAACTGGTTGAATGGACGTGCAAAAGGCGACTAGACAGGTACTATGTGAGCCATATTCATGTTTGTATTATTTCATGTAATTCTGCTCCTGGCCACCAGGGGGCTGTTGTGCTGTGTTGCTCAGCTGATCCCAGGTCAGTTTCTGCTGTCTAACCTGGGGAAACCCAAACACAGGTGTTGCTGATTGCAGAGGAGAACAGTTTTCTGTGCCTAGTCTTGTGTCCATAGGATGTGGCTGGTTTGTGTGTGTTTTTGGATGTGAGCAATTCGGTTTGTTGTTTTCGTTAAGTATTATGAGTTAAAGTTCAGAAAAATAAAACTGCGAAGCAACTGTGAATAAAATACAACCTATCGTCTGATGTGTTCGGAGGGCCCACATCTGAACTAAATCTTCCGTATCAGGAAACAGTACTAGACCTGGGATTATCGAGCATCAAGAGGAAGCGGACCTGTTGCATGGTGAAATGATGGGATTGTTTTGATGTGAGGTGCGCAAACGTTTGGAGTTGCGAGTCCCAGTGGCGTCAATTCAGTGGAAGCTAAGGTATGGCAAGGTTACGAGTCACAGAACTTAACTAGAGTATCAATCAACAAGCCCAGCAAATACTCATCACAGAAGTCTGCTATGTAGCTTATCTGTGTGGTCAAGAAAATTTGAACTTTTTCAAATGCAGTCTCGCTCACACTGCAAAAACTCAAAATCTTACCAGGAATATTTGTCTTATTTCTAGTTTAAATGTCTAATTTTTAGTCATTTTTAGTGTCATTACACTTAAAACAAGAGTCATCGCCAGAAAAATAACTTATTTGACCATTTTCACCTGTTTCAAGTAAATTTTCAATTGAAATAAGTAGAAAAATCTGCCAGTGGGACAAGATTTATCTTCTCATTACAAGCAAAAAAAAAAATGTTCTACTTATTTTAAGTGAAAATCTACTTGAAACAGGTGAAAATTGTTGTTTTTGAGTCTTGTCTTAAATGTAAATGAGATTTTTTTTGACTAAAAATGAGACATTTTAACTAGAAATAAGACAAATATTCTTGTTAAGATTTTGAGTTTTTGCAGTGTAATTAGTGAAATCGAGTATAATAGAATAATCAATACAAATAGACTGTAATTCCATAAATGTATTTAAAAAACAAACATTTACATTTTCCCTTGAAGCCAAGGTGTGGCGGCTGCCATACCTTGCCATACCCAATTGACGCCCCTGGCGAGTCGTAATTGGAGCTGCAGGGCCAGCAGGAACCAGCACCATCATCTCAGCCGGCCAACTGGGGTATGTGTTGATCAGCACTCATATTATGAATGGCCATGGTCATTTGTGTGCACACATTCGCGTAAACAGACTTGCAACCGTTTAAAAATAACCTTTTGAGACGAGATGTTGCTCAACGCAAACTCATTTGCGGCCCTCTTGATGATTCTGGAGCCTGAACCTGGTGTGGGTTCAGGTACAGCTGTTACTGGAAAACGTGTGGTCACATTAACATCCAAAGCTTGGTTGGGAAAAATAAGCATTTTAGAAAAAGTTACAATATTATTATATATAACTACTGTATTTCGATGCAGTCACTGTTACCAAAAGCTCTGCAGCCAAGTACTATTTAAACGGACCTAAACGGCATCAGTGCCAGTTTCTGCATGCATTTCTTCCATCAGTACCTTTTGTTGTTGGTCAGTTACTCAATATTTCAGCACTTGCATTGATTTCTGAGGGTCCTACGGTACAGTTTAGGGGTTGTTGAGGTCAACCTAAAGATACCTCGGGGGTTCGGATCACAGAAGGGCAAGACAAGATAGTTTTTATGCAGTTTTATTTAACAAAATATGTTGTAGATCGCTACAGCAGGGAATACCAGAGTGATCTGATCGGTTTGCAGGATGCAACGTCTTTTATATTCTTCGGCTCTGTCTGCAGTCAGGCCCTGTCTCAGTTTCCTGTTTGCCAGTAGTTGTTCACTCAGCAGTTTCACATGTGCTGGTTGCACGCGTCTGGTCCAGCCATCTCACCCAGTTCTGCTGCTGAGCAGGTCAGTCCTGCAGCCATCTCACCCACTACTACAATCTAGTTAGACAAGCTGTTTTGCACATACTCATGTGACACTTATCATCAAGCAATATATGAAATAATTCCCTTCAGGGTGCAAATAATTACAACTGGGACTGTAGTTAAAGGAGTTATCCTGATATAATGACTAAACAGTGGATAAAGTAATAATATAATTTTTCTTATGAGGGACCTTAAGTGCTCTGAACTCATCTGGATCCTGCTGTTTATAAAAAGTCTAATCTGCAGTGTCCAGGGTCAGGCAAAGCATTTAGTTTGGGGCTGCGTGCATGAGGCCACTTTCAGGGGCTTGAAGGTCACAGCACTCTGCACGTGCACGGACCAGCGCGGTCATTTTCGCCGCGCTAATAGAATTAGCAGGCCATCTGTTTTTGCGCGGCGTGCCAGCCCGGAACCCCTGCTAATTATGTTATAATATCCCATTCAACGGCAGTCGTCTCCTTAATATTCCCACAGCAAACACTCCGGGGGCAGGCTCCAATAAAAGCAGGTGGCTGGAGACGGAGATGCAGAAACACAAACCCACATGCTCCCATCTAATGAAATAACACTGTAGCTGAAAGTGTATATCTTACCCGAACTGGGAAATATGTTCAGAGGCTGAGCCGCGTTGCCAGGCGACTGCTGCCTGGGATGGCGTGTCAGAAGTGATAGACAGATGGAGGGAGGAAACACGTGGTGAAGCCAAGAGGCTGGAGTTACAGTCTCTCCAAGTCTTTGTGCGCGTGTGTGTGAGAGATGTTGCTCGGCTGTTTGCAGTGCCACACTTTAGCACATCAGGGGAGGCGAGCAGCACAGTTTGATAATCTGGCCGAGTCCCCTTTTTAAAAATGCTATTAGCACAAACATTGTTTCGTGTGTGTGTGCCATTCCGGTTTAATTAGCGGGAACTCCTGAGCTGCCAGTGCAGGTTGTCGTGTTTGCACTCTTGGCTGTGTGCAAGCTGACTTTTCTTGACACGGGCCGACTTTGTTGTGCTGTGCTTCCTCCGCGCGCCCTTGTGTTTGCAGATTGACCTTGCTCCAGACAAAGTGAGACAGAGATTTCACCGGGGCGCTAAATTACAGTACTGTCAGAAGGGATTTGAAATAATGCTGCTCTGCTCATCGCCTGTCCCTCTTTGTCATCTGAATGAAGCGTGTTTTATTTTCCCTCTTGTTGCCTCTCTTCTCTCACAGATGTAACTGCTGATGCCATTCACATGGGACATAACACCTTTCTCTCCTCGGTGTGAGTCTGCTTATGAATATCTCAGCAGTCTGCATACTTTAGCAGTTAGTCTTCCTACAGGTGGATGTTCATGTCTTTTTATCATTTGATCATGCAGCCATCTGGATCTTGGAGAGGGTGCTGCAGACAGACAGTATTCCATTAAAGCCACTTATAGAAACAGATTTACAACTGCAGATGTCCTTATTGTCACACAGAGAGACACACACTTAAATCATGCAGATTATCTGGAAGAGGTGGCCATCTAGACACTTTTGTTCTACCTTAAATGCCTTGTTATGCCTTGGATCATTTTATAAGAGGATGAGCAGCAGTGGTATCCTTCTGAGCTCATACATTTTTACATTACATTTTTGCATTCTCCTCATTAAAGTTCAATCTTAAGGTACTGCACTGAAAGGATGGAGGCTTATTATCTACTCAAACAGTCCTCACCCCACTTGTTAATTGAGAACAAATTGTCCGCTGATTAACACGTTGGGAAGCCGGCCACAGCGTGGGCCTACTGTAGTTGATCCACAATGAAGCTAAAAGGAAAGAGAGATAAGGAAAAGAGAAAAGCCAAAATGAATATCCCTTTGAAAGTGACGGGGGATGGTCCAGATTACTATGCTGCTGCCGTATCTGTGCGTCTGACCAGTCGTGTTGATTGGGACTTCTCCCCTGAGGTAAAAGGCCCTCCGACAGGATTCAAAGCTTCAGTTTACGGTCAGACGCCTGTCTGTAATTTGTGATTACAGCACAAGCAGAAGGGGTGGCAGAGATTAATTCAATCCAACACACATATCTAATTCTCCACATTTGCATATTAATAAGAAAAAATGTTGAGTGTTTGTGGCACGTGGCAAAAAAGAAAATGGTCAAAACTTGGAAATTTGGTTATTTACTACTCTTGTGTCTGGCAAGCTGAGGTCAGTGCCTGGTTTTGCATCTATTTGCATGCATCTCCATCTAAATGATGTGATTCTGCTTGTAGATATATTCCAGGGACTTTATGCCCTATTTTGTGGCCACTCTTTCCTGTTCAAATATTGCGTTTTATACACAGATTGCTCATTTGTAGAATTCCTCAGCAGTTTGTTTTCAAGGCCCGGTGTCTTTCATAAGGGCTGATGGAGTGACCCTGGCCAAGGTAGCAATTTCCGTTCTCATTTAGTATCAGTAATTAACCTTGAATGAATGAGTGTAAATGATTAATGAAGCTGGACTTACAGTTGTGTGTTGCAACCGCTTAAATTATGCTGTAGTTTATGATATTAATAGAAATGCTGCATTCATTTGCGGTCATTTTTAGAAAATTGCTTTCTAGAAAACTGCTTTGACAAATGTGTTTAAAACCACTGAAAATCAATAAACTGCTCTACTTAACCAAATAAAGATGATTTAGTTACATCATTGTGAAGGAACCCTGTGACCCTGAATACGAGGAAGCTGGTGGAGATAATAGATGGATGGACTGGAAAGAAAACAATACTTCATGAAGAAATGTGAGTTAAAGTGAGAACATTTGCTCGTTTCATGAAGAACAACCTCATGTAAAGTTTTACATGAACATTTTTACATGAACATTAAGAGACAACTCAGACAGAAGTTCTGTCCTGTGAAAGTGATTAAAGTTACAGGTTTTTTCAGCTCTGTGGCACAGACAAATAAGCTTAAAACATGATTTAATAAAGTTCATTTTGTCCATGGCTTTACAATTTAAGAGTCGGAGCCCATAAACTTTGAACATGTCAGGTATTTAAAAAAACCTAAAAATGAATTGTCCGAAAAAAATAATTTGCAAATTTAAGTTTAATACATAATGCATGCATTTATGCCCTGTATAGATGAATAACAGGACTTCTGTATATATATTTATGCTGTGTTAAATTTGTACTGTTAGTTTTGATATCTACTTTTTTGTTTTTTTTGTTTTTGTTTGTACTGTTTATTCCGAATATGCCAGGAAGCAAAATAATAAAGCATAGAAAAACCGAAAATAAATGACATATTCGAAAAGGAGTGAGAAGAAGCATAGCTTATTAGCTCTCACCCCTTTGTCTAAAATAAAAAAAAAAAAATTATATATATATATATATATATATATATACACTGTATATATATATACATACACACATACATATACACATACATAGTCTAGATACTGTATCCATATATACACACATACCTAAACATACTTACACATACATGCACACATACACATATACACATATATATACACACACACACACACCCACACATACACACAGGCTTCTCTGCCTCTCATCACCATGCCATATCAAATGAATGATAAAACTTTAATAACAAAGGTCCATCTGAAAACATAGTATTGAGTTCAATGGGTTCATAGCATGAGCATTCATGTTACTTTACACTAAAATAAAAACTTTTGAATTGAATTAATCAGGATTTGTAAACACAGACCAATCACAGATCCGTTTGTCAATGACCAGTGATGTTCAAATGTATTTCAGACCTTTTTTAAAGAGTGCATTTGGAGGATTTGCCATCATTAATACGCAGGTATGTCCCATAAAAATAAACTGCCTGTTAATAATAGTGGACAGTCATAATTTTTCATTAATCTTTGGTATTTAGTTTGGAAACCACATCTGGATCCTGGCAATAATTTTGTGATGGAGGGTTTTAGGGGTGTTAAATATAATTACTTTGTTTTAAAAGGAACATTTTGGGATTAAAACACCCTTAGGACTATCATTACATTGTAAGGAGTGCAAACCTTCACCAGGGAAGCAGTTTTGAAAGAGAATTAGAAATGTTTGCAGATAGATGGCAATTAATGTCCGTCCCGGCAGTCATAGACATACTACATAAAAGTAATGGCTATTTTAAGCATCTGACTTAAGACTCACAAATGTCATCCCTCTAAAAGGGATGGCGTTGACAAGGTCCCTACAGAGAAACGGATCTCATTTTAACTTTGTAAGTGGATAGAAACATACTAGTGTACCTAATTATATTTAGTAGTCAATATTTGAAGTGGATCAAAAACACATTTACATGTTATGTAGGAATAATAAACATATAATGCTGTCATTGCATGCTAAAATCTGGATGTGGTAAAAGTGAGGTGCAAAGGTGGAAAAGCATAAAATCAGTCAAAAAAAGCCAGCCTTGATTGCTAGTTTTCTTCTGATTACTTGACATTCACTTACGGATTCAAAAGCGGCGAATAATGAAACACTTAACTGGCTGTTTTGAGGCCAACGCTTATGCCCATCAAGTATGCTGCTGTACCGCTTGAGAATAGTAGTTTTTCGCTCACCAGAACTCCTTGAACCTGGCTGATGGCTTTGCCCTACTTGATTCCAACTTGTGTGATTTCCTGAACCTGTAACTGACTCAGTGACTCATGCAAAAACACCCAGAGTTGCAACATTTCTCTGCCGCAGCCTTGAGTAAAGCAGGCTCTCGGTCGTGGCCGGATACGTCTGTGGTTTATGAGCCACGCGGCTAAGCCCATTAAACCCACCGCTCTTTTGTAAAGGTTGTCTGCCTCTTAAACGGCGTCATCTTTATTGATGTGTTTCCCTTCCAGCCCCCCTTCGCCTCATGTTCAGAAATATGCAATATGGCCCTGGTTTAAATTCAGTTCTCCATCACGGACTGTTTATTATGGCAGACAGGCCAACTATGGAGCTATAGCTCTAGAGTTGGGGAAAAAGTGTGTGAGTGGGGGGGGTTGGGTGGGGTTACTGTCACAGCATGAAATGATACAGCAAATTAATGTCTTCCTTTTGCAGATAACGACACAACCGCATGCACGCACAGAGAAAATACACACAGCAGTGGCTCCACATGCCCCATCCCGCTTAGCCCCGGCGATACAGCAGCTGTGAAAGTGGCCGCCTCTGTGATCGGACACACAAATCACAGCGGGAGAGATGAGATGGTGCCGTCCTGCCGCTCGGAGAGACAGCGAGAGCCGTGGCGGAGGACAGGCTGCCACTCTCCTGCCCTGAAAAAAAAAAAGAGGTGACTGAGCTTCTGCGGCGTCCATCGATGTATCTGCATCATTGTCACAGTCACACTTTGCCGTTTGCCGTCAGTGAGCGGTGTCTGTTTGAGCACCTCAACGACGCTAACCCGCCATCTGCATTCTGCTCTCATTTTCTTTCGCTTCAACATGATCTTTTATGCTCTTTTTGTTGCAGTCACCTTTGACATCAATTTCACTGAGTTCATCACGGGTGGCTTTTCAGGGCTGCGGTGCCAATACAAACGTAATACACTGAGTAATAACCCTGGATAAGTATTGATCTCCAGGGATTTCTGGCCTGTGTTAAGTACTGCATGTCATCAGCTTCAGTCCTTACATGACAGCCAGAGCGTGCATGTGCAGACTCATTTTGTGCTGCACCATCTTGACCACACAGACACATCAAAATGACGGTATTCTGTAGGGACGTGGAGTTATGAGATGGAGAAGTAGACATGCTTAGCTGTGTGAAGCTTCCACCATGCTCTTTGAGTCCGTCCCCTGCCTCGATGCTCCTCAACTCCCCCAGTCCCCAGAGCTGCTAATGACCGCTAATTGTGGCACAGCGGGGGAGAGATGCTGAAACCCCGATATCACCAGCTATGCCTGGCAACGCCACTGCCCACCAGCTGGGAGGCTTTTGGCCCCTCATATGTCAGCTCCATCTAGCAGAAAGTTGACTCAACTTCTGCGTGTTTGAAAAAGAAGCTTGAAAAAGAAACAACTCACTCTGAACATTTTGCTAGTTAAAACTCCTCAATAAATTTGTAAATGAGAACATCAAGCTTTCATTGACAATGAATTTGTGGACTCAGAATTATTGCTTCGGAAGTTTTAATATCCCCATCTATCAGAAAATGTCCTCACATTCCATCAAGATCACTCCCGCAAGAATTCATTTACTGCCTCTGAAGGAAGATTTGTCATTTGTCTTGCTGACATTGTGTTAGCGTCTATCAATAAAACTCCACGATTTTACTTATGAACTTCAGTTCATACAAAGAGTGGTTCCCGGTCATTTTGCAACCATGTTAAAAAATAATCCTGATGATGTCACAGAGGTCACCGGGGTTATATTATGATGGGCCTGCATGACGAACTGAACCAGAGCAAATATTATAAGGTGAGGACAACGCTAATTAAAGGTGTTGTTGAATTTTTATTGTAATTGTACAATCACGTTTTATTCTGTCTGAATCTGTGGAACATTAATTGTTATTTTACTGCAAACACATACTTTAAAGGGTCAAAGGCACAGAATGCATTTTCTGAAGTAGAACCCTCCTTCTGACATCTATTTATTGTGCTATTATTTTGAAATGCATTTTCATTACACATATCCTTAGGTTGCCTCTCCGAGGCGGGACTGATGTGCTTTCATCACAGATTAGTCACTAGAACGTGGAGTTTAAATTGATGCACCTTTTGAGCTGGTACGCAAAAAAAACTAATTCGGAGGAAAGAAAAGCTTTGTTTCAAAAGAATTAGGTGAGTATTTGCTACATATTTTAAGAAGTCAGGAAAATTTGTCTTCCTGTATTGGAAAAGATTTTTATGCTTTAAAATAGGACAATTTTGCCTACATTTATGGAATATTAGAGTTATTTAGAAGCCCTTTAGACGTTTGTGCAGTGTAGCGGACGTTGTCACAGATCAGAATTGATATGTGTGCATATATGAGACGCAGAGCTTTCATTGAAGCACACCTCGAACCAGAAACTCGGAGCTGGTTCCACAGGCCTGGCTTGAAAGTTTGAGGGATAATCTCTATGACGCTACACCGCCTTTTGAATATGAACGACCAAGAGTGAACCAAATATATTCATAAATGTCTCATTTTGACTGAGGTGCAACTTCATCTAAGTCCCTCTGATGTTTCATCCAAACTCACTGGTTCAGTGAAGTGATGTGATCTTGTTGGATCGCAGCGTAAAACAGAAACTGAACACATTAATTGAGAAAAGTAGGCTTTATGATAAAAGGAAAGTAACTTGGCAATAATGGCAGCAACATACTTTATACACATCTTAACAGGAGACACACATACAGTATATGCATGTGTGTGTGTCCTTTTTTTTCATAGACTACTCCAGGTCAGCCTATTTAGCTTTGTTAGATGTTTTTGTCACACTTTTCTCAGGAAGTATAGCTTATATTTTCTCTCCTCTCACCATGACATTTGCAGGATAGGGATAAAGTGATAGCCCACAAACAAAGGCTTCACCTCGTCTCTGCGGTCTTCTCCAAGGCACTGTACATTGTCCTGGAATCTCAACATTCTTGAACATATACTCTCATTGTATAGTGTGTTATTGATTTAGTCTCTTTACAGGCAGCGCTAACCAGGCTGCAGATCCTCCTTTGTTGCATCTGCTATTAATCTTTTAACTGGCTTAAAACGTCATATTCCATGATTCATAGTGATAGCGTGGTTAGGTTTGTGTAGTTTGTTCTGTGTTCCGTCACTTGGACTGTTTGTAAAACTAATGGACCTATTCAAATCCATTCAATCCTGCTCCACAACTTTCCAGATCGACATGTTGTCGAACCCTGAAACCTCTACAGAGCTGCCAGACATTTACAGCGGGATATACCGTTTAACATGCTGACGCGATGGTGAAATCAAAATTTAGCGTTGTGTTTACCCGGCGCTGGGTTAATACAAACAGCTGGTTGCTAGCATGTCGATTACTGATGAGGAAATGTTAACAACTAGCTATTGACTGAGCCCATTCAGTCACTCGTACGGGGAAACAAATGTCTTGTTTTTATATAAATTCTCCTGGTGTGGTAAGAAAAATTCAGCCCCCTCAGTTGTCATGAGCGTGAAATCAACGACTGAGACCAAAACACGTTTTTGAATCAGGCTTTAAATATGTTTATTTCTGCTCTAAAGTTGAACATTTTATAATTGAAGGTCCAATAGAGATTTTGGAGCCACCCTCTAGTGGTCAGGGGAGGAACTACAACAAAACTGAAGTTGGATGGTTGGCGCTTGGTCAAGCTCCATCCCCACTTCCTTTCATTGACCAATCAATGATTAAAACTCATTTTCAAGCACCACTTCCTATTAAAAGCAAAGACTTCCATCACATTCATCAATTTTTTTTACGCAAATACATTTTTAAAACAAATACATGGCCCCAAACACTTAATATCTTAACCCATACATTTATGACATTGTACCCTTTCACATCTTTGCAAAACATCATCATTCCATTTTAACATCCTTTTAAAATATACACACTTTTACAAATCACCACTCTCTGAGGGGCTTAAACTGCCTCGTACCGTGAGGACATCCAAAAACCTCCTGGGTCTTTAGAATATGACAAGTCTCAGGATACTTTTCTGTAACAAGCATCTCAAATTAGACTTAAAGAAAGTTTAAGAGAAAGATGGTTTCTTTGTGTCACTGATACTGCTGTCAGAATGTACTAATTAACTGTGTTTTTTCAGGAAACAGCTGTTAGGTGAAGAGTTTTCAATGCAGAAAATAAAAGCCCTTGAGAAAAGGTTATACTTTGAGCTGAAGAATCATTCCTGGCATCCCTAAAGAAAACTTCCGTTGGTTTTATTTGTATGGAATTCATCACCACAGCGGAGAGGAAAAAAAAGGAATAAGTGCAAAGGTTCATGTGCTTTGAATTTCCTCAGAAGTTCAAAGAAGTATTTGCTTTCAACAGAATCCTTTCTGTGACTGAAAGTCGTGTCATTCTCTGGTCTGCTATGACTGAAGATGGAGCACGCGCCCCGACAGCTTCTGGCTCTGCCACAAATTTTGATGATGTCTGCAAGCGTGACGTGATAAATTATATCTAACTGCAGTGCTTGCATTTTGAATTGCTGGAGACAAGAGCAAGTAATTCTGAACATCTTAGTAGTTATAAAGGTGTTAAGATTTTAATCCATCAGTTTTGGGCTTGTGACAAATATTTTTGACTTCACAAGTTCACACGTTGTATTCCCAATTTTTTTTTATGCGGATTTGCACGTTAATTGTCCTCATGAGGTCAGGAAGAACAGCTTAAGTAAGTCCATAGTAAGGTGAACTCCTTCACCTTTAGTTACGTGAGCTGCGCTCCGTGTAAATCCATAGTTAAGCTTTGTTCTTTGTTCTGTCTCGGTTCAACCTTACTCTGACTCTCAGCTCTATGTCTGTTATTCTGCATCTAACACTTTAACAGGGCAGCAGTACGGCGTACACAACTGTGTTCCCTTTGTCCTTGGACACCCTGACTCCATATACTTCAAGTGTCAATTATAATGCCATCGGATGAGGGATCAGAAGCGCGTATGCAACGCCGTGATAGATTTACGCCGTCGCCCCGCGTGCCGTATTTCATTTGGAATGGGCTTTGGCAGAGAGGGGAGAGCAAAGCTCAGATGAAGTACCTGACCTGTTTCTTTGTCCTGTGTTTGCTGTCCTGTATCACCACATCTCTCATTTCAACAAGACACTTCCCTCTTGTTTTAGACACACAATTCTTCCTAAACTCCCTGCGTCAGCAGCAGCAGTAGCAGCACAGTCTGCCCAGTAGAAAGCAGTGTCCAATTAAACTCCCATATCCGTACAGAAAGAATAAAATCTCTCTTCCCCTCCCTCATTCCTGGACCCGCTCAATCAATCATTAATATCATGCCTTTCATTTCCAATGACCTTTCTCAAAGACCCTTCCTTGTAAGAAAAACATGCCTGAGTACAATGTGAAACACTAATTAAACCCTAAATGTAAATCACAGATTTAGATCATCAGCACATTTTCACATTTCCACTAATGCCCACCTGTCCTCCACCCGGTGTCTCCCTGCAGCAGATGGCTTTGGTCAGAGGTGGACAGGTAACAGATAACCCTGCGCATCCCCTCAGAGCTGGGCCCCGCCCTGCCCCAACCTGCCTCGCCACCAACTTCCAGCAACCTCCAGCCCCTCCCCTGGTCCTCTCTCTCGTCTCGTCTCAGATCTGTGTCTCGCGGGTCAGCTTCCCCCCGCCTCCTCCCCAGTGGTGCAGGCCTTCTGGACGGAGCAGATGGTAGGAGAGGACCAGGAGGAGATGTCCTCTAACCTGGGAGCCCAGCCAGACCTGGCCCGCAGTGAATGCTTGATGCCTTCCTAATAGACCTGGACTGGGTTGGTGAGAGATTGCTTCCCTCAGTCTGTGAGCACGTGTGTGCACGTGCTATTTGTGTGTCCAACAGTAATGTAATTTTCAGTTAGTTTTCTACTAGTGGAAGTTATGTCGCTTAAAATCTGATAGCAGCACACAGGGGAAACCCCACAGGTGATGACGTGGCGATACTTTAATTGGGCACAAAAGCAGTGAGGTTAAGTTGAGGCAGAAACTAAGAACTTTATCGGGAGTGAGCATCAATTCTGGTCCACTAAAGATATGAGCCACGTCTGAGATGAGGCTGAAGATGGAGCAGAAACTCTTCTGCTGGACCACGGTGCTCCTGCACCAGGTGGGACTCGGTGGTTTCACACCGGAACCTTAAAGGAGACCTATTATGGCATCTAATACCTATTTTAAACAGGCCTTGAATGTCTTAAAAACAAGCTTTTGATTGTTTTTGCTAAATAAATTAGAAATTCATCCTCTGAGCCATGTCTTTATCTTCCCATTCTCTAACCTCATTCTCTATGTGGGATTTTGAGTGGGCGGGGAGGCTATGATTTGATTTATTTTATTTTATTTTTGTACATAATAATAATGAGGCACTGTGCTGATTGGCTGCCTGAATGACGCGATACACCGCTACGAAAAAATGGCGGAAACTCCGGCCGGCGGAGTTGTTGTTGTTGTTCCGGCCGGAGTTAGTTGTGAGCGTGGTTTCACGCATCGGAGGCCAACCTATGTAAATCGCATTTTGGTTACGTAACGAAAGTGTGCTCAATCTGAACGGTTCGTAGAAGCCACATCACACTGGATGGCTCACCCGGGCGGCTGTACAGACACTGCAGAATTTGGTTGCTTTCCTCCTTCTCTGAGTTGGCAGGCTGAGGGGAGACCACTTTATATATGTTAAAGCAAAAAAAAAAACGTGTTTTTCATAATAGGTCCCCTTTAACTATTGGTTGGGTTTTTGTGATCTTTTTTCTGCCACACCGTTCAACCCTAATTAATGTAGACTTAAATGTCACCAACATTCAGCTGAAGGGTTGATTTTTTTTTTTTAATACATTTGTTTATGATTGAGCCCTGTGGGTTTCTGCTGCCGGGGACTCTGGGCAGAAGTAAAAGATCCAGAGGTGGACAGAGTACTCGACCCCAGTACTTGAGTAAGAGTACAAATACTACTGGTCAAAATTTACTCCGTTACAAGTAAAAGTAGCTCAGTCAAAATATTACTCGAGTAAGAGTAGAAAAGTACTTGCTTTTAAAGGTACTTACATATCCAAAAGTAAATGCTTTTAAATTTACTTTAAGTAAAAGTAAGAGTAAATTTCAAAGCAGAGAGGTAGTTCTGCTTCAGCAGACACAATAAACATTTGAAAATAAATGTCTGTGGTTTGTCTGTGCCCTCGTTTTTTACTCGGTCGAACTCAAACATTGAGTTACGATACGGCCAAGGATTTTGTGAAAGTCCCTGCTCCGAGTCCGGCTCATTATCAGACTCAGACGACTCAGTGGATTGTCTTTCTTCTCCTGACGCAGGCGTAGCCATTGTTGCGGCTATGTCTTGACTTGTTGCGGCTCTGTCGCAGGCTACTTTGGCGGTATCGTTTTGAGGAGGCTTGACCTATTTCCACTTTACGTACATCCCAGTGGAGAGCGTGCACTGTGATAAGTCTCCTCCTTGGACAAAAACAGCTTGTGTCCAATAGGATTTTAGGGAAGAAGAAAAAAGAGCAGACCTGAAAGTAACGAGTACTTTTCAGCCTTCCTAGAAATTTACTCGAGTAAAGGTAAAAATATTTGTCATGGAAATTTATTCAAGTAGGAGTAATAAGTACCAAAGAAATCTAATACTCAAGTAAAGTACAAATCCTCTGGATATGTACTTAAGTACATTACTTAACTCCGTTACTGTCCACCACTGAAAAGATCTGCTCAAGAGAGCAGAGCTCTTAAATGACGGAGGTGGCCGATCAAGTTGTAGCAAATCCCACTACTTCATGGGGGGGGGGGATTATTATTGGGTTACATTGTTTGTTTAAGATTTGTAGTTTGATGCAATATTTTGCGTATTCATCTTGTTTTGTACAAACAACGGATTAACAGTTTTATATGTGTGTATAGACAGTTTAGTTGTTTTTCGCTGTATTTCCTTTTGACCCCTCGTGTGTTGTAAATGGTCCGATCAGCCGTTATGTCTCCCTCTTGTGTCCACCGTGACTTCAATCAGTCTTTGGTTGGTGATATGTTTGTCTGTGGCTATTTCGCTATGTTTAAAACCTAAGTTCAGGTTGATTTAATTTACCTCTTGTATGGGCTCAATTTATCCTGTTGTGTATCAAATTGTTTTCTCTTACTTTGGGTAGATAAACCCCCTTTTTGTTATTTGAGACATTTTCAAGTCAGAAGTCTGAAGAATTCAGATTTCACCAGAAGACCTTAAAAAAATAGCTAGAATCACAGCATTTGGTATGAAAAAGTACATATACAAATACAAATTTGGAGTTTTGTCAGCTTGGTCTCACTTCAGCGTATCCAGTGTCTGTGTATCTCAAATCAAGACATAAAACACTACAGTATATATGTTAAAGTGGAAGGACAGCTCATCATGAGATCAGTCGACACTGTTGTTGAAGTAAATCAGTGTACTGTTTTTTTCACTTCGAGTGACATGAAGCAAATGATCCCAAAGTCAATTCTGCAAATGAGAAGCAAAAACCTCGAACGCTGGAGCTGTGAGTTTTCAGTTCAGAGGGTTCTTGTTAGCTTATGTGAACCTACATGACCCAAATTCGCTAATTTTAGTTCCTAAACCTAACCAAGCCTACCTAAACGTACCGTAAAACACCAAATAAAGACCCTGGTGTTTGGCACAATTTTGAAGAATCCAATCTACGACTTTAGCCTCTAGCTTTTTTCTCCCTCCACCATGCAACCTCGCACACTTGCTGTTATCCATAGCTATGTCTTAGAGTTTGGTTTTACTTTTTTTCCCACCTGCTGTCCACCCGGAATTCTCTGTCCTCTGCTTCTCCGCTATTTTGCTCTGCAAATCGAACTACATTTAACTTAAATTGAACATCATATTTCTTGTGAGAAGCCATGTTGTTGGCCATGGTGCTGGAATGTGTGCCTCTCTTGATACACAAGTCGCTCAACTTCATAACACGTCATCAGTGAGGTCCCTCTAAAATTAAATACTCACACTCTTAATTCGTTCAAGGTTATTTGTTTGAGTTTAGGTTGGCTATATTTGCATATGGTAGAATATTTTTTTTTTGGCCACCAGACACAAAATGTTTGACCTGGCCTTTATTTGGTATGGGCATTTAAAGGAGCATGAGGCAGGATTTATGAAAAAAATTCGTAAACGTTTTAAGTTTTCTAGTAATAAGGTCAGATGAAGCGTTCCAAACCAAAACGAATGAGCCCTCTAGTGTATCTCTCCGTTGCCTTGAACAGGCTGTGTGCTGCAATTGTGACCGGAATTTCCCGCGCTGTCCTGTGGATGTGACGTCAAATGACGCTGCATGCTGTTCTCCCCGTTCTCCCGTGCCGGCTTCGCTGTTGGCTGCAGTACCCCAGACGGCCGTCGTGGCGAAGGTGGCGCTAATGAGTCTCATTTCTTAAAAGGAGCCTCATGCTCCTTTTAATATGAGAAAATATTGTGCTACACCCGGCGGATAATTGGGACTGGCAGCGAATTGAGAATTGGCCATTATTTGAAGTTTTACGGTAACAAAGCCAACCTAAACCTAACCGATCAACAAGTGAAAGCAAGAGTTAAGAAGACACTGTTTGTTAATAAACACAATTTTTGCATCCTGGGAAAAGATCGGGTTGGTTGGGAAAGACCAAGTAACTCATTAAAGTGTGATTGAATTAATCCAAAGTTAGGAAAGTGTAGAATGTGTTATTTTAGATAAACCGTTTTGATATAAAGTTTGTTTTACAGTCTGAGCATCCTTTTGATGTGAAATGGCTAATAAAAGCTGAGAAGTGTGTTGGACTGCTCATGCATGCTGTAATTAGGAAATATCTTAACTGTTTCTATGGAAACATCCGCATTCATTGACTGAGGTTAAATATACAAAGTGTTTCTCTATTTCAGGTCATACTGCTGCTGTTTTGATGTTTTAATGGGTGTGGGGAGTCTGCAACGGTCACACGGAGGTTCAGATAGAGCTCAAAAGTTCTTTCTGAACCTCCGTGTGATTTTGGTTTTCGTTTACTTTTTTCAAGACAAACCCAATTTACAGTACATATGTGGGCGAGTTTGATCTCTGTAAGTGAACGATATGATGGATGTACCTGATTGAGAAACATTTTGAGTCAAAAATACATTTCGCCCCAGAGGAACGGAGTTTATTTTACTGCAGCTGACGGAAAATGAACATCGCTCGGATCTAGCTCCGCTGTTCCAGTCCTCCCAAGTCTCACGTGTGTCTGTCTTCTCCTGGATACCCGACGCTGTAGTTTTAAGGGCAACTTCCTCCCAAAGACACTGACATTTTGTCTCCACACAAAGCTGGGAAGCGGCTTCAGAAGCGTTTTTATTCATGGCTATTCTGTAAAATTCATTTAAAATTCATTAATACCACAGGGATAACTCGGCGAGCACAGCCGACTTTCCCTCATTTGCCCAGTGAGTCCAAACGGATTGTTGTTTTCCCCAGATGTTTCCCATCTACTCTAATCTCTTCCCGTTATTAAATATTCAAATCGCCACTGCAATCATTCTGTTTAGTAAACACTCAGGGGACCATGCTAAGACTATTAAAGCCGGGATGGCTCCAATAGTTTGTTTAGTTTAGTTATCGGCTGTAGTGGACACGCTGATCGCTCAAGGATTTCCAGTTAATTGTTTTATCATTATGGAAGTGTTCCCATCACCAGACCAGATTTTAGACTTAAAAAGTTGTTCTACTTTTCGTAGCTGCCGTATTTACAGTATATGTCGTGCAATAGTACATCAAACATGCTCACAGTTAACCCAGTCTCCTTTTTGATATTTACCGTAGTTATTGAGTCCTCAGCTATCAGAATATGTTAAGGAACGTGGAACTTATCTACTTCTGTGTTTCTGTGTTTTACATCATTTGTCATTCAGGACCACCGGTGGCTCCTCTTCTTCTTTATTGTTGCAGAATGTTTCTCTCATCGGATCTCCAGTGTCACGCTGGTTTCTAATAAGCGCCACAGTCGTTTCTGTATGTTTAATATTGGTGGCACACGCTGCCTTCCAGGGAGCTCCAGCTGTGCAGAGACACGGACGGGCATCTCGTGTACCCCGTCTCTCCACCCCTCCCTCTGCTCTACATACAAGCCACCGCCCCCCCACCGCCGCCTGGGGAGCACACATTCTTGCCCCGAAGGCGATGCTAATGGGAGATTTTAACTACATTTCCCTCCTTCCTCCCTTCCTCGCCTCCTCTCCCACTGGTGCTGCGGATATGAGCCTAGAGCAAACACAGGCCACTCTCATTAAGAAACTGGTGCCGGTATTAAATTTGCTGTTATTAGAGAGGCCCACTTTCATTTCACTGGCACAGCAAACCGTAGACACCCACAGGAGACCCGGGGTGAGGACTAGATTACACGCATGCACTCTATTGGCTTTTGTGTGTTTGTTTGTTTGTGGTCCTGAGCTGTAAAGGTTGTTGAGAAAATTGGGAGTTGCAGCTGCAACCCTTTTTGTGAGTAGCAATTGCATCGATACACCAGTTTAACAATAATAGACTAATGTGGCAGGGCAGGGGACATTGTTGTGATGGCAGGGTTCCCTGCATGCTGTGTTCTGGCTCTGCAGCGATGGCATTCTGCCAAGGGGGGGTGGTCATTTTTCACATTACAGCGCTCCCTCTTCCTGACATGTCAAAGATGGACAAAATCAATGTACATACAGCACCCAAGGCTCGGCGCCGCAAAATCAATGCCACTTATTTGATTAAAAACTGTTTCCACAAGCCACAAAATGCCTTTTCCAGTGTCCGGTGGCGGTTTGCATCGAAGTGGCCTCGAGGATATCCTCGCTGCTTTCCGTCTGCAGGCGGGGGGGCAGGGGTGAGCCAAGGTGACTCTGACAAGAGAACAGGTTTCACATTCCCTGACAATCACCTGTACAGCCTCCTCTGATGCTGCCATGCCTCATGCATGAGAATCAGAATCAGCTTTATTGGCCAAGTTTGAACATGCCAGACAGGGAATTTGACTTCGGTTATTTTGCTCACTGTACCCAGATTTAAATAGTAGCAAACTGTAAATAGACAAATGTGGCTCTTAATAAAAAAAAAAGTGAAAGGTGCAGCAGTATGAGGTAGACTTGGTTATTGAGAGGTGCATTGTTACAGCATATGATTGTGTTTATTAGGGCCCGAGCACTGACAGTCCGAAGGCCCTATTGTATCTGTAGGAATATTTTTTTCTTTGTTTTTCTCGTTTTTTTAATTTTGCTTCTGACAAAATGAGGGCCTTTTTGCCCCCCTAAACGTTCCCCAAAAGTCACCAAATTTAGCAAAATGTGCGTCTCGATCCTGCGACGACGCGCATTACTTTTCTCTTTCAAAACATGGCGACGCTAGATGCCAAAAAGCACCCCCCCTTCATCTGATTGGTCCATATTTGATAGTTTCTACTTTCTGCTATTACTTTTGAATGGTTTAATATAGAGTCGTGGGTGGTGTCATCGGACTCTGTTTTGAGTACATGACCTTCATTGGCCTGAATAAGCCCCGCCCCTTCGTCTGATTGGTCGATATTTGATAGTCCCTATTTTCTGGCATAACTTTTGAATGGTATGACATACAGAGTCGTGGGTGGTGTCATCCGCTAAATGTCCAGGCCTGAAGAATCTACATTGAAGTCATACAAGCGCTTCCACTGCAGCACGCCTGAACGTGCACAAGGGTGCGAGGGCCCGTTCATCGCTGCTTGCAGCTTTAATTATTATTATTATTGCACAGCGATTGATTACTCTGAGTGACGAGAGTTCATTAGAGCAACAGCTTGGGGGAAGATACTGTTTCTGAGTCTGGAGGTTTGATGTACAGTTCTCTGTAGCGCCATCCAGAAGGGAGGAGTTCAAACAGACTGTGTCCTGGGTGTGAGGGGTCTGCAGAGATGCTACCTGCCTGTTTCCTGGTCCTGGACAGGTACAGGTCCTGGATAGATGGGAGATTAGTCAGTTATCCTCCCTGCAGACCTAATTGTCCGTTGCAGTCTGTGCCTGTCTAGTTCGGTGGCCGATCCGAACCAGACGAATAAGGAGATTACTGAATGGATTAAGTGAATGCTCTGTGATAGTTTCTTTTGCGTTCCTTGGTGCTAGAGGACCTTGCTCATGTGAAGTGCTGCTATTTTGCGTCTGCTCGGCTGGCTCTTCTCGGGAAGAAGTCAGAACAGGTGGTGGAGAGTGACTGTGTGCTGCAAACTTTCTGCAGGTGTCCTCATTGCCTGCAAAGGCTGGAAAAACAGTCTTTATATGCCTTAAAGATGCAAACACACTTAATTATATTGGGCACCTACTGCAGAAGGACCTCATTTGACCCTGTGTGTTTGTTGCAGTGCTTGTGGTAGTAGCAGGCGTTCAGTTTGTCACGGTGGCAGGCCCTTCTGTTGCTGCTGTAAAGCACAGCGGTGTGTTCAGCTGTGACTGGGACTCATTAGACGAGGCAAGTGTCCGTCATGGTGCTTGGCTGTCTCTTTCTTGGTCATCCAGCAGGAGTCTGAGGGAAAATGGGGAGCAGATTGAGCTTCCCTCCTCGTCCTGCCAGTTCAGTCCTTTCTTTTCCTCCTCTCTTCCTTCTTTACCCCTCTGTCTCGTCTCCTTCCTCTCTTCCATCTCTCAGTGGGGGTTCATCTCTTGTGATTCGCCAAAGCCCATTATCAGTTCCCCGCAAACTTCCATCCCCAGCTCGCCTCTCAGCGACAACACAAAACCACTCCATCAAAGCCCCAAGCGGGATGGCAACATGATTGATGTTTACCAAAGAATCCATTGTTGTTGACCTGTGCAGCCAATCACGGTCGTCATCTGTGTTGCCATTATTTCACATCTCACACTGTATTGTACTGGAGTGTTGTTAGCCAGGCATCTCTCCTGCTCCGTCTCAAATAATCTTCAGTAATAAAGGATGGTGCCAGGTGTGCCAGACGACTCTGACAAGTCAACTGTAACTGCCAGTCCCTCATTCATGCCGGGGGTCAAAGCATTTAAGATGTTGTTGGATGGACTTTAACACACATAATGTAACGTGTTGTCTATGTCAGTCAGGCAGGCTTTATTAGCGTCAACAGTTGAAGTTTGAAGTATTCGGGGTGAAAGATGAGGCGACTCTAAGGTCGAGTCGGAGCACACAAAAGAGATTCAAGTTGGAACTGCTCCTCCTCATTCAGCGCTGAGAATTTCATTTCAAAAGACACAAACTAGTTGTGCTCCAAACAAATCCACGAGGAGCACCAGAGAAAATCCATCCAAAGAAAAGTTAGGCACTTCTGACAAGTCACAAACAGATGCTCTGTGACGGGCTGATCAAACCCTGCTCATTCGCTCATCTCCACCAACTTGACTCTTGCATAAACCTAAAGAAAAAGGAAAATGCCAAGAAGTAATAATGATGTCACATGTCTATGAAAACTCAAAATCATCATAGGGGGCACGGTGGCGCAGCTGGTAGTGCAGCCGTCTCACAGCAAGAAGGTCCTGGGTTCGATTCCTGCCGGGAACGCTGTGGGCGCTGAAGTGCGTGTTAGTTCCCCCATGACTTCAGTGCCCACACCCTGGGTGGGGTTGGAGAAAGGATCTTTCTGTGTGGAGTTTGCATTTTCCCTTGGGTAGCAATGTGAGCTACCCTCACAAAAACATGCACACAGTCCTGGGCTATACATGCCCCCTCTGGCCAACCGGGCCCCAGATGGGGTGACGAGGATCTGGCCGGAATAACGTGATCCTTCCACACACTACGTCCGGCCGGAGAAACCCCACCCTGTCTGGTGAAAAGATGCGGCCTGCTCACTCCTCAGGTTAAGGAGGAGACCTGAGCTCAGTGCAGGGCCCTCCCGGGGTCCCAAAACTGAAAATCATCAACAGACAGGACCTGGATGTGGTCTTTCAACATGTATGCCCAGCACCCTTGCCTCTTTACAATTAGGCTCTCGGTCAGTATTTGAAATGACAACTTTCTGATCAAATGTGTGTCTTTGAGTATGAGAATGTCATGAAATATTTTGAAACTTCTTTTTCATCTGCTTTTTCCTGAAGGACTTTTTTATTACAACTGATTATGTTTAAGGTTCAAAATAAACTGTCTTAACAAGTTCTAGCAAACCATCCAAATTAATAAATTTTCTAAAAAACAAACAAAAGTTAGAGACACATCTGAATAAACTGGAAATACACAGTTTGCATTTAATTTAAGGATTAAGAATTAGACTTGCATTTGTTTTATTTTTGCACACTTCAGCTGCAGTAGTAGAACGATAATTTAGCCTCCAGCTGTAAAATGTAGCTTTCAAGGTACTATCGACTTTCCAGCAGGGAAACGGGATAACAAGAAGCCTTATATATACATTATATACACATATATGAAGGTTAGAGCATCTGCCTTTTTTCCTTCTTTTTGAAAATGTCCTAAAATGACGGCTCATGGTTTTGATGAGCAGGTGAGTTCAGAGTGCCGGCTGCTGCCGTGCTCTGATTTAACTGTACTCAAGCCTCGGTGGCTGCATGAGTCGAGGCTCATCTGTTGGGAGAAGTGAACAGCCTTTGATGTTGTCACAGCGCTTCAAAGTCTGCAGATGGCCAGAGACCCTGTAAAGTGCTGTTAATTTGAAAGTTAGTTTGAGCCCATTAGATTCTTTTCTTTTTTTTTTGCCGCGTAACACACTGAAATCACTCTACATTTGAACTGAGAGTTTTGTTTGCTAACGTTTGCAGCTTTTCACCACTCGTGCCACCGGTTTATCTAATAGTTAAAATGATATAATACAGTAGGAGTTTCATTTGGAGGGTTCAGACCAGAGGAACCAATGCTGTTTCAGAGTCAAATCTCCCCCCATGTGTGGAGCGGCTCAGACACAAGCTCAATCTCACCCAGCACCCAGACTCACTCTGTTCAATTTACGCTCTCCCCTCCCTTCCTCTCCCCACCCCTCTCTTCTGTCTCCCACTTAGCTTTCTTTTAATCTGTTGTCTTTTCTTCTAAAGGAATATTATCTCCTCCTTGCAGGCTCGGGCTGATATTTCATTTCCAAACCGCTGCGGCTCACAGTTGTTCCACCTCTTTTCTCTGTTTGTCCTCAGTGCAGTGAGAAACAAACACAACAGACCGATGCTGTAACACAATGGCCGTGCTGACATGTAAGAGGAGGTGGCACGTGATAGGCCGAGGCCTCTGTGGCTCTCAAATGAGAAAGGACATCACTCATTTCCAACCTCAAATTGCCTTGCTCTTATGTCTGACCCTGACTTAACAGCCTCGGCCAAGCAATTCATCGGCTTCTCTCGAACGCAGGAACAAGTGTGTTTACACAGCATCATGCATAAATGTTCACATACAGAGCAAAAGGTAAAACAAGTTGTTTATAGTATGTTATGTCCAATGCAGTATGCCTGAGCAGTAGAGAACACTACAAACATCCTTATTGGCACACGTTGCAAATATATCTGCACGGCTATAAATTCATATTGAAATAATAGCAAACCAGATGCCACAGTGATTAATTGATTGATGTTTATGATGGGGTAGAATCAGCTGATCTGTGGATGTTTCTGCTTGTTGCAGACTCATCTACTTGACATTTCAACTCATGAGCAGGGATAAACAGATCCTGCAGCGGCTTCACCACGTCCCTCCTTACCTCAACCTTCTGTCGGATTGCCCTGTGGAAACGCTGGGCGCTGCTCATATAACTTCATTACTTTTTAATGCAGCCGTAATTACTCCAGCATGTTGTAATTGGACAGAGATGTGAGAACAATAAAGGATGTCGGGACAGGGAACAGGATTTTAATTGTGGGTTAATGATATTTATTTTGCGGCGTGCTCTTTCTCTTCTGAGTCACGGCTCAGTCGTGTGGGCTAAGTGTTGGATCTCCAGGGAGAGTGAGAGGGTGTGTGTGCGCACATGTGTTTTTTCCTCTTTCTCCCAGTGAGAGACTAGAAAAGATATACTTTCTCTCCTCTTGCTTTTGTCATAGAGGAGCAGCACATTAACCTCAGATCCGATTAAGGGCTGCTACAGAACCAGGTCACACAGTGGCCACGCATCTGGGCTCCGCCGGGCTCCTGCGGGCTCCTCCGAGCTGCTCCGGGCTCAGATTAGGCCTGACCCATGACCGACCTGTCAGTAACAGATAATGAACTTAGCTTTATCAGCCCCATTTGTCTCCCCGAGGGTCAGCGCGGCAGCAACACCCTGATACGTTGAATGGGCGTGAACTCTGGGAGCGGTACAGGGGTTAATGCCCAGATAAGAATCGTGTTGCTTTATCAGCTCTCACTGCACGCTTCTGAGCTCTAAGAAAAAAAAAACAGCTATTAATTTACCAAGAGGGCAGATACGGGGCGAGCACGCACTTCGGAATAATGGGAACACCATTCATAAGGAGATAATTTTGTCTCCTGCAACTACAGCCGCTCATTTGTTACGTGATAGGCCCGTGTGAGGGGATTATTTTATTTTTTTTGTAAGATAAGTGCCAGAACTTCACATTTCCATAAGATGCCATTCTTACTTGCCTTGCTATTTGAAGCGTCTGTGCTTTCCAACTCATCACCACCATTCCCTACAATTTCCGATTTTCCAAACAGTATTGATTGGCGTTGACGGGAAGCTGTAATTACAGATCAGATCTGTGGTGTTTGTTTCACCCGGGGACATCTTTCCCTCATTTTGCAACGACTGGTGCTCAGCCGAGTCAATGAGGGACTGATTTCCCCTTTGACACCAACAGACAAGTCACACAAATAACTGCTTATAACCGATTAAGAATTCATAAGTAAATTATAAACCTAGAACAACGTGCGCTGAGAGAAAAAGGGGGGGGGGACAAGGAAAAGAGGAGGTGTGAAGGGAGAGTCACATCCCAATCAATTACTCTGCTCATCCACCTGTGGTTTGAATATGCTGTTGATGAGGAGGGGATTATCAGGCAACGGGAGAAAAGATGAGGAGATGAATGAAACTGCTAGATTAATATCCTGCCATGGCAGCCTAGGGAGAGATTAATTTCCTCTCTACCTCCTATTAACAAAAAAAAATGCATGTTTTGATGGGAAACTACTTTAAATGCGGGAATGAGAACTTTTTTTCTTTCTTGCTGCACTCCAGCCTCAAATCACAAGTTTGTCGTGTAAATGGTAGATTTCAGCTCGTGGACTTAGAGCGTGTCCATCCACGTCACCCTGTGTGTGTGTGTTGTGTGTTTGTGTTTTTTGTTTTAGTTTTAGCCAAAGCGTGATTGATTGGATGTCTGAGCGCTTGTGCCACTGGGAAGCGAGGGAAGGAGCCCGAGTGTGTGCAGGGATGTGAGGAGGAGTGAAAGCGCAAAGGGGGCGTGTGACGCGACACGCTTCTTCAGATTTAATTTGATTAAATGAGAGTGCTGTCACTGTAACCAATGAGAAAGATGATCTCACTCCCATTTCTGCAATATTAAGCTGATAAAAATGATGGCATTTTTAGATCTTGTGCTCTGCGCGTTGTAATATCTGGAGGAGTTGGAGCAGAGAAGTTTGACATCACTGGGAACCTAATTGGAAATGTACGAAACGGAGAACTAATTGGACAATAAGGGAAGGGCTCAAGCAGTTTATTAATAATGACTGATGCATTTACACATTTTACATATGTGCTAAAATGTGAAATTTAATAAAACAAAAAGGAAACAATATTTATTTCGTTCCATAATCCTGACAGCTTAAACATTAATCACACTCCTTTAATCAGGATTTAATATATCTGTCTTTATCTATGAAAGATTTTTGGTTTCTTTTCCTTGGAGATGCTTATTGTTCCAGTGGTGTCAGCAAGTGCTCAGTCATTAGTTAGCTGCCGTTATAAATCTTCCCCCTTATTAGGAACGCAGGAGGCTCAATAGCAGAAAATACAACCACTCTCAAACACTCTATCAAACCATTGCCTTATCGATCGAGCCCTCTCCTCTCATTCACCTGGGCTCAGATTGATTGACCTGCGAGGGTAAGAAGCAGACACTTCTGGATCCGCCTCCTTCCAGTCACTTCCTGCGACGATGGCTCCGCTTAAATGTCATATCAAATGAGCCGGCCGGTCTGTGCTCCCGTACACGCTCATCAGGACACTTTCTTCGGCTTGTTTCTTGCAAACACACACACACTTCTACTCCACCTCCAGCCGTCTTGGCTCCCCGGGGGGTCTGGGGTCATTTGCTTGCTCAAAGGTGTAATTAAAGGCCCGTTAATTATTTAGATCGCCCCAGGGGGCGAGCCCATCGCTGGCCTTCAGTTTGATCAGTTTGTGACTTGGACTAAGAGCAAAAAAAAAAGGCCTGCAGCTAAGCATCAGTTTCTCACTAAGCTCGTGCTCTCTACACACACACACACACACACACACACACACACACACACACACACACACACGTGGACACACACACACGGACACACACACACGCGCACACGTGGACACGTACACACTGAAGCAACGTCATTTATTTCTCAGTCTGTATTGCTGCTTTTAATGACTATACCTTTGGGTGTTAATGAGGTTTTTTTTTTAAGATAATTAACACATAATTCAGTTTTTTTAAAGTTTTGGCAGTTATTATAAGACCGCCTTCACCACAGGAGCTGCATCAATCAGGGGAAATGGCTCCATAATAAAGGCGGGAATGTGCAGCAGAACCGGGGGAAAGTCTTCCCGTCAGCTGAGAACTCGACACAGACTCGGGGCAGTAATTCTGCTTGTTTGGTTTTGTACCATTTTTGGGACCGGTACGGGACAAGAGTCAACGATGGAAAAGATGCTGCGTCTGCTTGTCCGATGATGCAGCAAAGCATTTTTGTGGGAAGATTATTTATCCCGCTCAGAACGATTATATTTTGTATCATGAATTCTGAAAACAATGACGGACACGATGCACCTAATTTCGTTTTTTTCTGTTCAGTGAATGTCTCTTGATTATGCTGCCCATTAATCTTTGGAGGATCAGCTTCAAGCGCCTCCCTCGGGCCCAAAACATCTCCTCGTTGTTGTAGATTTGTTTTCCCCTGTTATTTTTGTTGTTCATCTGTGGACTGTCATGTTTGTCAGTGGTGACCTTGTATGTTTTATAGTGTTCATCTTTGGATTTCCAAGTTTCATCTCTTAGCTTTACTACTTGTTTTATTTTGAAGAGATTTATTCCTTGTGGAATTAAAAAAAAAAACAAAAAAAAAAAAACCATAATTTTAGTACCATAATTTTACATTCTGAGAAATCCAAGTATACATATGCGAGAATACAATTGATTGAGTGAGGTGCGTTGGTGGCGCCACACACACTTTTGTGTTGGCGTTCTTCCGGTTGAGTCTTTGTTGTTCGTCTTCTTCTTCTCCTACTTTGTTGATATTCTGGCTTTCGCGGCGTCTTCACTTCTGGAAGGGCGAGTCCCAGAGCGGTCAGTAGCTCGGTTCAGCGTGTGTTTGTATACATGTGGGAATAACTCAGATTAGGACGCCTTATCTGGCACTAAAAGCTTGATCTCACGAGCTTCAGTTCGGTTCAACTACAGCCCAGCTAAGGTGTATACAAGACTTTTAAAACCTCTATCAGTCGGATTAAGGCAACAATTTGACTTTCTGTTAGTGCATGTAAACATACTGAGTGTACTGTATTTACATGACTTTTTAAACAAACATAAATCAAACAATGTATGAAATAAAATGCCCGTTTAATCCTAAACAGGCTCACGGGGGTCTGATAGGCAGGGTATACATCTTAGTCCGAATGAAATCCAACTAAACCAAATTTCTCATAATTGGACTCAGACATCCAGATAATAGGACTGAAGTGGATGTTGCAGTGGGAGCTGGTGCTGTTTTCATGTTACCATCCTGGGCTTTGACCCGGACGTACTGGAAGAAGCCAAGGGTGGGGTGGGGGGCGAAACAGAGCAGTTAATACAAAATAAAATGTACAGAGCTGCAAGTCTGTCGAGTTCACCATTTTCCAACGTTACAAATTGCTGCAGTCAGTTAAACCATGTGATTCAAGAAGGGTTCATTTGTGTTGGTGCCAGGACCTGCCAGCTCCAGCGATGCTTGATGCTGGGAACAAAAGCTGTCTGATTAATGAGCAGCAACATTTACGTTAGGTGGTACAAGAGTTGGAGTGAGAGTTTTTAAACCTGCTTAATCAAAGACTGCTGGGGTTTTTTTCCACATAGTATAGGCTTTCTGGGTCCTCCAAAGAACTTCTGAACAACACACACACACGACTTAATTGGGTTCATGCACAACAGTTACTTAGTCGGAAGACATCATAATTTGCCTTCAACTCTGGCATGTGAACGCTGCAGGTTGAGAGCAGCCGCTAAAGGCCAGCTTGCGTATTACAGCCTCATGCCAAGAGGTCCTGATAAATTGGCAGGCTTTGGCTGAGTATGGGCTTACAAGACAGTTGAATGCGATTACATGCACAATGTGTCAACTGTCCCACGCCAGGTTATGATTGCTGCAGCCCCATTTCACTCAGCCCGCACCAATATCTCTCCTCCATCCCCAGCGGGGATAATGACACGGATACCTGTAACAGGCACTCTGCTTTGCTGCCGGACCGGGAGGATATGTCCTGGAAGGTGCGAGGGATGGTTGCGGTGGGGAGGCAACAGGCAATTTAAACCAATTCCAAGCCCATCAATTAAATGTTTGATTTATGTTGTACAGAAATGACTCCGACCCTGCCACTTTGGCACCCTCCCTCCTCCTTCTCCCCACACACACAGACGTTCCTCCTCTATTCCACAATCCTTCGGCGACTCAAAGAGCCATTGATTGGTTGAGCTGTTCACCCCTCAGAAGGATCGATAATCGCTATGCTCTCCCGGCACTGTGTTGGGGGGTGAGGCTGGGTAGACGCTCCTTTGCTAGTTCCCATGGGAACCGCTTCGAGTCCCACCGGACACTGAATGCCTTAAAGACCTGTTCAATTTTTTTTCAAGTTAAAATTTTCAGCTTTTGAAGTTTTTACTAAGTGAACCATTGGGGCAGAAAGTTTTGTGCTAATTGACGGATGATTTAATGGGTAGCGCAGGCATCGCCAGGGCTGGACAATCTTAAATGTCTTTTTGATAGCCTCGGCTCTCAAGACGGGAGGCTCACTAAAACCAGGATTTATTCCAATTTTCCATCAAACCCCATGAAAACTTAAAATATGATCTACTTCCTCAGAAAAGGAAGCAGGTTGTGTTTGATTTCTTTATATTTCATAAAGGCAGAATCTGCTGCACATGAACTATCACCGTTAACCGTCATTGCCTCACGCATAGTCAGGAGGTGGGGGTGGTGGTGAAGTAAACATGGTTGTATTTTTTTTAACTGACTAATCCTAATAATAACTTAATGAGACAAAAAAAAGAAAACTGCCCTATGAAATGATAACCTATAAGTGATAAACGGTGTGAAATACATACATAAAAAGCTGTGTACAAAGCTGAACAAAGAGCAGAAACAGTCATAAATAAAACTTATATATGTTGTTGTTCAAATATTTGGATGGTCTGAGCACAATAACACGTTTTTGGGATCTAATTTGAGAAATGAGGAACGTAATTAGATTTTGGTTGCCATATGACTGCATCCCTTTATGAGCAGGACCGGAGAAGAAGAGATGAAGGCTGCTACAGGCAGATGGTACCCATCAGGGCTGGACAGGTGAAGGAAAAGAGGAGAAGGTATTAAGTTTGTTACAAGTTGTTATAAAATAAGAGCAGAAGAGACTGCCATAAGGCTCTAATTTCTTATTGTTTTCTCCTGCTGCTAACAGTAGAAATGATCAAGTTTAATGAGGAATTAGACTCAACTCAGTTTATTCGATTTCTTTTGAGTTCAGAAGCAAGCTTTTAAAATGACCAGAATAAGATAACTTGTATTTATTTTGCTCTTCAGTAACTTGAAGATGATGCTGCTGTTGTAAGAAAAACAAAAAAAGGGAGATTTTTGGGTGGAGCTAATGCCTGTAATGTCTAAAGATCCTAACACCCCCGATTAAGGAAAATAACCCCTCTCTCCCTCCACACTTCTCTATTTAAGGTGATTCTCCATCGTTACGTTTGATTGTGCTTTCTCCCGGTTGTAATTGCCTTTTTCCATTTAGAAATTGAACTTTTGTCACAGTGCAAGTCCCACTCTACCTTTTGGGTTGATTGTGTTCCTCTTTTTGTAAATTGCTTTGGATTTAAATGGAAAAAAAGCTAAGTACAATATATTGTAATGTAACACAAAATGTTTGTTGGTGCCTGCGGTTTTGGAGTTTCTCGTGTGTTCGTGTGTGCGTGTGTGTGTGTGTGTGCGTGTGCATGCGCGTGCTGAAATAATGAATTTCTCTTTATTAAAAAAAAATAAAAAATTCTCACCGCTCCAGAAACTCTATTGATTTCCATTAAAAGTAATCAACGTTTCATTGTGTGAGATTTGTATTTTATTTTATTTTTGTGAAAAACTATTTGACTTCTTCTTTTAAAATGACCACCAATCTACACAGAACTGTTTAAATCTTTGTACTCATCAATCAGGCCTCCCTTACTTGGCTCTAATAGCAGCTGTTACAGTCTGAGCCCTGGACTCTTAAAGTATCGGCAGGCTATTGCTGAAGCCTCAAAAATCCAGGAGAAGTTTAGCGCTGTATCTTCTGATTCATCATTCTATAAACCAATAGCTCTGAGTTTTCTCGAGCATGAATCTCCTCTCTCTACCAGCCGTGAATCGTTTGAACCATCAATCTCCCTTCTATTATACTTTCACAGTCGGCTCCACGGCCATGTCTCCGCGATGGAGTTAAGGGAGTGTTGGACTGGAGATGGATGACAGCCATGTGGGGTAAGGGGATGAGCGAAGGTTAGAGCGGGCCGAGATATGCATAGTATTTAAGTAGTGATACATGAGCAATGGCAGCATCTGTCACTTCCTGCCCTCCTGTCTCCACTCCGCAACTCTGTCCATTCAGGCCGATGGCTCATAAAAAAGTCCTGTGTGGCCCTATGTTCGGGTCATAAAACCGAATTAAAATATTAAATCTGTCAGGCCTTGTCCTCGTAAATAAAGCCATATATTACTTCTCCATCTATTAAAGTGAAAAAGAGTGCAGGCATTTTATGAGGCGGAGAGGAGCAGACCTATTTCGGGTCAAATCACAAAAAGCCACTGCATCACTGCCCCCACCTGTAGATAGAGCTAATTATTCACTGTGGAGCTTGATGGAGATTAGAGACGGATCGATAGAGAGCAAAAAAGCTGTGAAGAGTCAGACTCGGGGCCGCTGCAACTGTTTTTGCTGTAAGAACGATGCAAGAAGATGGTCACAAAATCTATAAACATTTGTGTGTTTGCCAATAGTAGCATTAATCCACTTTTTAAACTGTGTGTGTGTGTGTGTGTGTGTGTATATATATATATATATATATATATATATATATATATATATATATATATATATATACAGTATATATAGCCTATATATATATATATATATATATATATATATATATATATATTAGTATAAGATTGATTGGAGCACCATATTGGTGACGTGAAAATCACACAATCCCTTAAATAAGAACAGTTTGTGTAACTGGAAAATGTGAACAAGTTCCTTTAAGTTTGTATTCAAGTCTAAAACTTTGTGCCGTCCCTGTCCTGACTTGTAAAATGTAAAACTGCAGCATTGTTTGCTGCTGTTTTCTCAAGCACACCATTGTGCATTATGCAATAGATTAACTGTCATTTTTGTAACAATTTAAGCTTTTATTCCGTCATTGATCAAATTAGGAATCTTCTCTTTCCACTGTGTGTTTATCACAATGCAATTAGTCTCTTTTGAATTTAAAAATATCAAAATTCGCGTGGTGGATTTTGGAGAGACGGTTCGCGCTGCACTTGCATCCATTGCTAGCTAACCGGTGCAAATGAGAAGCTTTTGGAAAACACATTTCTTTCAGAAGTTTGACGATGTGATGAAGTTGTAACAAGCTATAAGTGTTGGTTGTTAGAAACGAGAGAATGCGTTTATCTCCAACAGCACGGGGGCAGAATAGCGACGCAAAGTGAAATGGTCTACCGTCACGTAAGAGAGAAGGAAACTTTTAAGATTTGAAGAAATTGCTTAAAGGGTTTTCTATAGATTCTACATTCCAACTACACAAGTATATTAATAGATAAATGGCTATTTAGCATGTAACATCGTAAGCTTGTTTTTGTTCCAAAGTATAGGCTTTTAAGCTTTCGCCATTCTGTGTCCTTTCTCCTCGTGAACTTTCCTCCGTGCTGCAGCGTGCACTGGGACCTGAGAAACAGCTCCTTGTTTGGGGTTTTACAAGCATTTTAGGGGGTCATAGCACTCCTAGAGCACTCCTAGAGGACCTGGTACCTGGTACCATCCACATAGACTTATGTCCTATGCAGAAGGTGCAGGCAACTTCTGTCTGTGTTCCCCTCCTTTTCGTCAGTCTCACTTTGCTAACTGTTCACTGCTCAGCTGTACAGTTTATATAAAGCAATACAACTTAGTAATTGTAAAGAAATAATTTCGACAACAGTCCTGTTTTCTAAAGTCCTGACTATTTAGACTTTTTTTTGCTGAGTTTTCATCTCAAGTAAAAAAAAAAAAACAATCACCAGGAGCAGATAAATCAAAACTGTGACTTGTTGGGTGTCTTTCCTGGCGTCGGGCTCAGATAGATGGGGATGGAGACCCCCACTCATAGAAAACAGAACTCTCCTTTTTGGGTATAAAAAGACTGCACGAACAGTTTTGGGCGTGCATTTTTCTCTTACCTCTGTAGTTTCAGAAGAATGTAACTTTGGCCGAAAAATATTGTGCATGATATAATAAAGCTTGATTTGACATTTGATTCCTTTCTGTGGTTTTTCTCCTGGTGCAGCAGATAAAAGAACACAGAAATCTTTCAGAAACAGTTTTGATAATCAAAACCCCCAATCTGATAATCTGAACCGAGAGTGCATTCAGTTTTCTCAGTTTCACTTTTCTTCTATCGCCATCATTTCTGAAGCCATCTCCATTTTAAAGCTGCCTTTCTCAATTGTGCTGTTTCTTTGTGTTCACGACTCTGAAACGAGAAATCGTCAATCTACGGCGGGCGGGCAGGACATGGTCCAGATCAATACAACTTCATTTCTTTGCTGTCCATGAGCTTCCTTCAACAGATGACAGCCCTGCTAATATTTACACTGGTTTTACTTGTTTTTATCCGCTCTTCTTTCGCCTCAGAACGAGGCTTTTTCCCTGTAATGGGTGGTTGTGGTGGCAAAGTTCTCCCTCCGAAAGCTTCAGCCATCTTTGCTCTTTTTGTTGACCTATCCAAAAGCAATGACTTGGGGCGATACCTACATGGCCGACAACAAGTTCAAGTACACCCACGAACCGTACCACTTTGTTGTAGGGATGTTAAAAATTAATCGATTTTCGATTAATTGCCGTTATGAAATTACCCGATTAAAATTAACGATTACAATTAATCTATTTATTTATTTATTTATTTTTTTCGTTTAATTTCTCCAGCTGGTATTACGCCCGGACCACATTTAATGCGACACAACGTGCTGCGCCGCGCACATAAAGTTAGAAGAAAGAGACGGATATGTTTGGTTTTAGTAACATCATGCTCAGACAGTCTGCAATGGCCCAGACGGGAGACACATGTAGCTCAGTGCTTAACTTTTATTTTTAATCCACTCTATATTCTTCTGGTTGTTCTCCGATATGTTCCCCTAAAGCCTGAAGGTTCCGCCTTAAATCGACGCAGAGCCGCCGCCGTAGCCTACGGCGTAGGCTCTGCGTTGTTGTAACGCGGAACCATAAATCAGCCTTCACCCGGTACATACATAGGTTTCTCTAAACATCTGTTCCCGCTACAGTTTTAACTAAAAGAAAATGTGCTCCAATACAGCAGGTCTCATCATTTTATTTTGAACACTGCCAAAACTCTAACTTAAAACGTAACTAGAACTTAAAATTTGCTTGACACAAATGACACTATTATGGCTGCTGCTACTACTAATAGCCTTGAAGTGCACTTTATATTATATTCCTTGTGGTACAAAAATGTCTTTTTGTTACTTTTGTATCAAATAAATATTTGATTAAGGAATACATTAAAATGTCCTTTGTATTTTATATAAGCAAAAAAAATTATGTTTGTATCTCAGATAGGGGAAAAACGCTGCTTATCAACTAATCGATGATCGATCGATAAGGTTATCAACTGTCAATTAATGAAATAATCGATAATTTGCATCCCTACTTCGTTGTGTCATCACGATGTACTGAGGCCACTATGTTGCTCGCTACCGCCACACATGGCAGCAACTGGTATTACGAGACCGAAGCCAGTTATTTAGCACGCTAACTCGGTAGATATGACACTCATTTCTTCACACTCTCTTGCTCTTTCAAGGTGATTTTGGGATACTTTAACCTACATTCTTACACATTGGTCCTCCCATCGATCCATCCATCCATCCATCCATCCATCCATCCATCCATCCATCCATCCATCCATCCATCCATCCCAGTGTTTTAAAGGCTGGGCGATGTGAAAGGGTAATGACATGATCGATATAAGAACACGGAGAGACACAGAATGAAGAAAATGTGTTTTTGGCAGCTTATGAACTTTATTGTTCCTCTCACAATAGCCACTTAACATGTATAGAAATACACTTCTTGAAATTCTCTTCATCTTTTAACTTATTTATTTTGAAGCGGTTTTCTGACTAGTGTTTGAAAATATTGGTGCATGAGTGGCAAAGCCCAAAGTTCACATCAAAAGATACTATTGTCCCCCACAGATGCTTAAAGATATCACAATGAAATCTGTGTGTGTGTGTGTGTGTGTTGTGCCTTCTTGGCTGGCACACCTAAACTAAAGACTTAACAGCTGCCTTGCAATACCGTAGGTTGTAGCAGTGAAAGTATCTGATCCATTGTTTCAGCATCTGGTAACACCACCATTGTTCAAGTATAACTTCAGTTTAAAGTTTAATTTTCTTATTGATCAAAAACAGTTAAGTTGGAACAGCATAGAAGGCAGTTTCACTGGACTTACAGTATATCCAGGTCTACCGGCATGCCCAGTAGTCGGGCTACCAAGCCTCTGCGAGGCCCCAGTCGTGCCCACAATGATTTCTTTTCACAACTGACCCGACTCCCTCGGCGGTCTAATCCAATGGTCCCTGAGATCATAGCTATTAGCATTAGCAGGTGGTTGGGATGTTGGGATGGACATGCACCTGCTACCGGGCAGCTGCTTCTACCCGCTTAGCTAATTGGCTGGCATCTGGCCAGGACAACGCAAGTGTGTCTCAGCCAGGAAGAAGAGGAGAGAGGACATCAAGTCTCCTGGCATGCCAGATCAAAGATGAAAAGGCTTCTGGAGGATAAATAAAAGCCCAAAACAAAACTTAAAAAAAACAACCCACAAACACACGAGTTGAAACACACTGAAACACACACACCAAGATGCACAAACACAGTGTTGCTGCATTTGCTCTCGACATGAACGAATCTGAAGTAAACACGTGTGTGTACACACTTTCTCAAAGACACACTTGTGAATACGCACACTTGCAGAGTCACTGAGCTCTGTGGAATAACCTTGGCATCAGCATGGTCTCTGCTATACCAGTCTGGTAGATAGATGGTCCTGGACGCAGGCTGGCACAGGCTTTTCATTATGTTCACCAGCCTTCCATAGGAACTGGCCTTGACGTTTGGATTTCAGCCCATTTACTTCTTTCACATTTGCTACTGGTTTGCAATTTACTCTGATCTTCTTCTCTCTTATCAGTGAGCATCATTTTTCTCTGTGCATTGTCTTCAAGTTGGTGTTTTTTCCTCTCTCTGCTTCTCCCTGCTTCTCCCCACCTCACCTCTCCCCTGGCTTAATTAGGATGTGGAGGAGCTGGGTGTCGCTTGAGTAAGCTCAGCATCAGATGATTAATTGCGAGATGGGTGGGGTACACCAGCTCAGGAGCTTCATGGCCAGGAGAACCACAACCCCCCCCTACACCCTTCATCCCTCTGTTCTCTTCCCTTCATACCTCTTTTTGTCTCAGAAACTTGCTCTCTTTGTAATCTCTTCTGCTTTCATCTGTCTTATTTACCTTCTCGTTCTCCTCTCTTGTTCTTCTGCTGTAAAACAAATTTCCCACATTTCCTTGTCTGACCCAGTCCTCAAATTGGGAACATAGCGGCACATATGTTTGCTGTTAATTAAGTTAAAAGGCCAAAGGCGGAAGAACAGAAACACAAACCAGCTGTTCATCACTGCAACGATCATTAACCGCATGTATTAATTAACAAGTCTGATTTCAGGCATTTCAGGTGGTCAACGTGCACAGCCTCACATCATCCCCTGCTGTGTTATTTTTTTTAATTTTTCACTAGTTCTTGCATCGTGTTTGTGTTGACGTGGTCAGTGGTTGGCTGACCTTGGCTACCAGCAGGTTGAACGTGTCAGGCTGTGGCTATGATTAGCTTGCAGATAGCGGACCAGGTCTGTGGTCGGCCAGAGGGCAGAAAATCTATTATGTGATTGGTTGTGTGGCACTGTGCTCGGTAGCAAAAGCATCAACCTAGAGCCGAGTCCAGACTCTAAATTTAGATTAATGAAAGCATAGCTGGCTAAGTTTGTAATTAATAGCAGTGACCTGCTGTGGTTGTACGTATTACTAAAGCCTGAACAGAGCTGGACATCTCTCCGACCCGCACACATGCCTCACACACTCTCATGGGGAATGGAAACCTCATCTATTTTCCTCAGTCTCTTTTAATTTGTGACTAGCTTTACTTCACTGCTACTTGCAAAACATAGTTCAGCATGTAGTATGCAGTTGGTTTATTATGTTAAAGCATTCTCACACCTGCATCCTCTTTTTGAAATGCTGCTGCAGCATGTCCATGCTCCTGCACGGGACACATCTTTGGCCATCTTGTTTGTACCTGAAACTTGTTCCCACTCTGACTTCTCCAGCTCTGACTGTATTTGCAGTCGCATTTGCCTTTTCTGACCCCGTTTCCTTCATTTTCTTCCTCCTTCACTCGGTATTTTCACTTTCTCTCCCTTCACCGGCTGAAGCCGACTTTCTCTCGTTCCATCATATCGAGCTGTCCGTCAGTGTGGGGCCTCGTGTCTCTCCGTCTTTGATGGATGGGGAACACGTAGGAGGAGCAGCCGTCCTTAATAGACACGGCGGATTGAAACGCTGGGGAAGTAAATGTTAAGGGCCTCATAAAACATCCGCTTCCCTGTCTGCGTCCTTCTGTGCAGCCTTCCCCCACATCACCCACACACCTCCCTCCCACAATCTCCCTCCCCTTTCTCTGTAAATCTCCACCCACACACCACTGCTGCCTTATCAGTCCCCTGCAATTTTGTTAGTGACTATCTGTCCGAGGATTCACATAGTCGCATGGTGAGATGTCTAGGCATTTTGTAAATGGGCTCCCTTTTTTATTTACCTGCATCAGTTGTCACCTGATGCATCTATCCTTTGGTGGGATGATGGAAGACGTTACGGAAAGCAGACCACCTTCCACCCCATGTGCAAGCTCTGCAGTATATCAGATTGTTACCTACATGTCCCTGGGGGGTAGGTAGCTTTGGAGACCCTATATCCCTAACCCTAGATAACCAGGAGGTCCTTCCAGCATGTAGTGATGGAGGAGGCGGTGGTAACACGGGTTTAGTTTCCTGGTGCCGGAAGGCAGGGACAAAAGACAGATGTTAAATAGCCTGCATCAATAAGCCTGTGCTCTGGCTACCATGTTTGTGAGAGGCATTAAAGTCAGCTTTTAAAGTCATGGCTGCAGGGCGATAGCTGCACCGCTGAATAACTCAATTCGCCTCAAGGTGGGGGAGGGTCAAGAGGAGTCAAGGACGGTGGCAGGCCAGGGATAGGTGGAAAGTGAATTAACGCGAGAGAAGAGGGTTGCTGTTTCATCTGGAGCACTGACCCTGGTCGTAATTCCAATCGCCTGACTTGTTTGATGCAGCAAGAAATCCCTCAGTGCGAAAGGAATTGCCTTATTCTGTGTGTATGTGTGTGTTTGTGTGTATGAAGAAGAGGCACTGACCATGATTCAGATCTTGAAAAACTGGCCCTGAACTGAAAACCTCACCATAGACACTATTTGAAGCAGTGTTACACGTATATATATATGTGCTTCAAAAGACGACCCGAATCCAATAAGAGAGCTCTGCAGATTCAGCCATTAATCATCATAATGCAGGAGGCATCCAACGATGAATTAGAATCCCTTGGCCCATGCCACCTCGATAATCCAATTATTTAAAAGCCAAAACAGAAGTTATTGCAGCATGCTGAAATCTCGCAGGTTAGGTTTAAAAGATTACAGGAAAGTAAGACAAAACACATAACGCAGTAAATTGAATAATCAGCATTTGCATTCATTTTTATTTATAAAAATTTGATTATGCAAATACACTTTAATGAAATTATAGAAGACAACACTCGTTAATATTCGTTAGCTTGTCATAGCGAACTCTGATCACTCACAACAGCTAGTTTTTTATGAAGTACTTCTGTGCGTCACAATTAATCCTCCGTTCAGCAGTGAACAAATGAAACATTTTGATCTGCTGCAGGTAAATTAAGAGTCATGACACATTTATTTTAAAATATCCATATTTTAAATGCAATTTGACATGACATTGAACAGTAATACAATAATCGCTCGTTTTTCACGGGGGTTACGTTCCAAAAAGAACCCGTGATAGGTGAAATCCGTGAAGTAGTAACCTTTATTTTTTTTTTACAATTATTATACAAGGCTTCAAATTGCGGAGATCAGCACCGCCCGAATTGGATTTGAACGGGAGAATCGGTGCAGAACGTTTTGTCGATATTATGGGTTTTAAATGATAAACTTAAATTTGGCAAGCTCTTTTACGTACATGTACAGCACATATTAAACTGTAACGTTAATGACACACAGGAAGTGAAGAAGCGGGGATACTTGGTTAGCCAATCAGAATGCAGAACACTATGCATAATGCAAATCCGTGAAGCAGCGAGACCGTGAAAGGTGAACCGTCAAGAGTGAACCTTTGTCTTCTTGAATTGTTGCCAAGACGTTTTGTTTGAATGTTGAAAAACCACTCAAACAAAAAAGAGACAAGACAGAATTTACAACCAAGGCCACGTGCACACAAATGAGGTTTAATTTCAATGCAGTGCCCCCTGCAGGTGGGGTGGTTCAGCAGCTTTTGTTTATGCTCCTGCTTGGTCATGGAAAAAAAAAAAACACTAATGTGGAGGTATCCCTAAATAATTGTTGTTTTTATCTTACTCTTAAAAAGCATGAGCTGTTAATGAGACAAGTTGATTAACTGCTCAGTGTGCCACTTCTCTCATCTCTTTTTCTTTTTCAAAAAATTGCAATAAATCAAAGATGTATTAGAATAACTTTATCCTGAAATGCTCCCTTCCGATATGCCTATCCCGAAGTGTTTTTAATATTTTTTTAGCTCACGTGAGAACGCCATATCTTTTTGGAAGTCCGTTCTGAGGCCTGTGTGTCTGGTGTAGATACTTCCCAGAATAACGCAACATTCAGCAGTTTCTGAGACAAATGAACCTATTTCATTTCATGATGGAGTTTGTTTTAAGCAGGAATCTGGGAAGGCACAAGAGATAGAGCTGACATTATTGTACAGGTAATGAGAAGGAAAATATTTGCTGAATAGAGATATCTATCACTGAAATGAGCGTGTCAGCACACTGTAGAAAAACTCTGTCCAAGAAGTCAGATAATTGTATACTAAATCCTGCCGTACATTTCTGTAGAAGTAGGTGTTTCAGTGGAACATACGCTGTGCATGTTGAGGTAGTGATCATAAAAGGTCTCTTAGGGATTTGGCTGCAGTAGGTCGTAGTGATAGTTCAGGTAACCTTCTCCGTTAATTCACCTGTACGTTTGTGTTTGTTATAAAAGAGCTTTCCAGTCATATCATGTCATATCATGTCATGCAGATTTGAAAGGGCAAAAAGATGAAGTGACGGTAGCATTTCAGGGTTTCTGTTGGGTTTTGGGTTTCTTGTTTTCTACCTGCTTCTTTAGTGTTGGTCTTGAGTTAAATTTGTTTAACGAGTCTGTGTTATAAAGCATCCTGATAATTTGCACCAAACTCCAACTATCTAACTTCTGTCTTGAAGCTCATGCAGAACTAAGAATTGTTGGAGGTCCCAGACTGGCTCCAAAAGCGGATCAGTATCCACTGAATATTATCTTTCCCTTCCTTACAGCTGGTACATCTGTCTTCATTCCTGCTGTTTCTTTGCATCCTGTTTGTTTGTCATCAGTTGAGCTTTCTTTTATTGTCTTACTAGTAGAAGCCTTGTTGTATTTCTTTTGATTCGTGCCTGTGCAGCACTTTTTGTGGGATTTTTCTGTACTCTTGCCACCTCATGACATTCTGCATTTGGGTCCTTAAACTCACCCTCATGACAGCAATACACTATTTCAATATGATGATCTTGCTATGAGGCTGGTATTTACTTTAATTGCAGTTTTTATTAGATAGAAACAAAAAAATATCAGTTATTGCTGAGTTTTTCAGGCCTGATTGTAAGAATAAGGAGACCTGTCATATTGCATCCCAAAATGTATTTATTTAGTTAAACTTTGACATTGTTGTGCTGGCAGTTGCTAATGAAGATGTTTTCTGCAAGAAAAGAAAACTAGCCTAAACCTTAAGTGACTGAATGCATATAAGACCTTCTACTATAATAAGATTGTATATTTTAAGTTGCACAAAAACAAGAAAGTGGTACGAGTCTTGTGTATTGGGCTTGGTGTAAGTATTGTGAATGTAAGTGCTGGATGTGAACAGTTTTAGTGACATCTATCTGAGATACTTCCACATCCTTTCATAGTTGTTTTTATTTGCCAAATGATATCTGTGTTACCAGTTCTTGTGTGTGCTGCTGAAACATGGAGGCAGATTAAAAAATGCTAATTTAAAGATTTAGTGTCACATTATTTGGTTAATACGCGTCTTGTGTGAAGTAGGTCAAATATTTCAGGGTGCCAGGTTGAAATCTTGTTGGTGAAAATACTGGCAAGTTTAACAGTTTACTTTAGGCCACTCGTTTTAATCGCACAAACACACAAAAAAAAACACTTTTCTCTCTGTTGCCTCAGCCAATATTTACGATACAAACTCGTTAGTTTTGTTGTTTTTTTTTTCCAACTGTTGAACAGTGTGGTTTTAAGTAGATGCTAAAATCTAATTGGCTAGGTTTCTGCTTTTATAAATAACTAAATTAATTCAAAATGATAATAATTATGATAATCCTGATAATCGGCCCTCTCACAGTAAGTACTACAACAAGTACATTACAGGGTTACTGGGTGACAAGTCCCACCTGCTTGAACCAAAAGTTATTTAAAATGCACAACGAAGGGCTTAAAAAAAACAAGTAAATATGTTACTTTGAAAATCGTGCTAAGGTTGTGCAGGTCATCTCTTAAAGATGATGAGATGGTTGCTCTTCTTTTTCCTTTTGTGCTTATTTCACATTTCTTATTTTCCCGCAGAAACTCACCTCCGAGTGTTGCTGTTAGTAAATGAGGTAGGCCGCTGTTTGCTGAATTTGCGTATATTTGTGTTGAACTTTAAATGATAAATTGCCAGTGTTGTGTGTCCAGCTCGCTGCAACGGCTACGAGTCTCCAGTAAGACTCGCAACACAGGTTTATTACATGATTTAAAACATTCTCGATTTGATTTTACTGTTTTTACATTTGTAAAGGTTATGAATAATTATCCCATTATTTTTGAAGCCACCTTTGCTGCAGGAGCTACTGTTAAACCCTTGCCCTTTTTTGACCAGCATTTTAAATATTCCAACACTATATATGACATAATTTATTGAAAAAGCTTTGATCCAGTGCTAATTTTTTTTTTTTTTTGGGGGCGGGGGGGAATGTCAGACTGGGACTTACTGCATGACCGTCCATTGTCATTGAGAGGTCACTTTGTATTGTAGTTTTCTAATTATCTTCCTTTGGAGATCCTGCTCTCTCTTTGCCTTTTTACTGAGTTGTGATTGAGAAGGAGACCATTTTCACTTCATTCAGAGCAAAGAAAACAGCGATCTCAAGCACAATTCAAGACTTACTGCTATGTTTTGAGGAAACTCCCCACATTGGCTGCAAGTTAGTCGTGTGGAGAGCAGGTTTGCATATTCTGGGTATGTGCAGGGAGGGGATATGGCACTTTGAGGTAGCTTGCTCTTTTCTGTTTTTCAACCACTCTCAAATGCTTGAAACACAACAGGACTTCCTTTTTTTTCTGTTCTTGAAGTTTCACCTCCTATCCTGAAGACTTCATCAGCTCATCCGCCTGCAGGCTGCAGCTCAGCTTTGTGCCCAGCAGTATCCTGGTCTGAAAATGCATCTGATAATATAGCATGTGCGATTGTGACTGTTTTAAAAAGGAGAGTCTCATTTTGAAAGATTCCAGTTTTGCATCCTAAAAATAAGGTGCTATAATATATTAAACAGAGAGGGGGGCAAATGAAGACTGATGAAGGTGCTCTGTGTTGTTTGCAGCTGAGTCTGCACATCCTTGGGTTTGTGAGGAGCTCACAGTAGTAGAGCTGATAATGAGAGTTCAACGTTCTCCCATGACAAGTCCGGGAAGTTAAATTGAAGTGTGTGTGTGTGTGTGTGTGTGTGTGTGTGTGTGTGTGTGTGCGTGTGCATGTGCGTGTGTGTGGGGGAAAATTCCTCGCGAGAAGCCCCAGAGATAACGTAAAGCACTGCAGCCCCTAACTATGTGCTTGACTTATCAAGCAACAGCCCTGCAGTACTGAAGACTGGACCGTCAGCGGAAATGAACCTGCAGAAATGTATCTTATTTGGGGCTTGCAGGAAAGTGGCAGATCTTACAGGAGGTGGTGAATTGCCAAAAAATAAAGCAAAGCAAACAGAATGTGCCGGGCAAGATGCAGGCAAATGCGGCACCAAAAAAAACCCCATCAGCCTACGTTTTTGATGGACGGTTTTGCAATGAGAGTCTCGTCCCATCAACTCCTGGTCCAGGCCTTGGTCTTGGCTCAGTAGGTCAGAGCTCCTCCTCATGAGACACCACTCCCTCTGACTGAAGGTTAAAAAGGAAAGAAATGGATGCAAGGAGACAACAAGCTAGAAAGAGACTGTGTCACAGAGGTGGAACACCAAATTTTACTTGCTGTTATTTTGCCTCCCTGCTAAGTTTATTTGCTGATATGAGCCCTTAGCACTATCTTCTGAACACTTTGGAATAAACACTTCACAGTTATGTAAAAAGAGGAGAAACTGTAGCATTTTACACCTCCCTTGCTGCCTCCTGGTTTACTCAGTCACGCAGACAGATGCCGACATCAGAAGCACGCGCACAGCCGCACAGCCCCACATCCACACCTGATCATCTTCTAAAGGAGTGAATAATTACTTCGCCAAAGGGCGCAACTGTGATCCCCGGCTGGTATTTAAAGCCTTGTCACTGAATTTAAATCACCCCTCCTCTCCATCACTTCTTCTAGTAAAGTGGAATCATCCTCCTTGCCAAGGCTAATACACAGATTATGTCCGCACATACTGTAGACAAATCTGAGTTACTTTTGACTCTTATGCCTCAGTTAAGGCACTGGTAATTGTTACAGTATGTTGGCCAGACTGAACCCAAAGGTCATGATCTTGTTCTGGGATTGGTCATAGCATCTGTCTTATGGTCTAGATGTGGACAAAATATGACAATCTGGCATTGACATGGATTATGATAAGTGAGGGTAAGTTATGGCCAAGCGGCTCAGATCTTATTCAATTCAATTTTAGTTATAAAGTGTCTATTACAATAGATGTTGTCTCTAGGAGCTTTCCGGAGACCCTGAACCTTAAGCCAAACAGTGGCAAGAAAAACTCCCCTTTAGGAGGGAAGAAACCTTGAGCAGGACATGGATCATAAGGGGGGACCCGCCTGCTGAAGGTTAGCTGGGCGGAGCATGAAAAGAGAAAACAGAGTGAAAAACAGAGAAGGGACACAGACTCAATGGCTACCTGGTGCACTAAAGAGATGACTATATAAGTAGATGTAGACAGCAGACACTGAGGTGGTCAGAGGGAGGACTGCAGGTCAGGATGTCAGCAGGCATCTACCAGACATCCATACAGACAGGTGGAAGCAGCAGTGGGATGATCAGAGGGCGGGACTGCAGGGCAGCATGCAGCTCCTGAGGCTCTGGCCTGAAAACATACACAAAAGAGAAAAATAGGGGGCAGAAGAGCACAACAAACTACATGAATGAGGGACAATTATGGTCATGAGATACTTCTAATTATTAACGGAGGGTTCACCTGAAGAAAGGAAAAGAAAAGGAGAGATGGAGGGGTGAGGGGCAACGCCTAGTGGATCATGTAGCTGTCCTCCAGCGTAGGCCTATAGCAGCATATCTACAATGAAGCTATCTTTAAGACGGTCCACATCTGGTGAATATATCTGAGTCAAAAGCATAATTTCCAACCTAATGTGGATCAAAGCGAGCTGCAGTTGAGAGTACTTTAATGAATATTTGCTATTTGGGATATAATGTCCATATCATCATGTCCTCCAAACTGTAATACTGCTACCTTTCATAACCCAGATGGCTAGCTGAAATATCTCTAGTATAATTGAATGTCTGAAGAATTTATTGTAATTTACTTAGGTGCACTCTCTCCTTTCTTCATTATTATATTACAAGATCTTTTGAAGCGTAAAATCATGAACTTTGATTGTTTCCATTTCCATTCTCTCCTTTCAGATGGTTTTACAGATAAAACATATTTTCCTTGTTGAGATGGGGAGGGTTGATGTGGAGGAGGCGTGTGTGAAATCTTGTCCTTCTAATGAGTTCATTCATTTCTTTGTTCTTCCCATCATAGTGCACCTTTTTAAACGACTTCCGGCTGATGAACAGGTTCTGTTCCAGAAAGCTGTTTGTATGTATGTACTGTATGTATGTATATATGTATGTGTACTGTACTGTGTTGCTGCATCTGGGAAATATTTTTGGTATCACAGCTTTAGATTTGGACATCGAAACGTTGCTTTTTGGTGATTCTTTTTAATCAACATTAGATGGAGGATGATAATGTTATGACCTGAATGTTGAAACACCTTGATGGCAATGGTACATGTTTATAACAGGAAATCATGAGATCTCTTTTTCTCGTCTTGGATGAGATGCTAGCACTAAACAGCATCGTGGAGGGCTGCAGCCACTTTCTTCCAGACGTTCAAATTATCATTAACATTTTAATTTGTACCTAAAAGAACACTACAGGACTTTGAGTGTCAACAGATTGCTGTTCTGCTCAGACTACACAACTTGCTGCCTTGTAGTCAGGAGTCTTGTAGCTGCAGAGTTCAACAGTAAAGTTAAATCTAGCTTCCATAACAGATTTGTGTCCTTTTGGACTACTTAACCATGTTTTGTCAAAAAGAACACTGCAGGAAGTAAGATGGGATGTGACGCAAAATCCCAGATGGTTCAACCACTCTCGGTTAAATGTTGTACAGTCAAGGTTTTTTTTCCCTACAATTACCTCAGTCCATTCCTATCTCATTGGTGGCTGTTTGGATGCGTAGCCACAGAGAGATCCCAATGTTTAAAATGCTAGATATCTGTGGCCAGAGATGGCTCAGTACCATGCTGACGAGGTTCTAATGTGTCTGAACAGTTCACATTTTAATGCCTCAACATCAAGCCAAGAGCGTATGTACGCCATAGAAGAAAGCTCTATGCTCTATGCTACTCCGCATCCCAGCGTGCACCTGTCCACAAAGCTGCTATGCATCGCGTATACGTGGAAAGCAACAAATGTGATTGGTCTGCTTCTTCTTTATGGGTTTCAAGCCTGGTAGAAAGATAGAAAGTTACAATGTCGGTAAACATTACTCAACATTTCAAACGCACATAAGATGAGCTTCTTGTCGTGTTTTTGTCTGAGCTACATGTTGGAAGGAAGCTAAAGGAAGCTTGGCGCTAGAGGCTCCAGCGCTGTAGAAAGGAACCCAAACTGCCACCTAGTGTTTGGTGATGTCATTACAGAGCGACACAAATCACACTGGACGAGGATAAACTCCTACAACGGACGCCTCGTACGTACGTAGTCCACGTGAATTGTTGATAGTGGAAACATAAATCGGGCTTAACGATCAAGTGAGAAGTGGAATTACCTCCAATCAAGTGTTTTCTTTGTTAGCCTTAAAGCAGCACAATGTAACTTTCAGCTTTTGTTGAGTTTGGCGGCTCCTTTGGACAAAAGCGGTAGTGCTTTACCAGTAGTGTGGAAGGGTTCCTACCATCCTCGAAGTTACATAGTGCCAGTGAAGGCGATACAGACCCCCTCAGACCATGACAGAGGTGTCATTAAACCTGTTGTAAGCTGATGTACCATCACAATGACTCTGGAAATATTATATTAAGGTGGAAAAGTTAAATTGTGCTGCTTTAACTTGCAATCAGGCTGAAAATGGTGTAGCGTACAGGAAGATTAAGGCCATCTTTGCTTTCTTTTGCTCTCCCCACTCCAGTGTCCAAACTTTTGACTGGTACTTTATAAATAGCTACATATAAATACACCACCGTAGTAGGTATACCAGGTGTATCTTAATAAGTGGCCAGCGAGTGTGTGTTTATGTGTATGTCAAGCTTGTGTCGCTGCAGTGGGCATCTGCTCTGTGCCATGAATTTCAGTAGAAGCACCAGTGCTCCAACGCTGTGCTGTTGACAGGCTGATCTTTTATTAACATCGCCTGATGTAACCTGCCTCCCATGATGCTCGGACTTTGTCCACCTGTTTGTCCACTTCCATGATGGTCGTTGCAGGACACAGGAGCCATCAGGATGCTGGAGAATACAAGCTCTTTCAATAAATGTTTGTGTGTGGGGTTTTTTTTTTTTTTGCTTGTGTGGGCAGTGAGAGAATACGTACATTTGCATTTACGCCAGTAGTGAAAGCGTGACCATGACCACCTTAACCCAACCCAGAATATCAAAGAGCACCATTAGAATTAAGTGAGCGCAGTGAAGTATGATAATAAATTGGATCTGGCCAGGGTTGGTATCCAGGTAACGAAAGCTAGTCATTGTTTGTAAGACCTGCGATTTCCAACAGAATGTGGAAATAGATTACAGAGATACTAATGGTGCACGAGGTTTGTTATACAAAATATAATAGATGGTCTTTCTTTAACTGGAAATCCATTTTGCCAGATCCGACATGTTTTGAGCTACTTCCTCCAGGATAAGACGACTAAATTGCTAAAACCCCAGACTAATGATGTTTTCAAATGGATTAGTCAGATGACCCTGCACACCTTCTTAGCACGAGTAATATAATTCAATAAATTATTAACAATAACAGATTGAAAACCGAAGAAGATTATGCTGGTTCCACTGTTTACAGACTGGTTTAATGCGAGTGCTGTAATTGGGAGACGTGTGCCATATTAGTGACACGTGAGTGATGAAATCAGATTTCTAAGAGCCTCGCTTTCATTCTGGCTGCATATATCAACAGACTGAAACAGCACACTAATCCCTGCTCATGATTTCAAAGTATGAAGAAATGAGAGCGCCCGGGATGTGCTTCGGCTTTGTCAACGCTGCTAGCGAGGGATGATGTTCCAGGGTGCAACATCTGCTGACAGAGATGTACCACGCTTTTGTGGTGCAACATGTCAAAAAAGAAAATGACTCATAATTATTTCTCCGTAGGGCGAACCACAAAACTAATAGCCTTGATATTCAAAACAAAGCACTAACAAGGGTTGTGTGACATCATGCATGTTTTCACTCCTCCTCGTTTCTTGTTCCGGTTTTTTGTGTTCTCATTTCAGACACATGCCTCATAAGTCGGGGTTGTTTTTTTCTGCATGTCTGTTTATCATTTTAAGCTTCACACGCCTTCTCACACCTCCTTGTACTATAACAAGTTATTTTCTCAATTGACTATCATCCAATTTCCCATTACTCATGAAATGCCCTTTCCTTGGGGAGAAGCGAACACTGCTGAAGTCTTTTCTCTTCTGGACAACCATACGGCACTTTTCGTAAACCTCCACGCCCATTATCGATGACTGTTGCCCTCTGTGTGAGTCCGTGTGCATATTTGACCCATTATGCTGCTCTGTTTTTCTCGTTAACCTCGGTTGTGCTTTCTTCCAAAATAAAGTTCCTTTTCTTCTGCCTCCGTGTTGACTTATTTGCTTTCCTTTCATCATCTCAGGCGAGGTTATCCTGAGGCAGCCTGCACTTTTATGGGAAAAAGGGGCTTGGAAGCGATGGGGTGGAGGGCCTGGCTTTGCTCCGAGTCATGCCTTAATCGATCGTGTTTAAAAGGATGTTGTGAGCTGAATGTTTGAACCCATCCCCTCGTTAGCAATTGTCTGGGATTTAATTAAGAAGTAGAATGAATTTAATGTCAGCTGCATTTTAACAAGAGAGAGCAGTGGAAAGTTGCACAACAAAGACGCAGAAAGTAAGAGTCATGAGAAGAAAACAAGAAAGAGGAGGCTAATTAGCAGATGAAGTTGTGTTCATGCATCACTCCGGTTGAAACATTTCCTTTTTGTCTCTCAACCTCGTTTTCCTCTCTCTCTCGTCTTTGCCCCTCCTTTTTTCACTCACTCTACATGTATATCTGCAAGAGCCCCCAGCTAAAATTTCTGTCACTTCTTTCCTTTGTTACTCACACTCAGTGTGGTTATGCAAATGTGTATGCAAATGCACGTGGTAGAAAAAATAAAAATACAGCATTGTTGACAAATTCCACCTGCACGGTGAATATAACCAGATATAAAACCGGAGCCTGGTTCTGTATAGTCTAAGTGGCTTAAGTACATGTGTGTACTTTATTATTATAATTTATTTGTTGAACGTTGAAACCACAGTAGATACCATCATGTCATCCGTACAGTATATCATCCACATGACACAGAGAAACAAAACCGTAAGGAACCAAAAGGTGAAACAGACAACCTTCACTTCATGACCCACATTTAAATACAACTTTATTCAGATCTGAGGAGTCTTATCTTAATATATATATATTTATATATGTATATTATGTTTTTGACAGTCTGGTTTCATAGCTATGCTTTTGCTGAGCGGAGCAGCATTGTCTTGCAGTCTCTAAGGCCAAATATTCACGTGTCTGTTGGCACCAGATGGGTAAATAAGGCTGCTGCCATAGCAACACCGTCCGTCCCACAGCAACACGACTGTCTGTTAAACTTAGTCCAGCAGCCTTTCACTAATTCACCCCGGAGAGGCAGAGAGGGTGGAATCTCAGTGAGAATATTGCAGTAGATCTGAGAAGATCAGTAAAGAGCAGAGGAAGGAGCATCTCCTCTGCAGGCAGCCCGACATGTGTCCTTGTTCTTTCGACATCAGTACAGCGCTGTGGGCTCATGTTCCCCAGCTTTTTATCCGTCATGTTTGCGTCTCCAACTTCTCGCCAGATACCCTGTGGGATGGGGGGGGAGGTGGATGTGGTGTGTGTGTTTGTGGGGGGATCGAGGTTACTGGAGCATATCTATGTTCAGCACTCTGTTAGCATGTTCTTGAGGACATTTCACATCCTCTCAATCCAGGGGCTTATGTAAGATACTCTGAAGACGAGAGCAGGGACTACTTAAACCAATACACGTCAAGACTGCGTGTGCACACACCTTTTGTTTGATGGGATAAAGATATAGAGAGTAATACATAGAGGAAAGAGGAGACTTAGTGCTCATGTTCAGTTAGAACAACGTTAAGCTCATAGAGATAAGCCAGCTAAGTTCACCACTCTGTGATGGAGGGGCAGCAATGAGGATGTTCCCCCAGCAGGGATCAGCCCCCGGTAAGGGAGTGACGGGGTGTGGAGGCTGAGGCCGGACAGCAGCGCGACGACAGCAGGGAGCATGGATGAGCAGCATGCAGATGTCAGCAGAGGAAAGGGGCAGGGAGGGTTGGAGGAAGAGGAAGTGGATGAACGAAGCAGGAGGCAGTGGTTCTTCATGCTGGTTGATGCGGTTGAAACCCATGAAACTTTGTATTCCATCCAGCCCTGCACAAGCAGGACCTTCAAACAGATGTCAGGCATTCAGTTTGAGCTGCTGCCTAACTTATAATATATGATCCACCGGGTCTCTGTGTGTACGTATGCTTCCACGTAAGTAGAGCCCAAACGACTACTGAGCTCTCTGCGAAATCAGGGTCACTCTGGACATGTTTCTGATTCCTAGCACAGATAGTAGTGCTCAGCGCAGGCGAAAGAGCTATTGCAGGAGAAGAGGCAGACAAATGTATGTGGTGTCAACAAGCAGGGCATCCAAGCATTGATGAAATATCTGCTCACATTGAACAATCATGTGCAAGAGGAGACGGGAAAACTGCAGTTTTAATGATTGCAAGTGATGTTGCTATCTGTCGCCTGCAGACATGTTTGTGCGCTGCTGCCATTTGCTCTGGGCCACAAGTTGATTTTGTTTCACGCGGAGAGGCGCTACCCCCCTCTTTAAGAGCAAATTAAAAACTATGAGCTTTGATGTGCAGATTTACGGGTCTTTTGTTTCTATCTTTAGCCCTGTGACTGTGCTCTCCCCCCTACTGCTGCTCTCTGAGCTCACACTGCGCAGCCAAAGTGATGCATTTATGTCTGGCCTTATGCTACCCCCCGCAGGAGGACGGCTTCGCGGTGACCGCTCGCTCGCTGCCCCGAGTCAATCTGGGACGTTTCAACCGAGCGTGCCCAGATCTGGGCTTTATCACTGATGTCACAGTGTATTTGCATCAAACTAGATATGTGATACTGCTGTTTAATGACTCTTCACACCTGTCTTGCGACTGATTATCGTTAATTAACCAAGGAGTTGTTGTGTCCCCATAAACGGGACAGCAGTAACCTCTCACTGCACACAATGTCAGGCGGCATAATTCATTTCTCCATTGTGAGCCGCACTCCACTGATATTGTTTGTGAGAGTAACATGAGCTGGGCCAGCCAGTGGCCATTTATCTTAATGAGAGCAGTTAACTCCGGGTCGAGCTTTGGCTGCTGGCTCCACGCAGAAAAAACCCATCACAACATGAATATGCTCTTATCCTCCTTCCCGCTGACTTGATTTTTAGGAATGCGTTTTTGCCCTCTCGTTGAAACCTTAATTAGCTCCAAAAGAGATTAAATTATATGTAATTATTATGATAATATTTTCATTTGTTGGAGATAACAGGCGGACTTTAGTGAACACTGCATTTGTTAAGCGAGGGAGCAATCTTCACCACGCAGTCAAAGTTATCAAGGCATGAAATCAGGAATCCTGACGGCAACAAAATGTAATCTTTTTCATACAGAGGGGGACAAAAGAAGGTGCTGCATACTCTACGTCTCCTTCTCCACTTTAATTAAAACAGCTCACTGAATCTCTCCTTCTCTCACTCCCTTACCTTAAGTGTGGAGGGCCAAATCTATCTCTGTGCAGAATCTAGTTATCCCCCTTTCACTGAACCTGTCCTAAGCCCTGGCATTTTCTTTCGCTGTTTAAATTTTATTTTGAGGCGCCACGACCGGGGCTGTTTTGTGATGCCATTTGCCAGGTAAATGCACATGGGAGGATGTTTAAATTAGATGAGAGGGTATTCAGAGTGCATGGTGGAACCGTGACATGGTTTTGGAGAGGGGTTCACATAAAGAAAATGCCCTTTGAAAAGTCTGAGCTTTGTGAGTAAATTGATTCTCTGTTCTCTGCAGTGTCTTTACATCATGATTCAAGAGTACAGCATGTCAAACACAATATCATAATTGTAATAAAGTCTGAGTTTGTCTGCAGTTCTCTAATGAATCAAATTACTATAACTATTGAACAGCTCAGTTTCACTGCAATGAGACTTTCCAAAAGAGCAATATTGCAAAGGGTGATTAAAAAGACATTTGGACAGACTTCACAAATGGCTGAGTGGATGAAAGAACGCTGGCGAGAAGCTGGATTTCAGAAATAGGACTGAGGTAAGAACGTATAGGTGGGCGGTACTAGATTTTAACAACCAGTCCATTTGATGAATGTTGTACTTGAGCATTTCAAATGCCTCATTATCTGCATACTGTAGTTTGTTTTGCATATATGTTTTTACATCTTACAATAGTCAGGCTACAGATATTTTTTGAGGAGCATCGTTGCCACTCTGGCATTCACAGCCCTGGTTTTCTCTTCATAAGGTTCATCCCCCTTTTCCTCTCTCCCTCCCTCCCCGTGTCTTTTCTAGCCCGAGGGCAGGTAGGGCATCTCGTTGTGGTAGTTGTAGTCCGGGCACACCTTCTGCACCAGACGGTAGTCCGTACTGTAGAAGGAGATGTAGATACAGATGACTTTGAAGGGCTTAGAGCAAATCCAGGAAACGTGACTCTGGATCTGCTCCTGAAAGCAGGTCTTAGATGGGTCGTAGTTGCACAAAGAGGTGCGCTTGCTTCGATCTACCTTCTCATAGTCCACACGGCAGTTGAAGATCTTGGAGTCCTTGGGGTAGACCACGCTCTGGCGCTCCAGGTCAAACTCCACTGCCTTGACAGGCGGCACCAGGCTGACCGAGATGTTGCCCTGGCCCGTGGAGTTGTGACGAAAATATACACTGAACGTACCGTTACCGTGATCCACAATCTTTCCAGTTATCAGCAGGTTAAGCCTCACTGTTTTGATATTGGAATAAAAGTCTCCCCAGCCGAACATCTTCTTGAACTTGCCCGTCTTAACGATGGGCCGGCGTTTGACCCTTGAGCTGGAGGCGTCAGGTTTGAGCAGGTCACTGCCCAGCATCTCCCAGAACTCCTGCTTGGAAAACTCCTGCTTGGAGAACGGGACCGGGGTTTGGTAGGGCATTTGGAGAGAGGTGGCGTTAGCGGCTCTGCTTTTACTGTGTAGCATCCAGCGGCTGAGCGGGGAGAGGGATGCCTGCCCGGTCAGTAGCCCCACCGTCTTGGAGGAGTCATCTGAGGAGCTCTTGGGGCTGGAGGAGTCAGCGTCTTGACCCATCACCACCTGGAGAGACTTGGTGAAGGAGGAGATCGAAGGAGAAAACAAAGAAAGTATTCTTAGAAACGCAGAAAGAAACGTGCACAGAAAACCAATTAAGGAAATAATCAATACTTAATTTACTGTTCACACCTCCAGTGTTGTTAACTGTGACATTCTATCAATGCTATATATATATATATATATATATATATATATATATATATATATATATATATATATATATATATAAAAATGGGTGAAATTTTACAGGCATTGCTATTATTACATTCTTTTGTTTACTCAGCTGCAGAACAATTCACTCCTTTTACGTCTCGTTTTCACAGAGCTGGTGTAATTCCCTAAACTCGCTGAGTGACGGGCAGGGCCAGGGGGATGGGAGAACTAAGAGAAAATCACCAAAACCGAGTATATTACTCCAGTGGTCCTGCTACCTTTAATCAATATTTGTGAGGGTGGACCCTTTTTTTCAAAGTCTGCAAAACAATAAACCATCATCATTATGAATTACTCGCTCAAAGCAGAGGTCATAGGTCGAGAACGCTGTTCCAAAGAGTGTTAATGCACCAGGAGTGTACAATTCGCAATCTTAGATTATATCTTCTGGAACCGTCCAATTTGAGAGAAATTGCTCGTATGAAAAAAAAATCTTGAAGGAACATAGTCCAAATGGGAAGTGTACTTTGTTGTGTTTTTTTGTGTGTTAAAGGGAGCTTTTTGCTTCTTAAGCAAAGAGGAAACTGTTAGTGCCTCCAAACATTTCGTCTGAGGATCAAAGTATTGAAGAAAGGGGAGGAGGGGCAGCAGGAGGGCCTTGGAATAAAGTGTTATGTCCAATTAAGACTTTCAGTGTTTTAATTAAAGAAAAAAAAGCTGTGTGTCGGCATGGTTTTCAGATGTTCACATCAGCCCAGGGAGGAGAAGAGGAGCAAATAAGGTAGTGCTGCGGTGCTCCACGGCAACTTTGAGATGAGTTTTTGGATGTGAGGGTAAAGCGATGGATAATTGTTGATGGGTAATAGACTATGAGCAGGTAGCGTCTGTCTAATGTGCCATGAAAGTATGCAGCATTGTTGTGTCCTTTGGCACCGGCAATGAAAAAAGACACTCGCACGCACTGCTGGTGAGTTATGAGTTGTTGTAAATGCAAACAATAAATGATGCAAATGTGAATGATGGGGGAACGGCGTGTCTGTGTGTATGTGTTTGCACGCTTCACCCGGGGAGACTTTAGAATGATGCATAATGCATGCATCCCTGTTCATGCTCTGATCCATCTACTGTCTTGTCTGCCAGGGCTTCCTTATACAGGCTTAGTCAGGATTATTAAGTCTGACTCATTTCTATTCCTTTTTATGCAGTTTCTTTTTATTTATTTTTTTCATAGCTCACTCAGATTCTTTAACTTGCACCGCAGTCAGTCGGAGATATTGATTTTTCTGTCTTTCTAAAAACATGTATTTCCTTTTAATAACAACATGTATCGCATTTCAAATGTCTTGGAAGAATTCCCGCTGATGTGGCTGCGGTTTGATGTTTGGTCTCAGTAGAGAGGACTTCCCTCCCCCTTTAATCTGGCTTTACTCCCGTGGTGGTGTTAGACACCAGACTTCCTCTGCTCTCTAATTACACAGCTGCCGCCACACATTTGCGTGTATGACATAAGGACAAATCTAAGAGCCGTGGTAGTCCCACTAAATCCAGACTTGCGCAAAGAATACAATAACTGCAGTTGTACTCAATAAAATTTGTCAAAGTTGGACTAACCGACCTGTTTAAATCTGTAAGAAATCAAATGACTCCACCTTAAATATGCACAGTCTGATCCAAATAGACTTAAACACTCGGGTCTACAGTGTCCAGCTTCGACCCTGAGATAACAATAGATGCAGGTAGCAACAGAGATTTATGTCCAGGGATATGTGGGTCTCATTTGTAAAACAGTGAAGCATATTAAATGCACACAATCTACAGCGCTGGGAATCTCTCAGATTTACTGCCCTGCACAGGACCAAGCTACTGTCAGCTAAATAATTTGACAACTGTGTTAGCATGTGATGCAACGGATCAGCTAGGAAAAAAAAAGCCCCAAACTAACAAGCTTTTCAGCTTATTGCCACCTGTCGGAGCAGAGTCTGACTTACTTTGGTCAATAAATCGACTAGAACAAGGACAGTGGTCCAATTACATGCTGTTGTAGCGCTGTAGCTACTGCTAAACGTGCATATAAACGTACTGACTGACTCTTTAGCTTCTCTACCAGCACTACTCTGCAGTAACAGCCCTGACAAGGACTCCTTCCTCATACAAGACAGTGTTAATGACCTTTTTTTTTTTTTAAAAGAGAAACACAAACTTTTCAATGATGAAATAAAAACTCAAAGAGCTGAAGACTTATTGATTTTAATCTTTTCCTTTGTTTTTCAAAGAGGAGACAACAGGGTCAATAAGATGACTTTGATGACACACCCATCTTCACGGCTCCTAGCGACGGACAAGTGTTTGATTTCTCTTCTCCAGTGGGCCGATGGCTGCAGGGTGTTGGGGGGGATCACTCACTAACTCCCCTGTGGTGATCCACAAAAAGCCCCTCTGTGATTCCTGAAAGTATGCCACTCCTGATCTCTTTGAAACTCCCCCGTTGGTATTAGTCATTTTGCCAATGTTTTTCTAAAGGTACCAAGACTTCATCACAAGAAAAAACATATTGCATTATCCTTTGCAATGTACAGTATCCCTTTTCTCTCTTCCTCGCGAAAATTCATGATGGAGCCCGAAAAGTCGAGCAGCTCGCGGAGAGAGGAAGCAAGCGTTGTCTCGTGCCACTGGAGATGTCACATTCAGTACAAAGCATTGTAGTCAAAGACAAATGTTTGGAAGAGCTTAATATGAGTGAAAAAAAATCCTGAGCAGCTGCACTACAGGGACAAAATAACATGTTGTCAGAGGTAAATGAATGATTTGATGGATTTTTCTGTTTCTTTTCTTTTTCTGCGTCTTTGCAGTTGTGGTCCAGTGATGGATGCATTCATGGGTTCTCTGTGATTTCAGCACATGACATATTTTCCTCATTAAATGTTTTATCAAGCACTACGGTTCCTTTTCCATTTTAGAAAAACTGCACGCTGCTGAAACTCTCTTGCTTCCCTGCATTTAACAAGGCATCTATATGAGGTGCAGCATCTAACTATCGGCACTCTTCCAGCTTGCTCTTCTGCTTTTGTAAGCAAATTAAAATGCAGAAGAATAGCCTCAAAAGTTTAGGGTTGTTTTATGTAGCAGAAGATTAATTCACTATTTCACCGTGCAGGTGAAAGCTTGATACTTTAGAGCAAATACCCCCACATCGTTTTGTTCAGTGCCAAGCAACGATCCAATCTTATCCGGGCATTCATGCCACTCATGTTTAGAATAAATCCAAAATGTCATCCTGTAACGACAAACTGAAGCCGTATTGTTCGGTAGATTGGATCAATCGCACAACATAATGCCACTTGAAAGGCCATAACAAGTTTCTTCCAGGGCGAGTTTGTGTTGTTCCTTGATGCGTTGCAAGATGTATCCCGGCTTTAAGTGCTGTAGGCAAAGTGTGGGCGGTGGGCAGCCGGGTCTCGGCGAGGGGGTGGAGGTTCAGGGTGATTTTGTCATTTGTCATGTTCACTAAGTGAGTCAGTGAAATGGCTGGAGAGGATAAGAGGTGGCGGTGGGCCCTGTCGCCGTGGTAATTGTGAGTCATTCCGGCTCAGTGAGCACAGGCCCTGGGCCTTTCTCCCAGCGTGAAGTACACGGACGGGAGCGGCTCTCACAAGCCGGCCCGCTCAGCAAGCAGCACCCAGCCTGTTGCGGTGACAGGTACACCGGTTTAACCCCCGCTCCCCGCTGGCGAGAGAGAGGCTGATGTCATGATATAGAGCAGAGATCAGGGCGGGAATTAGCAGAAATCTGGGCCATAATTCCCGCGGTAGCGAGGGAGTCGTGACACACAAGTGTGTTAAAGACTCCTGCAGCTGAAACCATGCATCTGATGTTAAAGCAGCTTCAGATGCTTCACATGGTTTTCTAAGTTCCTTTTCATCTCTGTGAGCTAATTGTTTTGGTTAACCTAACTTTTTAGGGAGAAAAAATAAATTAAACCTTCTGACCAAACTCAAGTTTATACGCCAGCCTGATTTTCTACTTGACAGTAGTTCTGCATTATTGGTGCCACGATGCTTGCCTGGCCCGACCATTTTACTACTTTTTCTCTTCAATGTAAAGGATCAGTCGGATTTCTCTGGATTTCACTTCCTCTGGATTGATTTCCTCGGGGGCTGGACTAATGGATGCAGAGGAAAGTGCCTCTGGACGTCATCGGGTAGACGTACCACCAAGAGTCGCGCAGGACCCATTTTACCAGAGGAAATATCCGTGAACGAGGCCCAGGGAAGCGCCGTGGCTCAATCTCAGCGAAGTGTATATGCAAGTATGCGTTTAGCTGGGGGAGTGATGGAGTCGAGTGGGACTCGCCAAAGAGCTATGGGGGGAAAAAAAAAGATCTTCACATGAAACGTCATCTGTTTTCCTAAGGTAATAATTTGTCATGGCTAAAACGGCAATAAAACACCGGGTGAAGGTGCAAGGAAACAGGCGTTGGTTCCAAAAATGAATTCTCATTTAAGTAATTTTGAAATCAATCCGGCTGAAACACAAATGTGATTTTTGTAATTAAAGTACAAGTCTCCCTCACCCTACAGCTTTCACCTCCAAATGTGGATTTTTTTTCTCCCCCTGCAAATAATTTTTTTTTAAATTTGGTTTTAAACTTTTAAAGTCTTTACTTGACCAAGGATGTAAATTTATTAAAGCATAACTCTGCCTCGTATGAATTCTCTTTGCTCCGTTTAATCATTCAGACATAATTGTTTTAATTAATCTGTGTGGATTGTTCTAATCAATTATTCTGATTTTACATTCTGTACACGTGTAAAGGGACTGCAGATGAAAAGCAAACAGCAATGTTTATTAATATGCCGTATCCCCTGTCAAATGAAATAAACTAAAGACAAAATGTGATGAAAGAGTGTCCACATGAGCATCTGATGGCTCCAGTGTCAGCGTGTTCATATATGAGGCTATTTTTATGTCCATTAGTGCTAAAAACACAGTAAACACGAGTGAGTGGATACATTTCCGTGCCCATCTCCAGGGTTGCTGCGAGACCGACGGGCCGTGCAGATGAAGCCGTGGTCCAGGTGGTGATCAAAGTGGAGCATTTAGTAGCTCAAGAGCCTCATATATCCTGAGCAGAGAGATCAAAGCCGGCGCTTAAATACGAGCGAATACTTGACTTTACCAGAATGCTAATGTCATTCTGTATCTGCTGTGGGGTGTTTTAAATATTTATCATTCACTATATTAAATTAGAGGTGGTCATTTGAGTGTGTTTTGATGAAAGCTTCCAACCGTCATTTAGTTTAATGTAAGTGAAGCCGAGTTCAAATATGACATTTCTTCGGGTAACTATTTTAATGTTTTAACTCTTATGAAAGGAAGATTTTGGAGTTAAATCAATTGATTAATACACAGAATGTGTCTATTGAGTCACTCGGCATTGCTTTAAATCACACATGGCCCTGAGGAGCTTGGAAGTTCAATAAGCACTCCACTTTTCCTCTGGCTGTTGAAATGAAATCTTCATCTCTAAAATGACACCGATTTTTAATTTAAGAGCGAAGCAGCCCGGATTTCTCGAGTGTCCGTCAATGCTTCATTCTTTTCATGCCTCTCTCCTGCTCCTCTCGCCGTCTCCCGATGTAATATTCTCATTGCAGGAGATTTCTCACTTACATGATTAAAGTCTGAAAATAACTAATTATCCTCCCAGATAACGTAGATCCAAGAAGAGGTGAGAGAGGGAAAGGTAATTTCATGAAACAAGGCATTTGAGCCCCATTGAATAATTTACTCCAGCTACTCGGGGGGTGGCGGGAGTTTAAGCTCTGTGGCAGGTGACCAACTGGCTGCACTGAATCCTCTCTTCCTAAACCACCCCGTCTCTCTGCATCCTCAAGCCTTTTCCCCGGCTCATTCTGGACAGGTTCCCTTGTGTGCAGGCCCTCGTGGAACAGAGCTCATTTTGCATGCTCCGAGTGAAGCTGGGCTCTGAATTGGCTATCAAATTTTTACATTATATGATATCGACAAGTTGGCGGTGCAGGGACGATAAAGAGCGGCAGCAGGGGACGTTTTCCACCCAGTTGTTCCCTGGAGAGTCTGCTACCTGTCTGATAAAAGCTGGAGGAGCTCCACACGTTCAGGTACAAAAACCTTCACTTAGATGCCTTCTTATTAAGCCACCTCATTTAGCACACCAGTATTACTTGTAAATCTTAACAAAGCACATAAACAGGTGACAAGTTGGAACCAAAAAAGGTCCAATAAAATATGCTTCGTATCATTGCTGCATTATAAATATTCAGTATGGTTCCTGAACTTCCTTAATCTAGGACGGTTGCATGAGTGGACGTCCACAGGTGTTGCAGCACCTGTCTTTTCAGTCACATTTAATTTTAGGGAGATTCGTCAGCATCGCTCGGCAGCCAGAAATCGGCCACTCATTTCTTTGACGACTTGTTGGAGCCCAACAGGCTGCTAAAAACTCAAAATCCTCCAAACAGTTTGCGTCCTTATTACAGACAGCTTGACCAGGCGCCTCGGTACCAGCTGCCTCTGCAGCCTTCTGGTCTATTTTGGTGCTTTTTTTTTTTCTTTAGCCAATAAATGTGAGCAAGGATGTAAAAATCTGATCTTAAGCGCCTGCTTGTAAGACGTCTGACACTCACCCCGCGTGTCAACGAGAGAGAACTGCAGTCCATTTAAAATGGATTAGAAGCAATCTGAAAATGTCACCAGATAAACAAACACATTGTTCTTAAGACGGCCCTTGTGCAGACGACCCTCGATAGAGAGAGCCAGGCAAGACACGAGTGCCTGCTGCAGAGACATGAGCAACAGCTTTTATTCAAATGTCACTTTTTTTAACCTTTGACATCATCTGATGTTTAAAAGAAAAAATGGTAAAGTCATGATTCTTTATCCAATCAAGTGGCTCAAGTCTCCAAAACTGTTCCTGCTGCAGTTCTGATACTCTTGTGTCATTTTTGAAAAGCAGAAAGTTCTATTTAATAGTTTGAGTTAATATCTTTATAGAAAAGAAAAGAAAAAAATACAGTTGAACAGTAAAACCCAGAAAGACACTGCAGAGTGTGGGCTCAGATAAGTGCATGACTGCCCAAACGGATGTGTTCTGGAGCGGTAAGGAGTACTTATTGTTCCATACTCTATACTGCAATGCAAGCTCAGTCCCCATCAGAAATCAATGCACTCTGCAAAAATGTTGCCCTCAGTCAAAATGTCCTCATCCCCGTGGCTGTGCACTGCTGTAATTGGAAACCCCTGTAAAGACCCTCAGCAGGCCTTGTCTGGACAAGTGCACCACTCTGACCCTGAAAATCACTGTACCGTCGCTGGCTGGCGCGCTGGTCAACTGCCCACTTGATGTTTCTTCATGCAGAACCGACTGTTTACAGATTGTCGGGGAATTCGGAATATAAATGGGCTTTTGCTCACTGGTCTTACACCAGTGTGATATCGAGCAGCTCTGGTCACACCACGACAAGGTCAGCGTGAGCCTCTGAGCCTGCGGCAACTAGAAAGCTGTGGTTTCCCTCCATCCCTTCCACTGGCAGCCTGAGTGTTCCCCCTTCAATAAACCCACATCCCCCGATCCCACAGCGCCTTTTCTAATATCGCTGAGATGCCTACAGATCTTAAAACAATGGAAAGTTCACTCAATATTGACTGTTTCCATAGCGGTTTGAATTTTCAAAACACATTCAAACAACTTTTACTATTGTCAGCTGCAGCAGAAGCTCTGTGAAATTAAAATATCTTGTTGTGGATTTTCCCATCCTTAGTTATTCAACTCTGTGTGAAAGTCAAGCACATCTTTATCTGGATCCCCCGGGAGTCACGCCCACTCGTTCTACCTGAGGCTGCGAGTCGGTTTCCTCTCCTTTAAGCTGTGCACTGTAATCCACCCTTCACCATCCCAACCAGGCAGCAGATATTCTTCCAGGGTGTGCTTTGCCTCCCGGAGAGGAACGCCACAATAAATTGTGCTGGGTTTTGAGCCGACAACACATTCTGTCTCAGGACAGCTCAGCGCTTCCCTGTGAAGGGCTGTCAGCGCGTCGGGGAGCATGCTTTCTCCGAGTCTTCCTCCGTCTCTGCTGCAGTGCTGCCTGGAGTCTGGGGGAGGGGATGACTGGGTGGTCCGAGGGGACGGGGTGCACCTCTGGGGTCATGCATGCTGTGGTTGTGCATAACTCAAGCTGTTTTACCTCACAGGCAGGTGGCCCTCTGCGCATCCACTGCTTCCTCATGTTTATATATTGATTCTGCAAGTCCTTATTGTTGAGTTATTTGTTGGAACAAAACAAAAAAGGAAAATAACATCCAAGCGAAACTAGGTTAAAGCGCAGAATAAAGAATCGCAGTCACTTGATGTCTTAGCAGCCAAAAAGCAGAGAGGCCTCTCACTATCATCTCTAAGGTCACGCGTGAAGCTGATGAGCAGCAATTACGCAGATATCTGCGCTGCTACTTCTATAATTACATCCTTAATGAAAGGACAGTTAGCAGCTATGAACTACTTTAAGTGTTCTATTTGAAATACTCTCAAAAAAAGGAAAAGAAATCCTAACATTAATCATCACTGAATTACAGATTTGGAGCTCATGAATATGAAAACTGAAAATAATTAAAGAGAGAATACACAGAACAATTATCTGCCTCTGATTTTGGAGAACTAGTGGCGAGAGCAAGCATATTACTATGTTTACGACATTTCTCGATGGCCAGTGAATTAACTGAGTTATTTGAAGGTCCAATGTAGAGGATTTAGCGACACCTAGTGGCACAAGTTTTAAATTGCAACCGGCCTTAAATTACAGCAATTTGCTTAATGAAATAAAAAAAATGTTTGCGTTAGTTTGTTCGTTCCAGGATTCTGTATGAATAAAAGTATATATCTGAATGAATTAATTATTACATTTCTGCCAAAAGTTCAATCTAAATATGTCTATGTACACACATGCATATTTATATATATTTACAATGTTGTGACATTTGTCCCTTACATAAATTATTCTACTTTAACGTCCATCCATTATCTATACCCACGTCTTCCTCCACAGGGTCATGAGGTCGTGCTGGATCTTATCCCATCTGTCTTCAGACAGAAAACTGAGGTACACCCTGGACAGGTCACCAGTCAATTACCACACGCTTGCAGGCAAACAACCACACGCTCATATAGGAACCCGAATAACCCACACACACCTGGGAGGAACATGCAAACTCCAAATACAGGGACCCCTGCAGGGGTTTGAGCCCTTTCAAGCCACAGTGCTGCCCTTTACTTTTTCACATTAGCAGTTCGAACCAATTCTTCCCTCCTTTCAGCGCATTCTTTTGTGTATGTCTTCTAGCTCAACCATTATGTTTGCAATGATCCAGTTAATATGTGGTTTCTTTGTGCTAATTACACGAAACACTGGTGTTAAAATAATACTACAAAACAGCATGCATTGAGTTTGCCTATTTCAGAGTTTTGAGAGGGTTTCCTCTCACGTTTTATGACTTAATTTCAGGCCAGCTGTTGGCATGAAGAGTCCAGTCTGTTCCCACTGTAGAGACATGTCCAGACACTGCTTTATGAAAGATAAAGGGACGTTCACGAGCTCTGGCATGCTCTAGCAACAACGGTGGCAAAGAAGGTTAGAACAACTTGCATTGGAAACAGTTTTGTTTGCTTGGGGTTATTAAGGTGATATTCCTGCTTAGGTGAGGATATATCTGGATGGACAGGGTGAGTGACCCTGCGAGGAGGATGGGTCTCTCGGAAACATGAATTTGAAGGTTTGTGACAGACTGAAACACAAGGCGAGTCTCTAGTTAGAATAAGTGTCAGATAACTTCTGCTTTTTAACATTATGAAGCGCATGTTTGAGATTTGTTGCACCGTGCTGTCTCGTGGTATTCCAGGCAAACTGCAGATAGCGTGGGCGTAATTCTTGTTATTGTCTCGGTTGTTGTGCTGTTATGGTTCAGTAGTGCACTCCGTCTTGTACAATCCCTGCTTGGTTTTATTATCCACAGGATATTAGCTCTGTGGTTATTTAAACGTTGGGGGATAATTTGTTTTAAATAATCTGCTGTATTTAATAAGTCTGTCCTTGCCGTTGGCAAAGGCGAATGCATGGGAGGCGATAGTAAAAATGTAGCAAGCGAGCAAGTAGCAACACCACACCTTGAATTTTAGGTTTAAAGTCTTTCAAAGAGTCTAGTCTTGTTTAAACTACAAATTGCATGCATGAAAAGAGAAGTGTGGCATTTAGACCTTCGAATATGTATGAATGTCTCCACAGAAATTTAATCTGCAAACGGTGAAGGTTTGTGCTCAGCTACAGGGCTGAAATTCATTTATTAAGCCTGATGGCCTGTGTGCATCTGTACAGAAAGCAATCAGGCTGAGAATAAAGCGACTCCGTCTCACACGGCCACAGAGAGGCTACCTGAGGCTCCCTTCCAGAAAATTCTGGAGGGGAAGAGCATCTGTGGGCTCAACGTGAACGTGTATGAAGAGGCGAGCTCCTTTATCTGCAGCGAGGGGTTACAGCCAAATTACCTTGTTCTGGTTACAAAGCACACATGTATACCGTCTTGATTAAAGTTTATTAGATTTCTTTTTAGTAAAAAAAGCAATTTAGGGCCCAAAAGAATAAGAAAACAAAGAAAAGTGGAATGACCTTGAAACTGTTGCAGGGGAGATGGTCTGCAGCCCACTAGAGCAGTGGAGTTCAATGCCCCGTTTTAGGCGCTTCATTCTTCTATTGGTGGTTACACAGATTGCTAAAAGAGAGAAGAGCACGTCCCCTTGACCTCCCCCCTTACAGATTTCCCTAGCTGGCCTTCTAATTCAGACTGTCAGCTTTGTGCGTTGCAGAGCTTTGACAAACAGTTTTACAACCGGTTGCTGATTAATTTAGGATTTTTTTTTTTTGTCTCCAAAAAAAGAGATGTGATGATTATCAGTGAGGCATTTAAATATCGGAGGACAATCCTCAACAAATTCCTTTTCCAGTCTCACCCACACCTCCCTTCTCCTCATCATTACACGTGTCTGTACTTTACTACATGTAATGTGTCATTTCCTGCATGTGTTTGTCATTGTGCTATATTTCCTTGCAAAGGCTTTTGTTTCAGTTAAAGAAGTGAAACAGATACATTTAATAAATTGAGTGAAAACAATTATATTTTTCTTAGGAAAAGGTGTTAAATGCAGCTCAACTTCTTAGCTATGTCACCTCTTACAAAGACTAAACTGAAGAAAAACTGCTCAATATAAAATGGACATGTCTAATTTAAGTCTTATCTACCAAAAACAACAAAAAAAAAAAACGAAAAACAAATTAAAAATAGACGACAGTTAACAAAATTTAAGATGAGTTATTAGCCAATTCTGTACCAGCTGAGTTTCATCTTGCTAAGACATTACAGGAACCTCAGCCTGAAACTCTCCCACAAGTGATGCTCTCTGTAAGCACTGTCGCTGTTAAGTTCAGTGAATTAAATCATTAGCTTTCTGAGCTTAGTCAATGAAATATAGCTAAAAAAAAAAGCTGCCAGAAGAAAACAATTTCTCTTGCAGTCAATTATGCAACTTCAATTGTTTAGATCATTCACAAACCCCTGCTCAAACACAGATAATTAGCATTTGAAACACGTCATTATTCATGTAAACAATGATCAGAGTGGCACCTTGTATTAAAAGTCATCAATAACAGTATCCATTTGCAAAAGATCCCTGGAGACCAAACCCTCTCAGAGCCATTACAACAGAGAGTAATCCAGATTTTTTATGCAAAGTGGGCTCATACGATTATTAATAACTGCTCTCGTTGCATGTTAAAAAAATTCTTAATTTATTAATTTCCCCCTTATTTATCAATGTCGTACAGCTAATGAATTACCCACGGGCTCCTGCTGAGGGATGTCGTGCACATTTCTTATAGATACATGGTCGGGGGATGAAGACAAAAAGCCCCCATTTAATTTCATTATCATTAGCCACAGACCTTCTGGGTTACAATAGGCTGAAGCCCTGCCGCTCTCAAAAAAAACTCCCAGAACCAAGACAACAAGTGTGTGTTAAGCCTATTATCCCCACTCTGGTTATACGAGTGCTGAAAAAGGCACACATTCCCCTCGTTTTAAAGCAGCGTGTGGTCTCTTCTTTCAAAGAAAGCTCAAGAATCCAGTCGGAAGAGCTCTGACTCTGCCAATTATATGTGTATATTCATTTACAACTGCTGTCTGTTACAACTCAAATCACCAAAAGGACTCCTGCTCTCCCCCGAGCATCAGAATAATACTTTAATATGAGAATCACAAGGTCGTCTTTGAAGGGATGCTGGCACAGAGGGGTGCATCCAACAGCTACTCAAACTCGCTTGCATGTTTCACTCACTTATGTTTTTTTTTTTTTCCTTGCTCGGTCCCTGGGCTCTGGATGACTGAACTACGCTCAGCCCAGGGGTTTCTGAACAGAAGAGAAGTTTTCAAGTTTCCTCATGTGAAACATGAGCCGACTTCTCATTAAAGTCTGCTTTTTAGTACGTCTTGCAGCCTACATGAAAGAGGAGTGGGTGATCTAAATTTGATTGTAGGTTATGTAATGGTGGAAGTATTTGTCAAGGCTACAGGAAGAGCTCAGTGCTTGTTTTATCTTTCTGCAGATCTTTGACATGGAAAACGGAAGCTTTTGTCTTGGTTTCCACTGTAAAGTCTCTGAAGTGTAACCACTGGGCCATTAACCCACAACTCCCCCTGGGACTGAAGCTGTGCTGCTTATAATAAATGGAAGTAATTTTACAAATGCCTTCAAAATATTTAATGTCTCTCTGGGGAGTAAATTTCATTCAGTCTACACACAATTGTATTAGTTATTAGGTTGTTTAACACCAGATTATTTAGGACATGTGCATATAAATGCATATTAAACTGTTAAAATGTTAGATGTTAGTTTTTAATTGTTTTTGCAGCTTTTCCTTGCAACCACTTTTAATACTATTATTTGAGTGAAAATATATTTTTTTCACATGCTTTTGCAGCTTGGAGTGTGTAGCATGAATGGCAGGTTGAAACCTTGAAGTAAGCAGAACAGGAGCTGCTGACTGACTGCTGATGAGCAGCGACGCACCGCGCGTCCTGCACGCTGCCGGCACAAGCGTCCCGAGAGAATTGGCACAAACACCTGCAACAACCGCTGAGCAGCCAAGTCAGCGTTTAAAAGTCCTATTCTTTACCCAAATATAATGCAACGAGCAGAACCGATGAAGCAAGAAGTAGCTCCAGATCTCTGCTGGAAATTACGAGGAAGTTGGGTGTTTTTTTTTTGTTTTTTTTTTGGTAAATCGGACACAGACACCTGCTTACCCGGTGACGGTGGCACGGCGTGCGATGTGGGAAACCTGCGCGTAATTTGGAGCAAGATGCGCGAAGACCCGCGCGGGACTTTTTGTCTCAACACTCTCATACCATTTTCTTACCAAACAAGCGGTTCCGTTAAGGAGGAGCAGGATGAAGCCGCGGTTGGGACGCATCATTCCTTCGCGTAAAACGCACAGCTCCCCCTCCCCGGTGCACGAAAATAAGTAGCTTGGAAATTAGAAACAAAAAGGAAAAGAAGACGCCCGAAGACGGGCTTTTTCCTCTCTCAGGAAGATGCTCTTCCTGCAGCGCCGGATCCCTCTCGGCTGACGCACGGTCCCATATCCGAGGCAGGCTGGAGTGCTGCTTCCACCAACACAGGCTGGGGGGGAAAAACTCGGGGAAACACTTGGAATGCCTCTGTTCTGTCAGTCAATCCCGGGTTTGAGTCAAACTAGTCGTGGTGTGACAAATCCATGTGCGTGCGACGGGCTGTTATCATCCATTCAGAGGCATAAATGAAGAAGAGCTTCCAGCTCAGAGTGACATGATTGCGCTGGAAGTGGCTTGATCATATCAGGACGCTGATGCCAGTGGCGATCCTGGAGGGATGGAGCTGCAGCCTCCTGCAGAAACTGAGCAGTGTTGAGCCTGGCAAGAGCAACCAGACGTTTTCAGAGTTTCTTTCTCCCTCTCTCCCTCTCCCCATGTGTTTGTGTGTGTATGCGTGTGCATATCCCCCACTTTCTCAGTCCCTTTCCTGTCTGAGTCCCTCCCTTGTCTGAATCCCTCCCCACCTCCAGCATTTTCCTCTTTCTCTTTCCGTTACTTTTCTTTTCATCCAACATGCATTCAAACATAAAGATAAAAAGCTCTGGACTCCAGTAAACGTCTGTTTTACTTGGTTGAGGACTTCTGCATCTCGTTTTGTCCCCATTCCAGTGCTGATATTTAAGACTTTCTCAGCCCCAAACATCTATCCACTGGCAACTCTGTGGGTATTTCCATTAAATACAATCATTATTCTGTGCGTGATAAGTATTGATTTGGAAAGAATGGATTAGTTGTCAAACTGTCACATCAAAACCAGCTCTTATGTCATAAGTTAACTGAACACGTCTACCCCCCACGAGTTTCCTCCAGAGCCCGGTGGCATGTGGCATCACATATGTTATATTGAGTCTTTGTCCTCCACGCAGCTCAGCCGTTGACCTGGAACTCTGCTGGAGAGTATTGATGATCACGGTGAGCTCGGATGAACCGCTGACCGTCACTTCAGTGAGGTGCGATTAATACAGACTTTCTCCAATAACACAGTCCATTTGGAGCAGGTTAATGAACTGAAATGCAAGGTATCGCTATGCAGGTCGCCTAGCTCCCAGCGGCTCTATTTCTGCTTAATTAGACTCATAGATGAGTTTTACTCACTGGGTCCTGCCTCTGTCTGTACACTCACTCGTCTGTCTGCACCTGTTTTCTGTCAGTCAGTCAGCACTTGAAAAAAAGCCTGATCTGTATCTCTGTGTCTCCGGGTCAGAACCTTTTCTTTCAGGGTTCTTTTGTATGGAATCAACCAATTTAAACCCTTTGCTTGTGATTCTTCTGCACTAGTTAATGCCTATCTGGTCGTGCTGCAGATAAAAGGTTAATTGATCTCAGATCAGAGGTTAATTGGCTCCACAGGCTTTAAACGGAGATACCCAGCCTCTGAGGCTGCAGGGTCAAAGCTGCAGGCTTACAGATGTGGAGGAGGCCTCATCAGCCTGGTTTGACCAACAGATCAAAGAGTTTGGACCCAAAAGATTCCTCAGATGGCTGTTTTCCACCTACCTCTCCCATGTGCACATACAAATTCCCTGCTTGCTATGATGCAGGCGATGCTGATGAAAAAGTGGGCTCCTGGCTTCGAAGGTTACTTGATCTCTTTTTTGTCTTTCTCTTTTATTGGATTTTTTTCAAACGCTAAACGTGCCTCTGTATAATTCGAGCCAGCCTCTTCAGTTTACTGGAGACTCAGGGAGCTCTTTGGGAGGGGAAACAACAGCCCATAAAGGGAGATCCAGTCCCAGGCCCACAATCTGAAGAAACGGCAGCCATAATAAAACTCCTTTTAAAACGGAGCATGTTCATTTATACACATACTTTCACTCCTGAACACAATTATAGGGTTATAACTCAGCCTGTATACTCTCTGAGGAGCAGCCAGACAATCGGCTGCTATTTTTTACTCAGAAGAAAAGCAGTGTGCGCGCTAAGATACCCATCACTTGACACCCAGGATCGACTTATCTTAATGTTGTTTCACAGACAACTCGCATCCGCATTACAAATAGGAATGTGTGTTTGTATATTTCCTTTTTATTCAGCTCTTCTGCCAAACCGCAACAATTGTGCTCAATCATTGCATTGCTTGGCACGTAATCCAATTTCACAGTATAATTCAGTCTGAATGTGGAGCTGCAGGCAACAGACAGCCCAGTGAGATGACACAGAGCCGGCTAAGCAGTTTATAGGTGAGTTTCTGCTGCCCTCTAGTGTCCAAGTAGAGTTCTGCACCTCATGGCCGAGAGACCGCTCCATGAAGTTCTCTCCTTTGTCTGGCGGAGCACCGACTTATCGAGGTTTATTGTGTCCTTATTTTAGGACTCGAATCTTTAAATTGATGAGGCATTAAGGACGTTTCTGTTAGTTTCAGTAAGAAATGCCCACTCCAGCAGCATCTGTAGACATAAAACCTTTATATTCAGATATCATTAATAGATTCAAGTATTTATCATTATACAGGACTGTCTCAGAAAATTAGAATATTGTGATTTTCTCTAATGCAATTACAAAAACAAAAATGTCATACATTCTGGATTCATTACAAATCAACTGAAATATTACAAGCCTTTTGTTGTTTTAATATTGCTGATCATGGCTTACAGTTTAAGAAAACTCAAATATCCTATCTAAAAAAATTAGAATATTCTGGGAATCTTTAACTGTAAGCCATAATCAGCAATATTAAAATAATAAAAGGCTTGTGATATTTCAGTTGATTTGTAATGAATCCAGAATGTATGACATTTTTGTTTTTTTAATTGCATTACAGAAAATAAAGAACTTTATCACAATATTCTAATTTTCTGAGACAGTCCTGTATACCTACTGTAAAACATAGGAAATTATTTATTTTTACTGACTGGTTGCAGTCTTTTCGTGTGTGTGTGTATGTGTGTGTGTGTGTGTGTGTGTGTGTGCGCACGTGTGTGTGCGCGTGTGTGCGCGTGTGTGTAAATCAAAAACTGGATTATCAGGAAAAAAAAAAACAAAACATTTCTCCAAACGACTTGTTGTTAACCTTGTTTCACCTCCAATATGTGGTGTAAACTAAAATTAACATTTTCAATATGGTTTAATCAACTTTTCAGATTTCTTTCCCCCTTAACTTCCAACTATCTGAGTTCAGGTAGCGGCATTAGCAGCCTGAAACAAAGACGCCCAGAGATCCCTCAACTCAACACTCCTCAGTTTCCATGGGAATACTGGGGTGTTCCCATGCCAACTGAGAGATGTAATCCCTCCAGCGTGGCCTAGGTCTGCTCTGGGGACATGGCCCAAACTCCTCCCCAACGGAGATGTCCAAAAGCACTTTGACTAGCTCCTCTCACCATGGAAGAGCATCAACTCTACTCTGTCAGATTTTTCAAATGTTTCTACTACATTGACTCAAATGTCTTATCTGTAATAATTCTGGTACTGAAAGGCTAGATGGAGCCTCTCAAGTCTTTATACGTAAGTCACCAACATGGGCCATCCATTCTCTGAAAGGAAGAGCTTACCAGAAGATTCCTTTTGGATTTCAGTAAATTTGTACTATTTAGTCTAAAATACAATTTTTTTTTTTTCCCTGCCTGTAGAAATGTTTCTCACTGCTGTCGCAGCCATCAGACAATCTGGAGCCTTTGGATCTTCCTGCAATTAGGCTCACATGCGCAAGTGTTGCCAGCATGCAGCTATGCTCGAGTTACCAGCCAAACTTATTCTTTTTCTGTTTAGTTTTTTTTATCTTTGTCTCCTTTGCCAAGCAGATGTCGCTTCCTCAAGGTTCCCAGACAACTGGGCTTAAGCACAATGCTTTTTTTAATCAAAATGTAAATGGCCACAGAAGGAGAAACTAAGTCTAGACATCCAGTGTTCATCAGGGGGGAGAGTCTAAAGTTTAGACTCTAAACTATGAGGTGGGTGGGGTTCAACAAGGACAGTTCCTATGCACAAACTCGCATCTGCAAACAGTTTAGACACCTCACTTTGTTTTTGTACCGTGGCAGGAAACCAGCGAGTTACCTGCTGGTTTGGAACGCATGTGATGCTCGCTGTACTCCCGAGAGCGTGTCCAAGCTTCTGACACTCAGGGACTCCATCATCCGTAGTCACGCTGTTATCACATAAGGTAGCTTAAACATTTAATTTGTCAGTATCTGGGTTATTACATTTCACTTTTAGAAATCCCCAGAATCTTTCTAAAATTGTCTATAAGCATACAAAGCTTTTTGAGATGCACAAAGAAGAGCTGGAGAATTCATATTTAAAAAAAAAAAAGAAAATTAATTGGCTCTTTGGCGAATCTGTTTTTAAATTAGGCATGAAGAGATACTTCTTCATTGGCTAATGCAGCTTGTGAACGAGACATCGAAACGATAATTGACTCAAATGGGCTGTCAATCAAAAGCTAAACTGGAGTTATGACAAAGAATAGATGAAAGATTAACCACACCTCCATTCAGTTGGTATTACAGATGTAGTCATTTTTTTGGGTGAAAGTGTTTGCTTGGTTGGATCTGTAGATTTTTGGAAATAAGGCTTCGTGGGTGAGTTGCCTCAGTTTTACCAATTTCTATTTGATTGTTTTTGGGAGTCGATTGTACTCGCGCGTGGTGATTATATTGTTCAGGAATTGTGTACGAAACAGAAAATGATCCCTTGGAATGGTAAGTGGTGATTAGAGGTAATTATGAGTTGTTAATTGCAGCCAATGTTTCTGTGTTAACGAGCGTGAATGCTCCGTATCCAGTAACTAAACTGTCAAGCATTCATGCTGTAATGTCATCCACATGTGCACCACACAATAGCAGAGTAAATGAATGTACAAACCCCTTAGAATATGAAAATCAAATGATCCCCCTCCCTTTTTTTTTCTATGATATATTTTCATTGTTCTCGAAACGCTTATTAACACAAATAAACTTGCAGAGCTGCAGAACAGGAACATGAATCCAGATGTGCTGAGGGAGCTCCGGCAGCCACTGCGAGGCGCTGTAACCAAAGATAAGTAACCAAAGATAAGTCAGGCAGCGAGCGTCTCCCCGTCCACCTGAACTGATACCAGCAGCCATCCGTCAGCCTTGATATCCGACGTGTTCAAGGTTTCATATCAGTGTTCCCTGCAACAGTGGTGAGAGCTGTTTCAGCTTATGTTCCTGATTTCGTATGTAAACATCAACGTCAAACTACCAGTCTGGCAGATATTTGAGACTGTTTTGTTTCACTCTGGCTCATTCAGATGTTGAAATAATAGAATACACAATAATGACAGGAGGAGGAATATTCAAGATATTGAAATAGAAAGTTATTTTCTCTTTTCATCCACTTATTCTTATCTTTTCCCGCTCGTCCCTCCCATGCCTTGATCTTTCATCTTCAGAAATGTAAATACATGAGGCACTCCAGGCTAACAATAGACTGATTGATCCCCACGAGCTGCCCTGTGACAGGGCAGACAGTCACTGTGTCCCCTGCTAATCGATGTCTTTCTAGACTAGAGGACCGGCCACAATAACAACAGGTCGGAGGGAAGGAAGGAGTGATGACGGGAGAAAGAAGTATGAGATCCACGGATGAAGGGAGGTTTAAATGTGGACGGGAGGATTAAAAGGGGTCTGGGTGGATGGAACGGATTCAAATCTCAGGCTCTGGGGAGGTCCACACAATCAGGACCAGTAATCCCACTCACATCCCTCTGTTCTTTGTTTCATTTCCTTCTCCTTACCAAAGAAAACAAATCAGGTCCCCCTTATTTTATTGGGCATTCCCCAAATGCCAATCCTTTCATCATCTCGCGAATCATTTTTAGATATGCTTCTGTATTTGAAAACTGGTGTATATTTTCATTCTCCTTTCGCCTAAACGTTGTCACATGATGACTGCTGTCCCTGAAGCTCCATTTTAGGATATCGTATGAACTTTAAATGTACCACAGAAGGTTAATTAGGTTGCAAAATGGAAGTGAATCACATTTGGGACTTGTCAGTTTAAAACTTTCCTCCTTTTTTTCCCCCTCATCGGTGAAGAAGAGTAGATTACTTCCAGACCTGTTTCTCCCACATGGTCCTCCACATCTTTTCAGCCACACACATTGAGTAGCTGTGGGAAAGAGAAGCTGCTCTGTGCATCACTGCAGCAGGTCACAGAAGGCCGTGATAAGTAGGTTTTTTTTTCTTAATTTTGCTGCAGCACACAATCTCCAGAGAATGAATACGTTAGATCTTAATTTTCATCCAGTCTGACAAGCTGGTAATTTCCTGTTAGAGAGCAGCTCGGTTTATTAAAACAAACCACTGAATCTTAATATGTTTCAGATTGTAAATTGCCATCATAATTCTCAGTAGCTGTTGAGGTAAATGCACTGTAAACAAGGCTCTTTGTAGATAGCTGCTATAAATGTTTTACTCGGAGCGCTGATAAGCTGCCAGCTTGGAACAGAAGTGCATATTACGGAAAGAGAGGTTGATCGTGATACTTTTTAGGAGTGTGCACATTGTCACTGAGAACGTATACAAATATAAAATAGATAACATTGATAGGGGACAAGGAAACAGCACAGGAGGACTGCCAGATGAGGATTAAACTGAATTTTATTACACTTCCGGATGGAACAAAACAGGGTGGAGATGAGAGATGGAGATCAAACTGCTGCAAAATAAAACAGGACAATAAAACAGCTGATGAGACAATAATCTAACTAATAAGAGGAAAGTGGGTGGAATTTATAAAGAAAAAGTGGTGCTGAGAGGCAGTCGGTGGAAGAACAACATGAAAACAACAGGATTTCTAACTAAACGTAGAGCAGGAGCTTTATAAAAACAAATCTGAACTCAAGAAAGCTAACATCGACTTAAAAAAAACACAAGTTCTCAATGAATCAGACCACAACAGATACAAGCTCCTGCAGAGCGCGAGCCCCGCTGCGGCTGGACTTGTAAAATCAGCTGTTGACGGTCTCAGTTCAATCACACAGACCTTTTAAAAGATAACAGGTCTTTCCAAATATATATATAAGACAGAGACAAAATGAAAAGAAAGATTCTGTAAATTATAGGTTTTACGAGAGATTCTGAAAATTCATGATTTTCCATGTGGGATGTGAAAATTCCTAAAACCTCAAAAGGTTCAAACAATTCTTTCAAAAATAAAGAAAAACACATTGTTTTGAAGCCTGAACTGAAACCAGATTGTCTCTCACAGTTTTAACCAAACACTGATGTTTCAGCAAAGAGAGACGACACACGAGAGCTCTGCGTAGATTGGGGGACACCTGATCATCGTTTCTTTCCCCTAAGCTGTGATCAGCTGACGTGCTGCCGATCAGCCACAAGTCGAGCCTGGCGACCTGTCCTGAACCCTTGTTTGGGGGCAGCCATGTCCAAAGGTGTTAGTGGTTAAAGAGCTGCACTGCTGTTTGTTTGGGTTTTGACAACGTGGGGGGTGGGAGGGACTGGATCTTAACACCGATAGATTTCAGCTTTGGCACTTTCCCTCACTGAAGTCTTTCCAACTGAAAATAAACATCTCAGCAAGTCCAGAGGGTCAGCTTAGGATTTCCCACTGAGAAGCATGACAAACCCCTTCTGGCCTGTAGCAAATGACACGCCTTAAACCAATCTGACTCCTTTAGCTGACCTCTGACCTTAAACAAACTACTTGGTCCAGTCAAATGCGTTTCCTGGGCCGTTGTCGCGGGCCGCTGTAGGGCCTGAGCCTAAATACATTTGCACTCCTGTCAGATATCCTTTTATCGTCGATCTGTTAACGCTGGACTTTATCTCATCAGATTGAGTGATGGCCATCACAATCAATTAAACAACAGGGAAAAATGGAAGTGCTGTCATGACTTCATGTTCTGCTTTTCCATCATGACGCTGCTTTTGAACACATCCGTCATCAGAATGGCGTGACAGTCGGGGAATTCATCAGAGTTGAGGCCCTGCATTGAGATGCAGCACAAAAGAACATGACGCTAACCTAATAACACCTTCTGACGAGGTGGTGTTTTTCATCCGCAATAAAAAGAATTCATTTAAAGTAATTACTCTTGTCTGAATCAAAAAAAGCACTCCCAATTCCAACAGTCTTTGACATGAATAGAAAATCAGCAAATGCACTTCGCACACAAGTGATCTATGGGTTATCATGAAAAGTCATCAGATAATGGAAATCATTCATCCCCCCTCTAAAAGGATCGTCAGTGAGCAGCCACTCTCACATGCATAATTCTGACCCCAAGAACAATCAGGGCTTTGTTGTGGCCATCGTACCTTCCTCTTCTTTTGTCATCCACCCTGATAACCCGAGCCCTGTGATATATCTCCTTTATGGAGTCCAAGGTAGTGGTCGCAGCAGGTTGCTCCATATGGCCTACAGGGCTGTGCTGGAGGGAGTATCATGGTCTGATGCAGAGGTGTCAAGTAACAAAGTACAAATACTTTGTTACCTTACTTAAGTAGAAATTTTGGTTATCTATACTTCACTGGAGTAATTATTTTTCAGACAACTTTTTACTTTTACTCCTTACATTTTCACGCAATCATCTGTACTTTTTACTCCTTACATTTTAAAAACAGCCTCGTTACTCTATTTCATTTCGGCCTTTAAAAAAAACTATCCAGTTAAATTGCTCCATCCGGATAGAGTGAATTTGGTTGTGGTTGTTTCAGATGTTCTTGTCCAGTTTTGTTACTTCTTTGGATGTACATTCCAATAAAGGTTAGGATAAATGATAACATGCCTCTGAAGTTTGACTTTTTGCACCATTACAATGCTTATAGGCAACTAGTCATCATATCTCCTGCTCTCTGAAACACATGTTAATGCTCAATAGTACACATATATGGTTCTTTAATATATTTGCATTATACTAAGATGCATTCATTTTCAATGGCTTTTTTCCTTAATGGCTTTTTTCCCCCTTACATTACTTTTACTTTTATACTTTAAGTAGTTTTGAAACCAGTACTTTTATACTTTTACTTGAGTAAAAAACTTGAGATGATACTTCAACTTCTACAGGAGTATTTTTAAACTCTAGTATCTATACTTCTACCTGAGTAATGAATGTGAATACTTTTGACACCTCTGGTCTGATGTGGTGTCCTTGAGTTACATGGTTTTTTAAGGATGCATTGAGCTGGATCCTCCATCAGCTGAGATGCTCTGAGCGTCATAGACACACTGGGAGCGGCTGCTGTGAAGGTGTCCAACTTCAGGCCTGTCAGGTGGCCCTGCGTCACAACCACTCGGCCGGGAGAGCAGCAGGGCGCCCTCGGGGACGGGAAGGACAGGGACTCTTTGAAGTGGGTAGGGTTGCAGCTCTGAAACTCTGGGACCCTCCCAGAGCCTCACCCTGTTTTCTACGCATCACATATGGGCATCTCTGAAAACTACCCCCGGGAGCGCGGCGGCTCCCAGGCCACGGCGGTGTAACCTGAGAGCGGCTGTAGCAGCCTGTCAGACCGCTGATGGAGTCTTCCCATTGGCCCAAACAGGAAGGCAGCGTGACCCCAGAAGCCCCGGGGTCAAACGCGTCTCTCAGAACAGTGACAATTGGATTAGTGTCTTATGTATGCCAGACGGTCCCAGGATCCCCGAAACACAGACACATTCACGCAGGTACAACTGGCCTGGGAGCACTTAAACTTGCACTTTTACGTGCGTAAACGGATACGTGTTCTTGTCGTGGTTTAGCTCGGAGGTGAACACAGAGGATTCCTTGGTATATTCAGGCAAAAGCAGCCAGAGTCATTTCTGTTTCATCACGGGGAATTGATTATTCAAAGTGTACGTATCTGTTTTTTAGCGAATGAGACATCCAGTCTGCCCGGCTCTATAAAGTCTGCCCGGTTTTTATCCGTTTCTGACGACAACAACCTGACACACACCTCGACCGTCAGCAGCGATATTACATCACTTTGTTCATGTCTGCCCCTTTTAACTTTTTCTGTGTCTCTCTGATTCATCTGCCTCTTTCTTTTGCTCTTTTATTGCTGTTGGCATCACTCCTGCAAACCTAAGCACAATGATTAGATCATTTTAATGCCACAGGACCCAGTTTGGTTGCATGGTCAAAGCATTTCTGCGCCCACAAAAGCATTTATGTGCGGGCACATTTGTGTCAACTGTACATGTACTGTATGTGTGTCTGTGGTTGTGAGAGTGCATGGAAGCATGTGGGTGGCTCAAAGGAGCAGTGGTGCATACACCGCCATCAGCCAGGCCTGCTGTAATGGCTGCAATAATTAAAAAAAGAAAAAAAAAAAGCTTTTAAAGAAGGGCGTGCCACTAAAGAGGGACGAGATGGTGGCGGTGCCGGGGTGGTTGGAGAAGAGTCTGATGGGTTATGCATATTGCAAATATGTCAGAAAATGTCACGTCTCCTGACTGCATGCCAACGCCTTCATGGTGGAATATGATGAGCTTGCCTCTGCCGAGATTGCATTTTAAAATATTAAACCTGCACCTTTTTTCTTTGATAGAAGCAATATCCGCACGCTTCTTGCTGTTTTTTTTGTTTTTTTTTTTTTATTTTGGGGGGAAACGTATGAGCAAACGTTTAATAACTTATGCATTATGCAGTTACAGAGTTGGTTTTGTACATATTTGAAGTCCAGGAGTCAATTAGCAGTTTTGATTTGGTAAATCTGTCATGGACGCCGCGCAACCTACATCCTCAGCTCTGCTGCTCATCACACAAATGCACCTTTCTAACAAATGGGGCACCATTTAAAAGGGAAATAAACAGGGTTTCCAACAGTATAAGATTTATTACCAAGAAGCATTGTTACAACAAAGAAATAATCTACCAGACACAAATTTCCTTACTTTTTGTGCTAAGTTTATATATAGTGGTTGCATCAATGTGGCTGATTGAAAATAGTGTTGTTTTCTTGTGGCATCTTGCAGAACGGAGGTATAAAGTGCATACAATACACACTTCTGTTCCAGTAACAGGGAATACCTGCAGGGATCTGTTTTCCTTTAACATGGCGGTCCACAGCATGGAACGATTGAGGAAAGTCAGGATATCTGATGTAAAGAGGAAGGTGGATGTGCTTCAGGCTGTCTGCAGCAGGGATTAGGACCTCCGAAAATGAGTCACCTAATCAAATAATAGATTTTACCTGGCAGTTTTGATGGTATTCACCTGCCACTTCTGCTGAACTGGGTCAACATCTTGACAGCATGACACTTAATTGTTCAAATCATCTGTCATGTAAATAAACTGAGTGGGCTTTGGTGGTGATGGGTGTGTTTACTCGTCAAGAAAACATTTCGTTTTGTTGCCGAAGCTGCACAACACTGTGAATGGAAACAATTACTAACTCGGACATGCCCTGAGTGATAGCAGTGATGGCCTGCAAACTACACGCACTGGAAAAATAAATATTCAGCCAGGGGAGAGCTGGAGTAGATGCTGGAACCAATAAGATTCAAGGGTCTCTGCATTTTTGAGTCGTAGTATAGGAAATTAACTTTCTCTGCAGGTCGGGAAATGGCATTGGATGTTGTTTTGTATTGCAAACCAGCTATGACAGTAAAGCTAGCTGATTTTGACAATTTTATCAAAAACAGAACATGTGAATGAGATCATTTTTCTCCCATGTGATGGCGACATACAGCTCAGTGTGTACTGTAATAACCTTTAAAGAGGTGTCTGTCCGCTGGTGAGGATTCAGAAGTGTGGTTGTGATTAACACGGCAAAACCCCCTCCTCTTAAAAAAAGAGCTGTGAAAACATAGGAAGACACTTGATTTTCATAACTCAAAATGAAGAGTATCGTGGTTCTCATCCTCCCACATGAAGGTAAATAATCCTGCTTTCACACGGTAGAGCCATGGATCAGACCTGCGTTATTGTCGGCTCTGGGGTCGCACAGAAGAGGTCAGGGCGCCAAACGGCTCTGGGCCTGCTGCACAAAACTACTGTGCATGCAGCTCATCTCCCCTGAACATATTGAATATCAGCAAGGGACGAAAACATCCCTCCATCTACCGCTGCAGCCAGAGGTAGGTGCGGGGGGGGTTAGGTTCAGACAGGAGTCAGAGGTAAGTCCTTGGATGCCTGACATGTGAAAAATCCTCTTTTCAACTGTTCATTGCATCTTTAAATTAAAATCAAAAAGTTCTTTTAAGCCATCTCTGATTGTTCTTGTGCATGTTTTTCAGGTAAGTTTTGATCATGTGGGTGGTCCAGACCTCTCAGAAACCCATCATCTATGAGAACTATGATTTGGCCTTTATATACGACAATAATAGATATGAAATAATAGAAGATCAAAGTGTAGATTTTAAGCTTTAATTTAAGAGGTCTCACAAAACTATGCCATTTACCATGTCAGAACTGCATTTTCAGGGGCTCAACAGTATTTGGAAAAATGAATGTAAATTTATTGTAAGTGAGTTAAAAGCTATTGTTAAAACTGTAAATATGAGCATATGTTTTAATACTTGAATGAAAAGGATTTACAAGAGCTACCTGAAGTCTGGAGCTCGTTTATGTCCCTTAACTGTCCTTCCTTTAGATGTTTTGCCACATTCTCACCACAGCTGCCTTCAGTTTTGTCTCCGGTGACTGAAGTTTGCACTTCTGGGCCAAGATCAGGTTACCGACTTGGTCACTGAAGCAAATTAAATTTCTTTGCTTTCAACAATTGTTAAGCTGCGTTCATATTGTGTTTAGGGTCATTGGCCAGTCTAACTTTAAAAGGTCACCTGAATTTGAGCAGGTACGCCTCGGAGTTCATCCAGCTACTTCTGCCAGCAGTGACATCATTAATACACACTAGTGAGTCCATTCCACTGGAAGCCATACGCACCCATGCCATGAAACTACCTCCACCATGCCATGAAACTACCTCCACCATGCCTTGAAACTACCTCCACCATGCCTTGAAACTACCTCCACCATGCCTTGAAACTACCGCCATGCCATGAAACTACCTCCACCATGCCTTGAAACTACCTCCGCCATGCCATGAAACTACCTCCACCTTTCCATGAAACTACCTCCACCATGCCATGACACTACCTCCACCATGCCATGAAACTACCTCCACCATGCCTTGAGACCATGAAACTACCTCCACCATGCCATGAAACTACCTCCACCATGCCTTGAGACCATGAAACTACCTCCACCATGCCATGAAACTACCTCCACCATGCCTTGAGACCATGAAACTACCTCCACCATGCCATGAAACTACCTCCACCATGCCTTGAGACCATGAAACTACCTCCACCATGCCTTGAAACTACTACCGCCATGCCATGAAACTACCTCCGCCATGCCATGAAACTACCTCCGCCATGCCATGAAACTACCTCCGCCATGCCATGAAACTACCTCCGCCATGCCATGAAACTACTTCCGCCATGCCATGACACTACCTCCGCCATGCCATGACACTACCTCCGCCATGCCATGAAACTACTTCCGCCATGCCATGAAACTACCTCCGCCATGAGACCATGAAACTACCTCCGCCATGAGACCATGAAACTACCTCCGCCGTGCCATGAAACTACCTCCGCCGTGCCATGAAACTACCTCCGCCATGCCATGAAACTACCTCCGCCATGCCATGAAACTACCTCCGCCATGCCTTGAAACTACCTCCGCCATGCCATGAAACTACCGCCATGCCATGAAACTACCTCCGCCATGCCATGAGACCATGAAACTACCTCTGCCATGCCATGAAACTACCTCCGACATGCCATGAAACTACCTCCGCCATGCCTTGAAACTACCTCCACCATGCCATGAAACTACCGGCATGCCATGAAACTACCTCCACCATGCCTTGAGACCATGAAACTACCTCCACCGTGCCATGAAACTACCTCCACCATGCCATGAAACTACCTCCGCCATGCCATGAAACTACCTCCACCATGCCTTGAAACTACCTCCACCATGCCTTGAGACCATGAAACTACCTCCGCCATGCCATGAAACTACCTCCGCCGTGCCATGAAACTACCTCCACCATGCCTTGAAACTACCTCCACCATGCCTTGAAACTACCTCCACCATGCCATGAAACTACCTCCACCATGCCATGAAACTACCTCCACCATGCCATGAAACTACCTCCACCATGCCATGAAACTACCTCCACCATGCCTTGAGACCATGAAACTACCTCCACCGTGCCATGAAACTACCTCCGCCATGCCATGACACTACCTCCGCCATGCCTTGAAACTGCCTCCGCCATGCCATGAAACTACCTCCGCCATGCCATGAAACTGCCTCCGCCATGCCATGAAACTGCCTCCGCCATGCCATGAAACTGCCTCCGCCGTGCCATGAAACTGCCTCCGCCGTGCCATGAAACTGCCTCCGCCGTGCCTTGAAACTGCCTCCGCCGTGCCGTGAAACTGCCTCCGCCGTGCCGTGAAACTGCCTCCGCCGTGCCGTGAAACTGCCTCCGCCGTGCCGTGAAACTACCTCCGCCGTGCCTGACACGTGATGTGTTATGTTTTGTATCATAAACTGTTTCTTTCCATACTTTCCATACTCCATACTCTCTCCATACTTCACTCTTCCCAAATTTCATCTTGGTTTCATCTGACCAAACAATATGATTCCAGGAACATTAAAAAAAAAACAAAAAAACATTTACATTAAAGTCTAATATGGTTTTCCTGTTTCTGAATGTTACTTACTGTTTTGCACCTTATCGTGAACCCTCTGTATTAACATTCATGACGGTGTCTTTTGGTTGCAGATGCCGAAGATGTTGGCACCTTCTCAGAGTATCCTAGACGTATCTTGATGCTGTAAAATGAATAGTTTTTTTTTATTCAATAAGGAAAGGATTCTGTGATCATCCACTTTAGTTTTCCCCCGTGATCTTCATGGCCCTTTGATGTTGTGGTGCTCAAAGTGCTTTCTTTCTTTTTATGAGTCTACCACAAATATTACATAGTCTCTCTTATAGATATATTTTGTTGTTTCAGCCCAACGACAGCCTCCTTCCCCCGCACTGAGACTTTGGGCTTCATACCGGTAGCTCTAGCCAAACAGCTGCCATATGACAGCTCAAAAGCTGATATCAACTTCAGGATTTGAATCTGCTTGTTTTGTCTTGAAGTAACGAGGGAATGCACCAAACCTGGTCGAAAGTATTGTCCAAATACTTTTAAGACCTTGAAACAGGGGTAAAAAATAGCTGCACTTCCTAAATGTTAAATGCGTGTGCTTTGTGAAACATCTTGAAGTTCCCATTTGCCAGTTGCCATTAAGAACTTCTTGTTGCCATTTAACACATCATATTTCCAAACTCCGGCAGTCTCATCTACTGTTGTTTGTTTGGCTTCCAAATTACTGGCGGCGCAAGTTTAATCTTTCTTTTTGCTCTTTCTTTTGTGGATTGTTTTGCTTGTTTTTCCGTGTTCTGTTATCTGCTGCTGGAATGGCGCCGGTTCCCGGCGGAGATCATTAAATATTAAATTAGGACTGATGTTGCACAGTGTTTGGCATGAAGTTGATGGGGTGTACGGGCGAGCTGGACCCCCATGTCTCGTTCCCTAAATGGGAAACGGGTGGCTGCTGGGGTGGAGGTGTGAAAGCGCTGGGGGGGTAGACGGAGCCTCCTGTACGCAGAACCAGGTGGGGGTTTCTGTAAGTTCTCGTGTTCAGGAAAAGAACAGGCAGGGGTGCAGGATCTGAGCAATTACACTATTTGGGTTACTTGGGGAGCTATTTATTTGCCCGGTTTGACATGTTTCTGTCGACCTGGGGAGCTACGCAATATGGAAAAGTGATAGTTGCCATGTATTTATTTGTTCTGCCGGCCAAGCAGCCAAACAGAACAAGGCTGAGGAGAGAGGGACACGATTTTTCAAAGTTTTTCAAAGGGTCGTGCCTTTAAATTTTGTCCCAGCACGGTGTGCAATAAGTCCTGTGGAGTTGAAGGTGATGGAAAGGACATGTCCTCCATCTGCTTGTGAAACTTCGCGGACCACAACATGACGCTTGGCAACCAACCACGGTGAGATGAGCAAAGGTTCGGAGCCCAATGATGAGCATCTGCAAACCCTGAGAAGGCTCGACGGAAAGCTTTCGATGTTCATTTCCTTAACTCAACATGCATCTGAATGACGACGAGTGTTGGTTGACATAGCTGAACTGCTTCTGAGAGCATTTGACCATTATAGTTTCAGAGATCATGCTTCTGACTTCTGTCAGCACATCATCAACCTTTCTGCACTTTGGTGTTCTATGTGTGTAGTCTGAAGCGTGTCACCACTACAGCACAGCACTGACATTAAATAAGTTTAAAAAAGAAGAAGTAGTAATCAGATACAGGAGAGACGTCTGGAGAGCTGTCCTAACATTTTAATCATTGTCACATGTGCACACAAGCACATCCCCCAGAGTGCTAATGTTGGCCATGTGTAAATCTGGCAGTTATTTTAAACCCTAAACCTTTGGCCTTGAACTGCGCTCAGACCAGTATTGGGTAGAAACCACTAATACAGCACTCAAGCAGCTACAGAGGGCACAGAATCAATACAGCTAAGTGCAGGCTTTATTATTTAGTATCGTCACTTGTTTATATTCATAACTGGAACTATTTCTGGGATTTTCTGCAGTCAGTTTTGGATCTCACAAGGTGGGAGTGGCAGGTTGCCTCACACCCCACATATTGGACATGGAAATGGCTTAAAGCATGAAGTTAAGTGTGACGACTGCATCCAGATCCTGCAAATATACCTTCCTGATGGCTCCGAGCACCAGAGTATTGTTGGAGAACCTGTATATGAAAGTCTTGTTTTGATCACGTCCGACTGAGGGACAGCAGGACCTTGGCCTTTTGAAAGGGCTGGCTGCTTTGGAGCATGGGCTCTGTTTATAGGCATGCGTGAGCCTAATCCGGTGGCGCCGCTGATTACACCGCTCCAACGTGGTGACTGATGAAAAAGTTGTACATGAGTAGCTGTCTGATGGGAGTTGGAGCTGTTATCAAAGCACTTTGTCACCCTGATGCTCATTAGAGGCTTATGATCCCGATGGTGACTCACAAGCATGATTGATTAATCCTCACTGCAAAAATCAACTGCAGCGTGGCCATGTTCAAAGAATATGAAGAGGCTTTAGAGTCATTTGATTGCACTCAGGGTACGTGGGCGGTTCATTGCTGCGGGACAGCCTTATCAACATAATTCCTCTGTTTTGGCAAGATGTGCATCACGTAGACCCCAATGTGCAACTCTCTGTCACGACTTTTAATCCATCTCCTCACAACTATTCTGTTCTCTGTTTGTGTTTCCATCTCCCTTTTAGCCTCTTTTGTGTGTTTTTATGATGAAACCTACTGTACTCTTTGACTCAGTTATATCTCACTGAGATTCTCGGAAAGATCTTATGCAGCTTAAACAAAGCTGTTAACCGAACAGCCAATAAGGTGGCTGTATTTATATCCATGTGTATTGATGTTGCTGTTTTCTGGGGACTTTTTTTTTTTTTTTTACGTCTTTGGGGGATGGTGAAGTGGTTGTCTGTCAATCAGAAGGTTTCCACAGTCCACATGTGAGTGAGACTGCAGACAGGTGAACATAGGTGGCTGATAAAGTGGTTGGAGACAATGGACAAAGAAAATTGACTGTAAAGGACTCATTAACTGTTTCATTTCAGTAACATCTTTTGCATAATGCTATAACTAGGGCCGTCAAAGTTAACCGGTTAATAATACATTTATAGAACCCTAGATCGATTCACACAACATTTCAGGAAATATGACCCTTGGCCCAACCTGTAGTTTGGAGAACCAAGAAGTGATGCAGCTGTGATGGACTGTAAAATCCAATGCCCTTGAAGGCGACGGGACCCACTGTTTGTCAAAGATTGCTGTGGCAACCAGCTCCTTCAGCTGACCCATGTCAGAGAAAAACAAAAACACTTCAATTCAGCTGATATGGTGCAAATTGAGGGGTTTTTAATTGGACATTATTTTGTGTTAAAATGACTGAGATCAATATTGTTGGTTTTGGGGTGAAAGTTTACCTTCTCTGGAATATAAGGGTATGTTTTTGGCATCAACTGTTTGTTTAAAGCAAGAATAAATATCTGCTTTTGTGTAATTGCCATTTGAAAAATGTCCTTTTAAGATAAAATGAAGATATTAGGCATCAACTATGAAAATCTTTTGATTAAAAGTGATTGAAAATCGATTGACAGGCCGAGCTATAATTGCATCCTATGTTCTTGCATCTCACTTCCTATTGCTGACAGAAATATGTGTCAAAACTGCGTGCGCAGTTTTGGGGGTCAGATGGTCGCGGTAGCCTAGCCTAGCTGTGAATGGGTCCCGGGGACCTGGGATAGTTGCTGCTCGTGTCTCTGCCCCTGTTTCCGTGTCCGTCTGTTTTTTCTCTTGCAGATTTCCAGTGGTCATTGTGTGCTTCCATGTGTTTTTTCGCGTCTTGGACTAGCAGCGGATGTCTCCCCTCATACCGCCCCCCCCCCCCCCCCCCCCCCCCCCCCCCACAGCCCACCCCACCCCAAAAAAAAAAAAAAATATGTGTGTATATATATAAAATAAATATATGTGGCATATTTAAAAATATCCACTAACCATTAATATATGTGCAAACAAGATAAAAAAAACTGACTTTTGAAAAATTTACTTTTTATTTCGACCAGAGGGAAAGTGGCTCCACATGCTGTAATCCTGCACGCAGTGATTTACTTTACACTAGCCTTAGTGTTTGTGACAACAATAGTTAAACAGATTCAGACGTTTTGGGACAATAACAGAGTTTTTATGCTTTTTTTTGAGCACTACAATGGGTTAGAAATGAAACAATCAAATATTATTGCAGCTCTGTTGACACCTAGAGTCAACATATCACAAATGAGCCGAAGGAGGGAGGCGAGTTGAAAGGAGAGAAGATCGGATGATTAACTTCTTGTTTACAAACCAGACGGCACCTACTTGAGTGGATAAACGAAAGCTTTTCGTCAAAGTGATTCGTCATGAGCCAGATTTGCTTTTCATTCTTATCTGGTGCAGTTTGGGTCCAGCTGCAGCGCTCTGTCCCGTGATGGATAGCGCTGAGGTGCAGTGCTGGTGATCAACAGAAACACAAGCTTTGTGAGGGAAACCTCCTGCTCCTCTGGCGCCTCCGATCTGCAGCTGCAACGCTCAGATTTGTGGCATTAGCTCTGTTCGCTGATACGTTTCCTAACATAAGCTTTCGTTACTTGCACAGGCTTTTGGTAGCCAAAAGGCAAAGTGGAATAGCCCTGAGCTTAAAATTTGTCAATGTCACATCTGTGACATCTTGGAGACGTTAAGACGTTACTAAAGCAAATAAGGCCAGAAGAGTGCAGCTGTAGCGCTAAAACCAAAGTGCTGATCACCAGTGCTGCTTCGTATCATCTTTTTGTTTATTTTCACGTTTAGTGGTGTGTTCACCTGTTTGTTTTTCCATCATTTCAAACAGGTTAGCGTGGCCTTGGCTCCAGCACGCTGAGCCCGAGTGTGCAGGAGGCGGGGGTGAGAGCACATGGAGCACGGGTGGCCTCAGAGTGGGATAGCAGTGACATTAATGGCTCAGGAGGATGTGTTTACGGATGTCGGGAGCAGAATTTCTCTCTTGGCTTTGTGAAGGCAAAGGGGTCCTAATTTGTCCAATTAATGCCACTAATCCTGCTCCTGGAGATCGTCCACAGCCTCCCGGCTGTAATGCCTTCCAGGCTACTGTCATCAGTGGAAGAAAATATTGTTATTAATCTGTTTTTAAAGGCTCACAAGGTTCTGCTGTAGAGGGCCAGCCGTCGGAGTGAACAATGATCAGACTGAGACAATAGTTTCAGGATGTGCATCGGAGAAACCTAATGGCCCCCTTTATCTCTCTTTCATACACACAAATATAAACTTTGTGCTGAAAATCTCATCACTCACATTAATAGATGCAAAATTCACATGAAAACACATGTAAGCGAATGCTTCTCTGCAAGAGAGTGTGAAACATCTTCTGTCAGCATTAGATTGCAGCTGATTAAAAAAGAAAAGCTGAGTGAAAAGGGACATTAGCCTGTTTTCAGTTCAGGCCTGAGTGCTGAGGTGAAGCAGCCAGTTTCCATTACAGGCTTCTGCTTTTGCTTTAACCAAACCAGGCAGCTGTCCAGGACTCAGAACTACAACAACAGAAAGGGATTGTAAATAAATCCTCCCCGGACAGCACCATCTATTGTGTTGTTGTTTGTCTGTGAGAAATCATCTAAGGATAGTTTCTTCTCCTCGCAACGGGCTCGCTCTGGGACCGGATTCTGCAGAAAAGCAAAGTTCTGCTTGGGATGGTTGTAATTGTCTGAGGGTCTGTTTACTGTGGTGGCACTTACCATGACGCTCAGTTTACAATGGATCCAAGTTCTCAGCATGGTAATAGATGTTTTAGTTTAGTTCTGATCCCCCCCCACCGATCGTAGCAGGTCTGATCGGACCGTTCTGTTGTTGCCGTGGAAGGATGAGGAGTCAAACAGATGTGTGATTGGCAGGTTTATGAGAGACTTGCTGCTAAATATTCTGAACTCCAGTTCAGTTTAAACTTCATTCAGTCCACATCGACCGCCATCACGATGTTTCTGTCAGTACTTTATTTGGTTTATTGTGTTAGTTGATTTGCAGCATACTGTGGAAATTTATGAGACAGATGATCAAAGGATTGTTTCTGATTCCCTTCTCTCACATCCCCTCTACTGCAGTCCCGTTTTACTTTCATTTTTCACTACCTCCCACTAAAGAAAGTGATTTACTGTCAAACACACATGCCAGACCCTCCATCCTCCACCCCCCACCCCCCACCACACTCACTAATGTATCCCGAAACATTAGTGAGTGTGAAAACTATTTTCCCACCATCTTTCTTCTTCTGCCTCAATTGTATGTTAAATCTCTGGCACGTGTGTGTGTGTTTGTGTGTGTGTTTGTTTTCTCGTCAGGCGTATCTCTTCATCATGGTGTGTGTAATCATCAGCAGGTTTATCTTCACTGGCCTCTCCGTGACTCTCAGGGGCATTTGTTTTGTGTGTTTTTTGTTTGCGTATCCATGAGTTTTTCCCGACAGAGAAAACTACACATCTCAGTGACATAAAAACGTCATCATTTACACATTTTCCCCAGCTTTTCTGAATAAATCAAGACAAAAACTTAGAATAGATCCCTTGTTTGAGTTTTGAACCACACTATAAATGAGTGCATCACAACCCCCCAATGTTATGGCATTTTTCATCTATTTATTTCAAGCAGACAGAACTTCACATTTACTTGGGTGCTTTCTCCTCTCCAACCCATTTATGCTACGTTCTTAAATATAGCTCATTTCCGTTTTTGTCCTCTCTTTCCCTCTCTCCTGGTCCCAACATGCTTCACTCTTCTTCCTTCCTGTTCCCGCGTCCAAGTCGGAAACATCCTGCTCATGGCTTGACGTTGACAAAGACGCAGCTGGTGTGGTTCTGCACGTGGGCCGGCTGCTGCACGTTTATTTACGTCTTTCTCCTGGTGGGGCTGCTCATCTCTGGACCAGATGGCTGCAGCGTTCACTTGGACGTTGCCATTGTGCCCCTCATAATTGGTACTTGAAAGCGAGTGTCTCGTTAATTATGCAGAAGGGACTGTTTTTATGCAGAGCGAGCTGGTCTTCCTGAAGTCTAATACTAATCAAGTGAGTGCTTTGCTGCATTATGCATTAGCAAATTAGATTTATTTTAATTGCGGGCTTTTAAGCAGATGGTTTAGGGACTGAATTTTCTGCACAAATATAGGTGAGAAAGAAATTAATGAGTTGTGTTCTTCATTAGTGTCCTTCAGAGGGTTTTGAGAGGAGTGTTTTTGAATGTTCAGCACACGAGAGGTTGAAAAAGGTTATGAACTGAGATTGAAAAATTTGGTGTACAGATGCACAATCTTTATATCAATAATCTTTAAGCCAATAATAGGGAATAAAATTGCTCTGGTTTTCAAGGGCAAATAGGCACACCTGATGACATGCCAGTAGATTTAAAGCTTAATTTGATGCTTTACTGTGAAAACAGCTGCAGTAAAAACAAAAGCAGATTTTATCCTGTGATTTGTTTTGGAAATTTAAAGGTGGAAAACTGGCTTCATGGTGTAATACGCAAAAACCTATGGTGGTTTTAAAACATTTTCTCTGAGTACTGACAAATAAAAAACTACAATGTTGTATTACTTTTTTTTTTTAGAGAAAATTATCTCTAAGAAATCTTATATTGAATTGAGACCAGACTTTTGTCTTTTCAGGGTCAGTTACTGTAAGTCTCCCCATCAAAACTATTCATAATTGACAAAACCATTTCTGAAGAGTCTGCTGCACGTACAAGCGCCTTTTTCCGTCCACTCAGTCTTCTTTGTGCTCACGAAACGTCTGAGCTTGCATTTTTTGATTTTCAGTTTGTGATCGCTGTGGGAAAAATATCCCATTCAAAAAATCCCTGCCAACACGCAATTTAGTTAAATTCAATTTTTCTATATAATGTCTATTGCAATACAAGTTGTCTCTAGGCCACAGTCGTCACCACTTCTCTGTGGGTTGCTTGTTTTTTGTTTCTTTGAGTATATTTTTTTCTACGATGGTCCTTCCAGACAGTTGAAGATTAACTCAGTTTAGCACCTCACACTTAAACTCTCTTTATCTGATGTCAGTGCAGTGCAGTTAATGATGCTATCTGCATGTCACTATTCAAGAATACATCATATGAAACATACATGTTTAGATTATGATCCAGATGAAGGTCAGGAGGTCCAGCATCATGGTCAGAACTGCACTCTCTTCCACACTGCACCTCTGTGATCGTATTTCTATTTTATTAATTCCACTGGATGATTCATTTTATCAGCTGACAGTCTCCAGGGTGATCCTGTAAAATAAGTGCACCCATAACGGACCAGCAATACTAGAGACTGTTCTCGCTGGGATTTTTGACACAGATACCCAGGAGGAAGTTGTCTGGAAAGGAGAGGGTCTCGAGCAATAGTGAATATCAGCACAGACATGCAGTTTTGGGTTGAAGAGGAGCATATTCATATGCAAGGAGAGACTTGTTTTTTTCTTTGTTGTTCAAGGATGAGGCCAGAGTTGTGAAAGGGAGAAAATCTGTTTAATGAATAGATAAATAAGCAATAAGCCAGCTCTCAGTTTGAAATGATTGTATGTTGACCTCTTCATAAAATACCTGTTATCTTAAGTTTAGCTTTAGTTTATGCTTATTTTAGGTTTATCTTGAGTTTAAACTCAAACCCCTGGAATAATTAAATCGGCCAATCGGCCACACATTTTGTGGATGCACTGAGTATCGTCAAATTCTGACTTTTCTTTTTCTTTTTTTTTCTTGTATGAGAGTTAATCTGATGTTGGAACAGAGCCTAACACCTTACTTTCCCGGTATATGAAAAGATTTAAAAAAGCAGGCCAAATGTAAAACAGGTCATAAAGGTTCATCTCTGCCCTCTAACTGAGTTTTCATCCAGACTTTAGCCTCACTACTCGGACCCACTTCCCTGTACCGCCCCTCTGCGAGTCGCAGCAGTCCGTCCAGTTCAAACATCTGTGTTTGATGTTGCAGCTAATTTGGTCCGGTTGTAAATGGTCTTCAGGCCGTTGTTTTGAGGGTTAAAGCCACATTTACGACAGCTGTTTAGGACCGAGAGATTACACCACAGCCTGCAGATTCACTGAACAGCTAGCATAGATGGGTGGTGGTCTCCTGTGGTTCAGCTGGCACTTCCGCTGTGTGTTAACCTGTGTTACTGCGTCAGATCCACCCAGGATTACAGTGATCCAGCGACATCAACAGTGCACATGTGCGTGCATGAAATGCCCTAAAAAAATGTGGCTCCTTATTGCTAAAAGAGTCATCTATTCTCTATTCTCATTTGCACTGCTTAAAGTATGTGTAAAAATAATAAACTTCACACAGAACCATTTAGATTTTCTGTGGGTGATATTCAATTTAGTTAAAAAAAAATCAATTGTTTAGCATTCAACCAAAATGAACACTGATGCAACTCAATATCTTCATTAGATTCAATTCAATTCCATTTTATTTATATAGCATCTAATACAACAAAAGTTGTCTCTAGGCGCTTTCCAAAGACCCAGAACATGACCCCCGAGTCTGAGAGTCTGCACTCTGAGAACGGAGAGCTCTGCCAGGAACATAAGGCACTATCAGGTCTTGCAAATAATGCGGAGCTAAGCTAAGCTGTTTTGGGCTTTATTCGCAAGTAATAACATTTTAAATTGGATTCTGAATTTTACAGGTAGCCAAACACTGGAGAGATGTGGTCTCTCCTGCTGATTTCTGTCAGCACTCGCACTGCTGCATTTTGGATCAGCTGGAGCCTATTCAGCAAATTACTTGGACATCCTGCTAATAACACATTACAGTAATCTAGTCTAGAAGATACAAACGCATGAACTAGTTTTTCTGCATCACTCTGTGAGAGGATTTTCCTAATCTTTGCAATATTACGGAGATGGAAAAATGCTATTTTTACAAACCTGATTAAAATAGGGTTTAATCGACAAATCAAACACCAAGGTTTCTCACAGTTGCACTGGAAGCCATCGCAACACCATTTAATCCCTTCCTAAGATGCTCTGGACAAAGAATGATAACCTCTGTTTTATCCGAATTTAGAAACAAAAAATTTCCGGGCATCCAGTGCTTGATGTCCCTAAGACATGCCTGAAGTTTAACTAACGGTTCTGTTTCAACCGGCTTCATAGACAACTAGAGCTGCGTCTGATCAGCATAGCAATGAAAGTGTATGCCGTGATTTTGGATTATACTTCCCAATGGCTGCATGTATAAACTGAACAAGATTGGCCCTAGCACTGAACCCTGCGGAACACCATAACAGACCTTCGACTGTTTTGAAGAAACCTCATGTACATGAACAAACTGGAATCGGTCAGATAGATATGATTTAAACCAACGTTCCTTTAATCCCAACAACATGCTCTAACCTGTGCAGTAAAATGCCATGATCTACAGTGTCAAAAGCAGCACCGAGGTCCAGTAGAACCAATATGGACACTAATCCCTTATCTGAGGCCATAAGAAGGTCATTCGTGACTCGAACCAGTGCTGTCTCTGTGCTATGATGCATTCTGAACCCTGACTGAAAAACTTCAAACAGATCATTTCTATACAAATAGTCACATGACTGGCTTGAAACTACCTTTTCCAGAATTTTAGATACAAATGGAAGGTTGGAAATTGGTCTATAATTAGCTAATATGTCTGGGTCAAGAGATGGTTTTTTTAAGTAAAGGTTTAATTACTGCAACTTTGAAAACCTGTGGTACATATCCTAAGTTTAGGGATAAGTTGATCTGGTCCAGTATTTTCGCACCAATAAGAGAAAAAACATTTTTGAATAGTCGAGTCGGGATGGGGTCTAACAAACACGTGGTTGATTAGATGCACTCGGTAGTCTGTCAGATATGGTATTTAAGGGAAAGAAGTGTCTTGTGCATAACCATTTTAGCAGAAACAGGAGCAGAGCCCTTCTCTGCATGTGCCAGTGGGTTGTGGCTTAGTCAAGGTGTGTGTCAGCACCAAACTCAAGTGTTTATTATACTGCGTGAGGCCCAATTAGCACCGTGAGCAGCACAGTTTAGTACCCCGAGTTAACCTTAATGAGTGTGTTGACTTTTGTCAGGGTTCTTTATCTCAATAAAGGGAATGTCTAACGTTGTTCAAGTCTGTCGTAAGACAAACACTGGGTGGCCATGTAACCGCTGAAGAGGTTTTTACTCCCCTCAGTCATTCCTTCTGTTTACGTTAGTCACGCAGAGATTAAATCAAAAGACTGAGTAACATGGGAAAAAAATAAATAAATGTTCCTTTGAGTGACCTCTCAGGAACTACAGAGGAGACGTACAGAAAAACAAGTGTTTGGAGGTACTTTGGCTTCTACAGCCTTCCCTGAAAAAGGGAGCTGATTGTGATGAGCAACCTTAAATTCATTATTGAACGATAATGAGGATAAACTGCTTCAATAGAAATTAATGTTAGCACTTCGAGGGCCTACGTCAAAATTAATTGCATGTGACAAGAAATGTTTCATTCATGTGATACGTGAATGGTGTCACTACACACAAACCTGAGCTAATTTTAACTTTGTACACAATGCTTTGTACACAACGCTGCCATCTTGTTACAACTTTGTACAAGCCGACTTCTGAATCGAAGGAAAGTTGTGATGGTCTCGGCTTCCATAAAACCGGACCGGTAGTGACCTGACATGATCATGTTCTGCTACTGCAGAGGAGCTGGATTCATCTCTGGGTCTCTCCCCAGAAAGTTTTGAGGCACACATTTAATATTCTTCATTTTGGTGAATTACTAATCACAAATCTGTGTATTTCCTGCATCCGTTTTTTTTTTTTACAAGACTACTGAACATCCTGCAATCATCTCCAGACATGGTTTTGTTAAACGTGTGTATCAGTGTTTCCTCTGTGTCCTCTATACATTAGAGCCACCAGGTTGCCATGACAGCACCATGATTGAGGGTTCCCACATAATAAATTAGAGTAATTTGTGTTTCTGACCCCAGGTCTGATCACAATGATGATGCTAGATGTGCGACGCAGGCTTTCTACATCTAATATAATTCTGAGCGCAACAATAGCCCGGACATCATTTCCATACCTGCCAACATTGGGCTGTGAAAAATAGGGAGATTTTCTGGGGTAGCGGTTGGAACGCTCCACTCACAACATCCCCTCCCTGAAATAAACAAGGCGACTTTTAATGAGCTTTAAATCCATAGCTACAACAAAATGTGCTAAAATGTACCTCCCAAAATGATTCTACAGCCTTCTTGGAGCCAAATAAGTTTAGTATTAATAACAATAAAATACAATATTTGTAGAATTTTCCAGGTTCCCTTTGTCACCCAAGGACCTGTTGTAACCGTAGTGTCAGACTTTGCAGCTTCAATCACTTTCTTGGAGGGTACATACTTCTGGCCAGGGCTGGTATGGTTAATCTTGCAAGAAAGGAGTACGCAAAGAGTAGAATTATCCATACTCATTGTGTTTTCTGTGAGGATCTTTTCCACCATGCTGAGTGACCTCTCTGAGCTTCATTGCTGTGAGGGATGCAGAGCATTGCCTTCATCAGTGATGCCAGATTTGTAAAGCTCTCCTCTTTCCCTAGAAGAACCCAGAACCTTCAACTCTGTCTTCCTGTGGGAGATCCTTGCTTGCTATGACTTGATACTCCACCAACTCTTCCCTCAGCTTTTTTTCAAAGCATTTTCTCAAACAAAACAAATTTTCAAATATTCAAATAACAAAATAACATATTTTAACCATTTTCCAAACAATAAAATAACTGAAAAAATCTGAAAAATGGTTCAAATATGTTATTGTGTAACTTGAACATTTTAAAATATGTTTATGTAATGCTTTGCTGATGAGAGAATATGTTTCTCTATTTTTCTTGTTTTTGTGAGGGGGGATATATATTGTTTTTCGGCACTACCTTGTTCTCTAGCTGATATAACATGAATTACTGTGGGATCAATAAAGTTCTTATTTTTGCCATCTGAGAAAATTAAACCTATTGTATTTGGTGCCTAACTGTTTCCCAAGTATATTAGTGCGTGTTTGAATGAATAAATGAGACGTAAAACGTACATTTCTTTGTAGAAAGGCGCTTTATGAAAATAAGTCCATTCACTTGTATTAGTTTACAGCGCAGTTTTGCCACATCCAATATGGCGGCGACGCTGACGTATCGCAGCAGCTCCATGGGGCGGAGCTTGGACGTAGGCAGTGCTTTTGGGTTGGGTTGCCAGGTTTGTCAGGAACCCGTTAATATAATACATCCATGCAGGAACCCCGACACGTGAAACACCATTGACTCATTTCACTTTAAAATCGGGAGATAAGCGGGAGAAATTACAAATCGGGAGCAGGGCGGGAGAAATGGTTGAAAATCGGGAGACTCCCGCTTAAATCGGGAGTGTTGGCAGGTATGCATTTCCCTGGGTCACTGAACTGACATCTCCCAGACTGCATGTCGATAGCTTGTGGTCCAAAGCCGATTTTGAACTGATTTCCAATTGTAAAGCAATTTCTTGAACCGACCGTGCTCAGTCTTTCTTGTAGATAATTTTCATTAAATGTCCTCAAGAGTGAAAGAAAAAACAATAGTCTACATGTGTGCTTTACAAACATCTTACATTTTGCTCCCTGCAACACGATTTGCATTTGACAACAAAGGAGGAAACCCCAGCCCTGGGTCTGCAGCTCCCTCTTCAGTTACTTCTGGCTGAGACGGCAGGCAGTGACTCATCCCTGCATCCACCAAGATATCCGCTCATAAAACACAAACAGTATGATTATAGCTGTGGACCAGGTATGATCACATCCTCATTGTACTTTTCTGACGCTCTGATAGAGACAGAAAACACCATGTGAGGATTATCTCCTCAAAAATCAGACTGATGAATTTGTTCTTTCTACCTGAGCCCAGCCTTCATAACAAGGTTTTGTCATTTGTAGTCTGATGAAACGATGATTACTGTAATTGCTGCTCAATTTGTCTGCCTCCATCTCCCCTGTCACCCCCGGGTCACCCTCCCTCCCGTTCTCAGTGATCTGCCATCACAAAACTTTCCGAGAGTTTTCTCATGCAATTACACAGAGGAGTGTGTTATTGGTTTCCATGGTGAGCGTCCAAGATAAACATCAAAGTACATGATAGGAGAGTGGCTTATTGATTTTTGAGATTTAAAGGTTGCTCTCATAATGTGTCCACTTTTGACCTATGACTTCTCTTTATGTTCTTTGAAAACACGGACAATTATAGCTGACCTGAGGACACCGCGGGTCTCCCGCCGCAGCTCACAGATCATCCCTTCGCCCCCACACTTTACTCAAATTTCACTTTCCTTCGGACCTTGCCTACATGAAATCACTCTCTACACTCTCTCTGCAGTGACATACAGTATACGTTTCCCCACATGAGGGGGAGCTTGTGGGACATGCTTGAAAAATCCCAGCTGAGGCTGTAAGATTTACAGCCACATTCACAGCACAGCTTCTGCTTTATTTGACTGATTCATGACTCAAATGGAATGGGGCTCTGTTGCCGTTACACATGCTTTAATCATTATTTTTCTGTCGGATTGACGGGCAATAATTTCGAAACAAGCGTTTGTTTTTTTTCACAACTGAAATATGTTTATTACAATTTGGCTCTTGTTTTAGCAGTGTTGACCACAGTTTCGGCCAGTCAGTTACCTAACAACAAATCAAAGCAATTGCTTGGACCTGGCAGCAATTATACAACAAAGTTTAAATAGCAACTTTGTTCAGATAAACAACTGAGATGAAGTTAAATGCAAACATCTCTAAAATTCTGCTTTAAACATAATGATCACCTTGCTGCAGCACGACTTTAAATACTGCAACAAATAGTCAGTCAAAGTTCTCTAACAGATGTTTATGGTTCAGAGTTTAATGCTCACTTTAATTTTCTTCCTTTAAATCCGTCTGGATAACCTTTTGATTTGACCCCAACTTCAGAGGTGGTTAGAGCGTTCATGTCGTGACCCTATTAGCAGGGGTGTATGCATATGCATATGACGATAATACCCATGCTGAATGATATAAAAAAGTTTTGGAGCAACATTTTCTGACATGCACATAATGTCTTTTTCAGCTTATTTCGACAAGACAATGCCAAATCTCACACTGCTCATATTTTAAAAGCATGTTGCATAAGACCCTACTCTGACCTGATATTAACAGGTGCTCAAACACAGACGTAGCACTCCATGTCTGTCTGTTCACACCTGGCATTAAGAAGTGGCTCCACGTGGATCTTCATTAACTTCCTGTGCCTAATATACGAAATGAGTAGCTTAAAACAAGTCGTACTGGGTCTACCCTTTGTGTTTCCTGTGAAATCAAACTTGTTAAAAACCTCTAGATACTGTATGTGTTGAACTTGAAAGAGACTGCAGATATATGTGCTTAAAGTTTTGTAGAGGATGCAAAGTGGGTGGTCGCTCAGTGTGGTCTAGAACATCTTTGGGTTCAAATCTTAAAGGGCGCAGCCGCAAATGTCCCAAACCACCTCTGAATGTGGCTGTTGTGATTATTTGAATGCCTCCCCACCTGCATGTTCATTCATGAACTGATTTTGCTGGATGCATGTTGATACCAGGTCCGAAGAGGGCCAAATGATGAAACGTATGACAGAGGAGCCATTGAACTGCCGAGGAACAAGAATACTATATCAAGCAAAGGTTTTTCTTATTCGTTTCCTGTATTTCCAACAATAACAAAATGTTGTTAGTTAGTACAACACAGTGTGAACATTCCCCTGCCCTACTTTTTCTGAACATGTTGTAAACATAACATTTAAAGTTAGCAGAGTTTTAAAAACAAACCAAAATGGGGCTTAACATTTTTAAAATGTGGTTAAATCTGAGTCAAAACTACAATAAAGACAAAGTTAAATTAAGCCAGGCTTTCCTTTTGAGCCAAAACTATCAAAGGCACTATGCTTGGACCAACGGTGAAACAAACAGTAAATCTTTTTACAAGAGAGCTAAAGTGATCATTAAAAAAAAAAGCAAATGTTGATACTTGTTGTTATTTTTTATTAGATTTAATGCCAGTTGCTTTGGCAGTGGAGCTCAAAGCAGGAGTTAAACCCGTTTTAAGGAGCCAAGACTCTCTTCAGGCCAAATCAATGTGTTGGCTATGTTGCAGTGAAGTTGAGAAATAATTTAAAAAGTATATGTGATGAACCAGTTAATCTCAAAATTATGAGAAAATGCACAACATAATAATGTGGGTTTTCTATGCAACAACGTGTGCGGTTCAATAGTCTCCAGACAATAACCACAATCCTCACCGAGGCCGAGCTCGAGTCAGCAAAACCTTCCTTCTGTTTTCAGATTTCTCTCCATGCTGCATCTCCCCATCTCTCATGCTGTCATAATGCCTTTTCATCCCTCTGTGTGATCACAATGATGCTCCCCACCACTGAGGCGGGCTGATGTGGGTTCTGCCCCCTGAGAGTCTCGGGAGTGAGGGGCCTGTCATGTCATGTGACTTCCCGGCCTGTCTGGAGACGGCGTGGGCGTTGGCAGACGAGGTTAAGTCGTGCAACCTGTGAGTCGGCTGTGGTTTCGACATTGTGAGGAAAGCTTATTAAATTGGCTGCTTAGACCAACTTTTCTCACACTTGACTGCCAAACACTACCACCCCATGCCTGACCTCCACTCCCATCGGCGCTCCATCTCGCGCTACCTTTAACTCTGATGGTGGGGAAACACAACCTAAATGTAATTACCCAGACTGCATCTCCCCTCATTAGGGTCCTGCGGTGGAGCCTTTAAACGGTTGCAGTATGTGAGCTACACAGCATTCACCCTCATCTACATGAGACATGAATACTCATCACTTTTTGCTAAAGACTCTACCCTACAGTAAAGCACCAGTTTGCAAAAAAAACTGTTTTTGTATCAGTTTGACAGTTTTGACGCTAAGCACTTAGTTTTTTAACTTCCCTTAGCCATAAATCAGGTAATACTGCAGTTTTTACTCAGACAGCCTGGACACGTGTGCTTGTGCATACACATCCTGCTCTCATCATTCACCACAACCAGAACAGAGTGGAGATGCACTGCACAAAGCTTGTCTGTGTTTATGCCTTGACTGTGATGGATGGTTTGTTTGCCTCGGATCTCGGGGAAGCTTAGGCTACAACACCTGCGGCCTTCGTCTTATTGAACTCCGGCTTAAGTTCAAGCATCCTTATGTTCAGTTTCCTTCATTTCCATAAACTCTGAACAATTTGATCGGGGAGAATCCGTGCCTTTGACCATAAGTGCAGCAGACTGAATCCATTAATCAAAAGTCAATGAGCATGGTCAATAAGACAATTTAGCCAAATACATGAATCCACAATAGGGTATTCAGTCTCTTGCCGGTAAGTGTGTCCAATGGGGGGAGTGGTTAGCTGCACTCTTTGAAAAATGTAATGCAATTATTATCAGAATGATGCCTGGTATTGACTGGTGTGAGAGGCCACGATGTCCAGAGGTGGGGCTGCTCTGGGGATGACCCCTTCCCACTTCAGGATTGATTGGGTGTGTCGGAGCGATTCCAGCCCAAGTGATTCAGTGTGGGCTTGTGTGTCGAGCTGCATCCAGGCTGGACTCATGTTATTAACTTACCCAGGGAGAGGGCACTGCAGCGGAGCCTCACTGGGAGACCCTACAGAAATAAAGGAGGGAAAAGCAGCCCTGTTTAACTCAATTTGTAATCTAATCCAGGGTGCTGCCATCGATTGAGATGTGCCTCTGCAACAGCAGTCAACCAGCAACTGGGCAATGGATTAAAGCACCCAACTTATCATCTACGGTCCGCTGGTGCCTTCTAAAATCGCTACAGCATTCTTGTGAGCTTTATTTTTTTTAATCTTTTTTTGTTTTGCAAATAAACAATATTCCCTCCCAGACAAACACACACAGCACTGTACTTTTGAATGAAGGCAGAAGAGGACCAAAAGCTCGGTAGCCCTCGATGTCCACGTCCAATGAGACCCTGAGTATAAAAATATATTTTAATGAGTTTAAAAGGGCCAATTTTTAAAATATTGGTTTGTTCACATGTAACCATGAATCTGGTAAAGCTACCCACAAAAATATAGATTACATCTGTGGTGACGCCATCTGTGATGTCTGTAAATGTGATTTCCTCATCGGTCACTGCAGCTGAGTCAACTGGCTGGTACATTTTAAACAACTTTATGAAGTTGGCTCCTTTATCAGTTACATTGGCCATCACTTTGTTAGAAAGTCCAAAACACTGACTGCATCTCTTTGATTCCTGTCCCAGCAACGCCGTACGTACATGTATGTTTCCCTGTGATGCGGCTGTTCTCCACTGCAGTGTCCTCGTGGCACTAACTTTGTAAATCTTGTGAACCGTCTGATAAAACTCTTAATAGTTAGCGGTCCAGTTATCAGCTGTAATTACGTTGTCCATTGAAAGGTTTTGATGCAATCTGTTGGTCACAATAATTATGACCATTATTTTTATCTTCTTGGTTTTGTATTAATCAGACTCATTTGGAATGAGTGAACTGTATTCTTGAAATGCCTTCAGACATTCGACGTGATGTGGCGTCAAAAAAAGAGAATTGTCCTGGAAAGAGTCTTTGCACATACAAAAATGTTACATTCAACAATGACTTTCCTGTTATCTTTCTTCCAAAAAACACTGAAAATTAAACTGCAACTATTATTTCATGTAATAGTACTAAGCCACTGATATTAGCTACATTACTTCCTGGAAACTGACTGTGCGTCAGTTTTCTGATCTCTTTTTCTGATAATTTTTCTCCATGGTCATGTGCCTGATAAACGTGAGATTTATTATTTTCCAATTGTTGCTCCAGGACATTCTTTAGGCCTTTTTGACTTTTGTTCCCCATCTGACCTCCTGGCCATTCTTTCTTTAAAGCCCTCTGGACTGAAGTCGAGTGTGGGGCCTTTCGTCGATTGTATAATACCATGTCAGTGCAGGGAAGTGCTCCCCATTCACCTCAGCTCCGTTTGATCTGAGCTCAGTGTCAGAGAGACGATACCTGCGTTAACTACAAGCTGTCAGCTTGCACTGGTTGCACTCTCCACTCCAGGGAGGAGGTTTACATCAGTCACGGGTAATCTTTTATGTCTCTGCTTCCTTACTGCACCTTTTAACCCCCCCCCCCCCCCCCCCCCCTCGAGTAGGAACGTGATTTCAGAAAATCTGAGGCCACTGTGGCAAACTAGTGTGGGCTGTGGAGTTGATGGATCCCTCTATCTTATCAGATGAGCGATACAAACATCGGCCTGTAAAATAAACTTCTTGTCTGCTATTTCCTTAGTGCCATCAAGGCACCCGTCTCTGATAACAAACAAGAACTGTTGAAGCAGAATAAGATAAACTACATCAGTGTAATTAGACTCTCCAAACACACTTTGGTTGAACTGTTTGGCACATGGAGCCGAGAAATGCTTTTACATTTATATGTTCTGCCTTGGTTGTATAGGTTAGATGCAAAAAGAGAAGCTACATGGCAGCTTTTCTGTGAGGCATGCTAGGTTCCCTTACAGAATTTTCATTAGTTGCACATTTTACTTGCAAAATCCTGTATAACGCTTGGGATACTGTGCTTTTAGTTTTATTACGGCCCCCATTAATCAGTTGCTCCTTTATTCTCTGAAGGTCATGGTCCTTGTTAAGGGTCTCATTTCATATTTCTTTTTCTGACTGTGTAAAAGGTAATACATTACTCCATGACTCTGGAAGCTCATGCTGTCACTGACCCTACACAAACTCCTTCATTTATTCCCCACGGGAGATGTGGAGAATAGACCCAATTGTGGGACATGAGTGAAAGACAATCCCAACATGTTTCACATACTCAAGCAGACATCCCTCCCTTCCTTTGTGATCCCCCTCTCTCTCTCTCTTCTCTGTGAATTTTCCTGCGTGTAGTCCATGTTTTCTCTTTAGCAATACCGCATGGCTCTCAGAATGTTATCGGTTCCATGTGTTTCATGCCTGGTGCCTGGGAGAGAATGAATTGATCCCTAAAGAAACAGCCCTCCACAATTCTCCGCTCTGCTTGAGCCAATCAGCTCTCCCGCTGCTCCCCACTCGCTCTAATGTTGCTCTTGCAGCATTTTCACTTATATCTCCAGGAATGTTTGCAAACACAGCCCATTCATCTTTATCCCTCTCCTGAGTAAACACTCCCTTGTGCACAGAAAGACAAAGAAATATGGAAAATTGGCAACAATTATGCTGTTGTAAATGTTATGTTGTAAATAAATTGCAATCATGCACAGTCTGCAAATTATTATAGATATTTATTAGGTTACAGTAGCTTAGCTTAATGAGGCTCAAATCTGGATTTGCAGTATTTTCATGTCTACACTGCACACTTGGACTGTATTTATTGATGAAGACCAACCAGACAACGATCCAGACATGACTATGTTGATGTCATCCTGATCTTTGCGCTGTATTAATATGTCATTTTTATGAAGATCTTAAATTAGCAACTGCATCAAGTGTTGGGAGAGGTGGTCATTTTAAAGATTGAGTTGTCATTTATAGCAAGCATGTGATTTCTTCTGCAATCGAAGAAAATAAAGCCTTGTTTCATCAGGGGATTTTTCATACCACGCATTTGTCTTGTGCCACCATCTTTTTTTTCCAGACAGCTTTCTCTGTTTTGTCTTATGATTCATGCACTGGTTGATCCATCGCAATAACAAGCTGGGAAAGATGTTTTCAGCACCATCGCACGCTGTCAGGACCAGGAGTTGTGATTTAGGGCATATGGACCTGCTGCTGCTGTGAGGGGAGGAAGAGGTTTGAACTGGACCCGGTTTGCCCTGACATGGGTCAGTGGAGAGCCTGAAGGCCTTGGAGGAAGAGGAAAGGTTTTTCTTGTCTTTTGAGGTTTATTTTTCTGTAAGGTGGAAGGGAGCGGGTTTCAGTTTCACATTACGGATCAAACGGTTTGACAAATAAGCACACGCTCACTGAGACTCACACTTTGTCATTCTTTTTATTGGTCATGTTCTTCAGTTGTGCATGTGTGCGTGCACATGACTGGTCAGTGTGCAGCAATGCTCCCACTCCCCTGACGACTGTACTCCAAACAAACAGCCATCAGAGAGCTCAGGTCCACCTCAGTTAGCTTGACTAATGAGCTGGTCGAAAGTAAACGATTGCTCATTACGGCAACCTTAGTGAGGTATGCCTGGCTTCTTTTAAAAGGACAAAGTTATGTCCGTCTGGCTGTCAACTTCAGTGAGATCCTTCTCTGCCCTGTTGTGGACTAATTGAACAGATTGGAGGCTGTTCAGCCCACTGGAGTTTTATAAATGAACATTTTATTGAAAGAAAAAGTTATGATTGTGTTAACAATAAATTATGGACATGTGAGCAGTGCCATTTATACGGAGATATTTGTTTTATTTGAATATTAGGAGCAGCATCCTGGCCTAAACAGCTGTTTTACTTTGTTGTTCATGTACTGCTCCCTTCTGTCTTTCTTTGCATTCTTCCTCTCACTTGTTTGTCTCATAAAATGTAGCTACTCACCAAAACACACTTAAGGCTCTGGAGGCTCATGTGCGGCAACAATGATCATCAGCCTTTTCCAAACATTACATCACTTTTTCAGGCGATTTCAGCTCTTTTTGTCCAAAGTTGTGACGTGTACTAGGCTGTCAAAGAGAAAAGAGGACTTTCATCATGTTTCTGAAGTGTTTTCTTTTTGAATATTTTGATTAGCTTTTCAAAAAAGAAATGATGTAATTATTAATTAATTATTGAATAATGAAATTTTAAAATCATTTTGAGAAAAATAGCTGAATTTGAAAATTAATTTAGGAACACATTTTCTATTAAGTGATTTGTAAAAAGTAATTCTGTTTTCATTTCAATTTGCATTTTCTCAATCGGCGATCTCTTTTCAAATCAGGTTTCCAAGCAATTAGAGTAGTCATTGAATGCAACAAAGCTCTTTGATGGGTCAGAGACCTGTGTTGCATTGTTTATGCCACATAAAAAGGAGAAGCCAGACTATGAAATCACACCTCTTATTAACTTGTTATCCAGTTTATTAATATATTTTTTTCTCAATTAATAATTAATGATAAAAAATGTAAAAAAAAAAAAAAACAAACCCTGATAACCAATTGCATGACATTACTGATTCTCCATACATGAATTGATGTTGGAATTTAAATATCACCTTAAATATCAACATTTTTAGCTTCAGTGGCTCCAATGGTTTTTATTGGCTGTCTAGGTTGACATGCTTTTCACTAATGACAGGATTTATAAGATCATAAAATATTCCATGTTTTCTGTTCAGCGCTGTAGCCAGGCTGACAAACAATCACAACTCTGTTGAGCTGTGCATTCCTGGAGCTCTTGGTAGTGAAGATTTTATGAGCTTCTTTTGCAGTAAAATCATCAGAATTAGAGAAGAAGTCAAACTGACCGACCTGTCAGCGGCTGGGGATGTTTCTTCAGTGACTTCCTCAGATGCTAGACAGTTTTGTTCCTTTAGGCCTCCCTGAGCTGACCTCAGACTTGAATATGCTAAATCTTCCACATGTCAGTTAGACCCCATCCCAACTCGACTACTCAAAAATATTATCTCTCTTATTGGTACGACAGTATTTGATCAAACCTTTATTAAAAAAATCCTTTTTTGACCCGGACATCATACCGAATTATGGACCAATATCCAATCTCCCATCTGTATCTAAAATTGTGGGAAAGGAAGATTCAAACCAGTTATGTGACCATCTCCAGAAGTGATCTATTTGAAGTTTTTCAGTCAGGGTTCAGAATACATCATAGCACAGAAGAAGGGCTGGTTAGCGTCACTAATGACCTTCCTATGCCCTCAGATAATTGATTAGTGTCCATAATGTCATGCTTTGAGTTCATGTCATGGTTTTTCAGTTTTGGTATTTAAGTACCTGTTTTATTTTGAAACCCCATGTCAATGTGTTTAAGTTATGTCTTGACTTCCCTTCCCATCTGCCCTAATCGTTTGCACCTGTCTCATCAACCCTTTTGTGTATAATGTGTCTTGTCTTTCCATTGCTCCTTGCTGGTCCGTACTGTATCTACCTTCCACGTGTCATGTCAGGTTTTCAGATTGTCTCAAGTTTAGTTTCTCATGGTTTTTATGTAAATCCTCCACAGCAGCATTTTTGGTTTGTTTAAATTAAATAAATCCCCTTTTCTGGATTCCCTGCCTCCTTCGCCTCTCCTGCATCTGGGTCCTGCTCCACTCTCGCCGTTACACATAGTAGTTCTGTTGGACCTCTTTGCTGCTTTCGATACTGTAGATCAAAGTATTGTATTGCACAGGTTAGAGTATGTCGTTGGGATTGAAGGGACAGCATTGGGCTGGTTTACATCATATCCATCTGACATATTCCAGTTCATGTTAATGACGTTTCTATGGCGCAGACAAGGGTCTGCTACGGTGTTCCACAGGGTTCAGTGCTGGGACCAATCTTGTTCAGTTTATGCATACAGCTCTTGGGAAGTATTATCCAGAACCACAGCATCAGTTTTCATTCATACTGATGATACGCAGCTGTATTTGTCTATTTATATTCACAGCCTGTGGTTCCGAAATAGAAATTCTGATATTCACGTCATTTCGTAATTATGCTGAAGCAATTATTCTAACTGCACTTCACTGTGTGAGCGATCACGATCATATTCACTTTCATGACACATTCATTTCAATTTATTTTTAGTGGGGGTCTTGCTTTTTCAAAAATAGTAATTTTTAAGTATTTGGTTTTGATTTTTTCAGATGAGGAATAAGTCCAGTTTTCATTTTTCAGCTTTATTTTTTGCACATCAGGATGTCCAACGGTGACAGTTTAGATGTGGTGTGACATGCAAGATGAGATGAGGACTATTTACCCTACACAGCTGTACTGTAGGATGTGAGATATGAAACACAGAGTGATATGAGCTCTCAACATTTCATATGGATCTATAAAAAAAACAAAACTTAGAAACATAAACTACAAGTGAAGCTGAAAACTGTTCTATTTTATTCTGTTCACAACATCTTCATTAATCTCTGAGGGGAGTTTAATTGTTGCAGTAGTGATGATTTAAGTCTCTTTAAGTCTCTTGGCAGATCTGAAGCCTCTGACTGAAGACGCTCTGCTGCTGAATCACTGCGTTGTGAACAGGATGCTCAGTGTTGTCCATGATCCTCATTTTACCAAGTATCCTCCTTTGAACAATCAGCTCCAGAACAGTCCCCAGAAAAGAACAAGCACTGAAAGTGTAGAACAACCCTGCAATGATAGATGTTCTGTTCCTTTCAAGTTAAAATGAGAGGATGAAATATCAGAAAGCTGCAGCTGAATCTAAGGTGTTTAATTCACTTTGAAAATCTGCATATTAAAACTGGGCACATGCCTGCTGGTGGAAAAAAAAATTAAAAATCATGCAAATCTATCCCATACCAACTGCAGACTTCATATGCACAGTTACCTTTCCAGTGTTTTAGGCTTTAGCTTCTTCAAAGTCCTTTATATTTAGTTTATTTTATGAACTTGTGTAGATCCGATGATGAATGATGGTTGCAGATATAATCACAACAGATTCTGCTGCTGTCTCTGACAAGTATCACGAATGACAACATAGTATTTTCTTTATTCAGTTGAGCTTCTATTCTCAGTGTGCCACTACTCTGTCATTCAAAATGAGAAACTTTTAAATGCTCAGACGAGCAGCTGTTCAGCAGTGAAAGATACAACAAAGATGAAGGTCCTGAAATAAACCCCGGCCTTGCTTTGATGTGCAAGTCAGCGGATAGAACATGCAACATATTTTAAGAGTTGAGCTTGCAGTGACAACTTAATAGATCATGATGTGGACATAACAATGGAACCCCCCCCCCCCCCCCCATCTAGATCATTTCACCCACGGTTTATAACACTCTCTAACACAGAGGACAAGCCAGCGCCTGCTCCTTTCCTCTTTTACTACGGAACGAAGCCGACACGGCTGACACCTGCCCAGGAAGTGCTTAAAACAATTAAAACTCACTCAAAACGTTGCCTGCCAAGAAAAGAAAAGAGATATAAAAGCATAGTTCCCTTTCTTAGATTAAAAACCCTAAATTAAATCAAGTGTGCCATCAGTGTTTGCTGGAAGGGAGGGGGTGGCGGGCTAATGGCAGTCTTCTCTTTCTTTTATTTTATTAATTCCCTCTTCGTGGCCCTCGCTTCCCTCTCGTACTGTAACAGCCTCTCTGACTCATCTGCTGCAGGAGAGGAGGAACGAAAGCACCCGAGAGTGGAGGAGTTGGGGTGGGCACGATGCCCGCCTGAGGCGGAGTGAGTCACGACACACCGCAGGACCCATTTATCACAGTGTGGCTCTGGCACTTTCCTGCATCTTGGCACTGTCCGTCATAGCCGGTCTGGCCAGATGTGAAAATTAGGCTGCTTCATCTCTGGCCTCTCGTGTTATTGTTGACTGTCAGCTCCCCTGCTGTAGCTCTGTGGTCGAGGATAAAAGGACACCAGTAAAACTCGCTAGTCAGCTGACTGTTAAATATCAGGAATAAGGGCTGTGGTTGCGTACAGTTCTGCGCCTCGAAAGATTGCATCCACTCACAGAGATTTAGACTGTCAGTGCTAATACATCTCCTGAATAAAAGGACTTAAAATCTTTCTCACACCAACACTTTCAATTACATATCAGGTCTGCTTGATGTACATCATGGACCACCTCGCTGACAGTTTTACTACACAACACAAGGCTGTGTTCAAATTACTGTGAGTTGATTCTCAAGAAACTCTCCTTTGACAGCTGCAACACAGTGGATACTTATATTTTCTTCTTCTCTGTTCCTTTACAAACAATTTGTGATGCAATTTTTGTGGCACCTGTCAATTGAAAAGAGTCAGCCATACAATAATAGTGACTGAACATGAACATGACTGTTTTAAATGATCTGAGTGTTTGCTTTGTTGATGCAGCTTTGCTGGATTCTGAAGTTGAGATTTGTGATGTTTTTTCTGACTTTATGAGCTGGAATTCTGACCCCAGATTCCAATTGAAAGTGGATTAACCTGAGAAATAAAAACCTGGAAAATAAGGCACTGAAATCACTATTGTGATGAATTGAAGAGGGAATGAAAGCCAGTTCTAGTCGTGGAAAGAAATGCTTAAATTGTCTTGTAAAAAAACTTAAACTTAAGTCAATAACTAAACCTTTACCTGAGTAGTTTTACATTTTTTTAAACTTATATTTCTCATTATCTATATTTCAGAACTACTGTTATTCATTGTTACCTAAAAAACTTAATAAATGAAGATTGCAGTTCACAAACTAAAGACCTTATGAATTAATGTGGACCACGTATTTACATATCGTGATAAAGTTCACAAAGTAGAAATGTCAGTTTGAACAACCAAACATATTTCATTGTATTTTTTCCTACACTTGTACAAAAAACAAAACAGTCACCATTCTTTCTTTTAAAATATGAAATATTTCTTCTGTTTCTCTCAATATATTTGATAGTTAAATTTGACTTTAACTTTGGGATGTTATTATTCTCAACTGGAACTCTGAGTCTATTTTCAAATAATCAGAATACATCATATTAAAAAAAGAAACAAAAAAAAACATGACCTGCCAGTTAGTTTGTGACAAGTTAGTCTTCATAAATTACAATATAAAGCTGCTTGTATAAAACAAAATGCATAATGTAACAATGTACTACAACAGTTTTGATGACATTTTGTTGACTCTTTTCAGAGTTTTAAAAGTTGAATATATGATATGATGAATATGATTAAAACAGAAAACATATGTCTTATAATTCATTGTTTATGACGTATTATTTAGGATCAGTGTTGTAATGGCAGACGGTAACAAACAGTCAAAACTAAAAGTGAAAACAAATGAGGGCTCAAGGGTAACTAGGAAAACCAATGCCACTTAAACTCAATCCACCGCTGAATTCAGAATTGTATCCCGAAATCGTATTATGCGAGGAAGAAGGCATTAGTCAGAAAAGCCCTTGGGGATTTCTGACCAAAAACACAGTGGACTCCTGTTCTGGGATCAGAAAAGTTCACTTTCAGCTTCCTCTTTTTCAGATTTCAACCAACAAAAAGTGCAAAAAGCAACTTCTGTGACGGTAAGGGCACACATGTATGTGTGTGAACGTACCATGGATGCAGAGATGTTTACTGCAACTCTGGAGACATGTGACATCTTCAAGGCTCAAATTACACAGAGGTCGATCCTGGTCATTTACTTGTAAGGACAACCACATCTGAAATATTTGATTCAGCATTTCCAGTTCCCTAATGATAAAGGATTTGAATAAAAAGTTGACTTTTTGTTCTTTTTTCCTAAATTGAATGCTGGTTTGAATGCTGCTATCTATTAGCAAAGATGCAAACATACAAATATATGTACTATTTTTGGAGCACTTCACAACTTTTCCCATACGATCAGTGAAAAATACCCAAAATATTTGAGATGGAGAGAACATCAAACTGAAAAAAAGAAAACTATGTTCCCATAGCTTCTGGATAGCTTCGATTGCATACCCTCAGAGGCCTGTTAAGAGTCTTGTCAAACAGTTGCAGATGTTTTAAATAACTTCTCAGATCTCGTGGACCAGATGCCGAGGAGGAGATAGTTGAGGGACGAGACACCAGGGGCTTGTTGTGTACTTCTCGTGCATCTCCGTGGGCTGAAGTGAGTGTGTTTGTTGCTCATTATTTAGCGAAACCACATGTATGTTTCTTTCTAAACAATCATATACAGACTGAAGAACAATACTGAGATGACACCGACGCCTGGAAAAAGGTTGTTTTTTCTTCTCTCTCTCTCTCCTCAGCCAGACTGTGGGATACTCGCCGTCTAGTGGGAAGAAAAGAGGCCGGAGCATGTTGATTTAATCTTACCTTTCATGCCCTTTCACTTGACTCTGGGGATCTTGTTTATCAAAATCACATGTCCGCCATATGATGTTACTTTTAAATATATGTTTTCTGTTGACTTTGATCAGGCTGTCACTGTCAATTTTCTCAGTTTGCGTCACATATGAATAATGCATCAATCTGTAATCATGACGGTTTGTTTAAGACATCTACGCTGGTTCAGACTGGATTGTATTGCTTTGAAAAAGGGTTTACAGTCACCTTTCTGATGTCAGACGTTCATATATAGCCTTAGGGTGTTTAATAGTGTTCCCGTTATGCTGGTAAAGGAAAATGTCATGGTCGGCTCGAAGGAAGAGTGTACCGCATGCTTCATTAATCTTCATTTTTGATCTATAACTTTTTTACTCGTGCTCTCGTCACACATACATCGCATCTCACATTCTTGAGTAAGCTCCAAAGCCCTCGGGTGGTTTCATTTGTATAAAATCATGGATGGACATGGCGGGACTTTAGGAGCCTGCGTGGCAGACCGCAGAACTCATAAAGCTCTCATTTACAGCTGTTGAATCACCCCTCTGTCTTCTTTGTTTTCCACATCATTCCCCCTCACTGGGCCACCACTCTCATTAAAGATGACACGGCCGTCTACCGAAGGCCACTGTGTATGGCTTACCACTCGTAAGAAGAAAAGAAGATATGACTGCATCGCTTTGAATGCCCCCCCCCTCCCTTTCCTGTGAGCACCACATCCTCCTCTTCAGCCCCATCTTCTACCTCCTCTAGTGTCTGGTTCACCTCACTCACTTTAATCTTATAAAGGTGGATTTCTGATGCAGATAGTGAGAGGGTTTTTAAGTGGATGCTATTGAGGCTGGTGTAGTGTGTATGATGGCGAGGGGCAGGATAATGCAATGGGCAGGAGGAAGGTGTTCCTGTAATGGCTTCAGTCCCTCCACTCTCTACCCCCCTCCACTCCCTCTTTACTCCATCAGCCACTAATGAGCCAATATAGACATCCAGTAGTGGGTTCATGATGTTGTGGCGAAAATAAGAGCTGGACACAAAGGGGAAAATTAAAAAAACAAAGAAACTGCGGCTCCACAGAGCAGCATAGCGCGGCTGGTCGCTCACTGACATCGATCCGCATCCCGATCCATCTCAATTTGGCTCATATGGAGTTGCATCCATTTATGTCCTGGAAGCAGCATGTTTCGGTAGAGGCATCCAAATGCTGCAGTTCAGTGATGAGCTCACATGCAGAATTCCATGTGCAGCACAGACAAAAAGAGAGACAGAGAAAAAAACAATAACCTGCGTTTTGAGAGTCGAGGCCGGACAGGGAGAAGTGTGTTCACTCTTTCATGCGAACGATCCACTTCTCTCTTTCCAAATGCCAGAAATCCCCCGGGTGAGAGTAGTGCTCTCCGTACTATAACATCTCCATTTGTGGAGAAGATGAATGTGCTCTCTTTCACATCCTTCCCCCTCCTTTTGTCTCCCCTCTTTCCCCGTGGACTGAAAGCTGCTGTCTGGAGGTGAACGGTAAAGGTGCACTAACCTCGGATGATCTGAAGGAAGGCTGGCGGTTACATGTGTGTTTAGCACATGATGAATCACCAACGTATCATGAACAGCGGTTGTGGGGATCTATTTTCTGTGTCCTATTATTCTCAGATAAACACAGAGAAGTTACTTTAATGACAGAATCCTTTCAGAACTGGCAAATTCAAAAATATATATGCTCCTTTTTAAAAAAAAAAAAGCTGTAAATCCTCCAGTTATTTTTATCCCTCTTTTTTTATACCTGAAAAACTACTTTCCAGTTGTATTACAAAGGAAATTAAACAAGCATGATTCATCATTTGAATACTCTTTATTAGTTTTATTTTAGTCCTGTCATTAGGATTTTTGTTTTTGTTTTGCTTTTTTGTCAAAACATTAATTTAATCCATTTTTAATATGGTCTGTAACTCAGTATTTTCCTCAAAGTTAAGTCGGTGAGTCTCACATGTTTTTTTTTAGTCTGGACAGCAACACTTACGTTGTTTACAAGTGACTGGCACCAGAATTGCATTAAGCTCTTGTTTTTCTCCACAGATGGAGCAAAATTGAAATGTGATATGGTTACGTCTTAAGTGCGTTGCACCTACTCGATTTACATTACATTGAAAGTTCAGTTAGGTCCACCTTGGACCTTGTATGTTGACTACTTTTTTCACTGTACATGCAGCATGATTCTGACGAGGTTGCAGATGGCTGTAACTCAACCTGGAAACTAACCGAGACCAAACGTGCCCCAAACCCTCTCAATTAGTCAGTCTTCCCTCATGTTGAGGTACCTTTTTTAATGTTCAGCAATGATTGTGCAAGCCGTATGTATGTCCCTCTACATACAGTAGGTCCTGGTCCAGGGGCTCATTAACTTAACTGGTTACACCTGTTTTGGATGCAGTAGGACTCCTATGGGTGTTGCATTTCATTAGCCTCATAGCATAATGGCCTACGTCATATTTGAACGAGGATGACTAAGGTAATTATGTTATGATGCTAACGATACGTCAACATCTTATTCAGTGTGAATAAAACCTGAATAAGGTGTTCACAGCCATAGAGAACCTGTAAGTCGACCCAGGTTTTGGCTCTGTGTGTGTATTCATGATGAGAGGTTTCCATCTGCAAAATGTGTCTGTTAAATTGAGCTTCAGGAACGGAACCTGAGACTCAGACCCCAGAGGACTAGTGGAAATCCTGGATCGGAAACTGAATATTTCTCATTGAAGAAAAAAAAAACTATAAGAACATTTCAGTATTTTTAGGGTAGTTTAACCCTTGATAGGATATTCAGTTAAATACTTGGAATTTAAAAGTGTCAATCAAAGAGTATTATTACAGATTATACCACGGTCTGTGTGAATACTCGATTCTGATTAGCTGGCAGGTGTAGGTTATAAGTTATAACCTACACAGTTATAACCTTATAACCTAGGTGTAGGTTATAAGTTATAACCTACACCTAGAAAACAAGTTCAGTCAAATTGCCTGATAACTTTAATATCATTGCGCTGGATCAACTGCCAGGTGGTAACCACGGCAACGGAGATGCAGGGAAGAAGAGCCAGCTACCGCAGGACGGCGACATGAGTGATTTGAACTGGAAACTCGCCAGATCATGTCGGTGACGGGTCATCGCTGTGAGAGTAGTACAGACGAAAATGGAGCAACATTTTATCATCTCCTAATGCTCCGGCAAGCAGTGGCGAGGATCACGACCCACAAACTTTAAATATTCGTCCATCAAATGCAACGATGATGGACATGCCAGTATCTCTTTCCAAATTCACAATGAATGGAAATGTAGCATTTAATTTTAAGTAGTTTCTACTCTGGGATAGACCGTCTTGTTTTGTTTATTTATTTATTTGAATGATTGATAATATTTGTAGCTTAATGAAACGTTTATTTTTTTGAATGGTTGATCATATATGTAGCTTAATAAAACGATTTAGGAAACTATCTGTGGACTTTGATTCTTTGAAACAAATATATTTACTGTTTGTTACTGATCTCCCGTTGCTAAGTCGTATCTCAGGTCCGTCCTAGTTACTGGAGAAGTAAACACTGTGTCCATTGCATAAGGACCTTATGGGACGGTAGTGATTGTTCCAGGTATTAGTCAGACCCTCAGGTTACAAAGGCTGCAGACGAGAGGATTAAATAGTTCGCTCAGCTGTGGCTTGTTATAAAACTAATGATTTCAACTGAAAACACATTAAAGCATGAATAACTGATTTAATATTTATGTTTTTTGGTAAGTGCCCGTGGTATAAGCGGGAAAATGCCCTTCGAGGTGACATTAACATAAATATATGGACTTCGCTGAGGAAAACCGGCCCCCGCGTCGTCCATATATTTATGATAATGTACACCTCGTCGGGCATTATCCCTTACATATTACAAGACTTTTTCTTTTTGTAACTTTTTTTCTGATTCTTTTCTTATATGTATCCCTACAGATGTAGTGTGTGTGCGTTTTTAACATTCAAGCATGAGCAGGCTCCTTTTTAGTGGATTACTTGTAGATGTAGAAGAGGCAATTTTGTATAATTTAGAGGCTGTGGCATTGAGGACAGGACAGGAGCAAGGGTCGGAAGTAGCAGAGGTTAAAATGTTGAGGTCCTCTTTGTGAGTGGCCAGGATGGATAGGATCAGGAATTAGTACATCATAGGGACAGCACATGTTAGATGTTTGGAGAGGAAGTCAGAAAGGCCAGACTGAGATGGTCTGGACGTGTATGAAGGAGGGTTGTGAATATATCGGTACAATGATGATGAGGTTAAAAATGCCAGGAGAGCGGCTCAGGAAGACCAAAGAGGAGATTGATGGAGGTAGTGAATGTGGACATGAAGTTAGTTAGTGTGAGAGAAGAAGATGCAAAGATGGGGTTAGATGGAGGCGGGTGATTAACCATGATGATCCCTGGAGAGAACAGTCAGAGTCTTGTGGATGTTACAAGCCTGGTGAATGGACTCGTGTGGAAATGGACCGTGACAGTAGTAATTGTGGTGAATGTGGGCGTGGCTTTTGTGATGAGTCTTTTATGGGTTTTGCTCAAGTGAAAGTTATGGAACCAGTACGTTGTGTTTTAGGACCACTGTGTTTGTGTGACCATTTATGTGTTCACAGCAGCTCAGCTTTACTCATTTTTATTCAAAACCACTTAAAGTTAATCGTCTCAACTTTCACGAGTATCTTCTTTGGTTTACTCCACTCGGTCACATCTTAACACGTTGCTTACGAGTGACATATTGCGTCAGCTTGCTTATTTTGTTGATTTTTTTTTTTTATCTAAGTAATTTGAACATAAATATCATCCGGTTTTAGTATCTTTTGTCATAATTGCCAACTTGAAGAACAACGCTGACAAACTAATGGTATAAAATCTAAACCCCGAACACAGCCATGTCCTTTAGGAAGTTTATTTGTTGCTCATCACACTGCTGATCCTTGTACATGGAAAAATTGATAACCTCTATTTATTTAATAAGATTTCCCCTTTTGTGTGCTTTCTATCGTTGTATTTGAATGTAATAAACAAACGCAGACCGGTATCTACTTTGAACCCCTGCTAATGCTTAATAAAGTTCTCTGACCTTCACAATTATTTTCAATTTCAGACAAGGCTGTTATTGAATTCACGGAGATGTAACTCATACAGCTCCTTGAATTATGAGGACATTGTCAGTGATTAAATAAAAGTTAGATAAACTGCAAAATATCCTTGGAGTCATACTTTGTGTCCTGTGCCTACCTGTGAATATCCTGAGTGGGACATGAAACTTGATTTCTTCTTTGTAATAAGATTTTTATAGCTTCAGCAAAAGAAAAATCTTGCCAAAGAGCTCAAGTACTTCAGTTCGAAACTCCTGCAAGATGAATAACTCATGTTGATCATCTGGGACTAATATGTGACACAGTTGCAGAGTTTAGAGGACCTTTGTCACTATAAAACCCTTTGACGGGCTGACCCCTGCCTTGTGATGGCCCGTTAAAGCTGTGGTGAAAAGTCTGGTTCTGGAGTGACTTTCCTCATGGCGAGGCCTTCACTGGCGAACTCACTTCATTCTCAAGTAAATGTGAATTATGAGTCTAAATTAAGGAGCATATCAAACCAGGGGATTCAGGAAAAGTATAAACCTGGTAATGGATTGAACATACATGTGGACCTGCCCCAAGGACTTTAGCGCTGGCCAAAGGTCTGAGGAGGAAACCAAAGAAGTCAGGGATCATAATTCGTAAAATAACAGCTGTCCAGCTAAAAATACTTTATTTCATGCTATCTAGAAGAAGAATCGAGAAGTCTGTACAATCTGTACCAGGACAGGCTATTAATGACACGCCTGCTGGTATGTTCGTCGCTACTGGTGCCGGTTGGATAAGAAAACAAACTGCTATGACTTTGGGAGGGAGTCTAGTTTTTTTTTTGTTTTTTTTTTTTAACATGTTTCTTTATTGGGTAGTCCATGTAGATTATATTACACAATAAACATTTTTTTAAAGGGTTCGCAGAATACCCCGTTTTATATTTTACCACACACACAACAAACAAAAAAAAAAACCTAATAAAATAAATAACGACACAAAACTTAACATAACAAACACCCCAAAACACACACACTGCAAAATACGTAATTATAAACAGGTCCCAAAGTAAGTACCAATTACCAATCAAACTCTGACTGAAGACAATAATAATAGGAAAAATAAAGTAATAAAATAAAATACAGGACACTCAAAACAACCACAACAAGGGAGTCTAGTTTTAATAGCGATACCCTAGTGTTCAGGTGTTGTCCAGCACTAGACATCATAAGAGCCCAACCCACACATGGAGATGCATGTAGATCTGTCCAGATCTACCTGTAAGTCCAGTATAACTCGCAAGGAAAGGAAAGCCAATGTTAATGAAAAGGGGTGAAATCCCTATTACGGCAACTACACATGCATCCTTTATTCATTTATTTACTTTTGATAAATGCTATGTTGGTGCATGTGAAGGCATTGCACACAACCTATAATGGCACCCCAAGAAACAAGTAAACACTTGGTTGACAAGTATATGGACCCTTTTACAGAGAAAGAACAGCTAATCAACTAAATAAACTTAACACTTAAATTTACTTAACAACACACTCTCCATTCATCCCTTTCAGTTAAAAGTACCAACCTCAACACCCCCACCCGTACTCTCAGGTCCACCTCACCCAACCACCCCGTCGTTTGACCACCACGGGGTTGAGAGCCTTTAGTCGCTGAGCCCCCACCTGCAACGCCCTCCCACAACAAAAACTAACATTCTCTGTCTTTAAATGAGATTTAAAGACATGCCTGATTCACCCAGGCAAACTCTCTTTGATAGAACTGTTTAAGTGTGTTTACTATTATTCATTTTAGTATCCTGTGCTGCGTCATTGGTTTCATTGCTTGTACAATCTTGAAAGGCGCCTAATAAGCTAAATATGGTATTTTTATTGTCCTTAAATCTCTCAGTATTCTGAATATCATCAAATCACTCACTAGTAATCCACCTGAGTGAGACAGTTTCAGTTTTTTTTTTTAAGTTGTGCATGGAAACTGATGAGAATAGATGCTAGTATGAAGTTCTTCATTATATGTGTTGTGTATTTTTGTTTGTTTTTGTTTTCTGGTCAGTGAGTTCTTGGCTCGGTTTAATTAAAAATTATTCAGGCAGAAAACATCGAAGGCAAAGCGAATCTCCAGTTAATTGTCAGTGGAGCTTTTCCAAGCTGTAAATCATGACAGTGTTCAGCTGCGGGAGAGATTTGTCGACATTCGCAAACATCGATTAAACTCTCCCCAAGTCAGTTGTTTCTATCAGCTTTGTTTTATTCCCATTTAACAGATGACGCAACTGCAACAGATGCAGAATAATGACCACTGTAGTTTGTTTCTTTGTGCCCGTGTGTAGGTGTGTCAATAACCATTGCTCCCCTCTGTCCAAACTCAATAAACACACATGCTTTGCAGCATGATATCCACAGCATTGCTGGAGTAAACAACATACACACTGACCATTGTGACGGCAAACACACACAAAGATGTTTAACAATGTTGATATGATGCGTCACTAGAATCTATACAAGCGGGGCCCATTTGTAGTGGGTCGCTGAGAGTTTGCTCTCACACATGTCACCAAGGTGAAACACCATAAACACCGGCACTCCAGCACTGAATCATGGACTCTCCACCACGTGTACGTTTCCAAAGCAGCTCTTTTTTATTGGGAGCGAGAGAACGGTTGGGGGGGGTGTCCTTCTGGATGGTGTCCAGGTGGGGCTCTCCCACTTCTGTCATTAAACTGAGCCTGTAGGAAGGATGGTTTACTGGGTTCCTCTGAACCTCACCAATAACCATCAGGTCACTGCTAACAGCTCAACTGCCACAAGTCAAAAGCAGCCAGATGTGCCTGAAATAACGACAAACATGTTCATTATTCTGCTATTAAACATAAATCTCTCAGGTGATGCCATGATCCATCAGAAATAACATCTTTTATGATTTTATATGGCGGTTTTCTTGCTTGGAGGGATGGCGTTTGACGACTTATCCTATGTTCTGCAAACAGCTGTAGGAATTATTTCTGCCAGCGCTTCATACAGTCTCTCTTTATTTCAGGGTAGGGCAGAGGGAGCGTTCTTGTGTTATCAGCTAGAATCAAGAGAGATGTAGCAAAACCTAAACCTGTAGATGGAAGTCTTGTCGGACCAGTGAACAAACACATTTGTTTGATAGAAAATATGATGCATCATAGTTCAGTCAAAAATAACTCCCAGCATGAATGGTTAAGAGTTCAATAGGAGCCATGACTTCACACTTGAATATATATATACAGTACCTACCCCCATGGTAACAATACCATGTTTAATTTAATCCTAAGTAATATTTGTCCTTTGACATATCAATAGCCCCTTTCACACAGCCAGTTCGAGGCGGGAACGTTGCGCCTTTAAGCCGCCTCGCTGTTCTGTGTGAAAGTCACGGAGGCGGAATGGGGGGGCCAAGTGGCCCCACCAATAAGCCGGCAGCGGAGGTAGTCACAGAGCCGAAACGGGGTCTGTGTGAATGACACAGCCGGCATGCCGGCATGCCACTAGACGCTGACGCTGTCGTCACGCCTCTGATTGCGGAACGCCGGCATGCTGTGTGAATTTACAGACGGGAGCGGCGTTATGCCGGCGTTGTATGGTTCTGTGTGAACCAACAAAGGCGGCGTATTGGCAGGACTTCTTTACACCAATATTGCGGAATCTCTGTGTGAAAGGGGCTAATAATGATGCAGCTATAGTGGACTTGATGGTAGAGGCGACTTAAGCCGGGCATACACTGTGCGATTGTTGGCTCCTCTTGAACCGATTTTCCACTTGTGCGACTATTTTTTGGATCGAGCCAGATTTCGACCCAATCGTTGGTCGTGCCTCGTGCAGTAAACGTGGGGTAACAAGAGAGATTAACACCTCACAATCAGTTCCCGATCACAAATCGTGTGCTCACAAGAAAATCAAACATGTTTGAAATCCTGGTCGCTCCTTGTGAAGGTATTGCACAGTTGAAGCAGCTACAACCCGACTGGCCTCATCTTTTCACAGAGAGCAATAGATGTGCAATCTATGATGTCACGTCAAAAACTATTATTTTTAGTTTAAAGTGTTGCAAATTCACATTACAATTCCAATTCCTTGTCCAAACACGACGTCATCTTATCTTTTTAGATTTATCGCCACACAGAATGGCACAAATTGCCAAGGCAGCGTGTTTGTTCTTGCTGAGCATCTTCGGTGTTTCCCGCTTCGGGGTTCCTCCTCTTCTACTTCTTTTTGATGTTGCAGTTCCAGTACACAGAAGTCCAACGTGAGTATTATGAATGTATAGTGTGAGCAGACGGGTGGCATCAGAACATCGAGAGACAGTGTGAGACCATTACTCGTGGGCTGCAAACTTTTGAACTTAGAGATCTAGTTGTGCAGTTTGAGCTGGGGCTGAATCAAACGATTTAAAATAACGCACAGTGTATGCCCAGCTTTAGAGACTCAAAGACGGGAGAGAAAAGAGTGAACAAGAGTAAATCTCAGACAGTATTATAAAATTGTCTTAACCTCCAAGCCTCTGCTCCTATAGGGCTACTCTGAACTAAATCTCTTTGAGGGCTCTTCATGGCGTACCTGGTGTTGCTTTAGATAAGTGTTGTGCGTCGCCCATGTGAAATCTGGACTTATAAATGTATGAATATTTTGTGATTTTGAGGACCTGTAAAACCAGACTTTGCCCCTTCTTCCTGAAGTCCTGCGACCCCCTGCTGCTAACTCCTGGTTATCTCGGCCTGGGTCGAGATAGTCCGTTTACGACCCCACTGCATGGCCGGAGATCAAAACAAGGACCCAGCAGGGTCTCTGCCAGGGAAAACAGACTTCCTTGGGGGGTTTTATGACACCTAAGCAGGGGTCGGGATGCAGCGGAGCCAAAACCAGACCTCAAAATGGTACTGCTTCTTTGAACCCCCCCTTTTCCGCTTTAATGTGCCTCATAAAATGGCGCTGTTGCCTGAACTACAACCCCCAGCATGCCTTGCGGGGGGGGGTGGCGCCTACAAGCGGCGTTCATCCAATCGCAATGAGGCACCGATGACGTCACCGCAGCGCGCGTAGGATCAAAACCCCTGCCGCTGCTCCTCTTCTCTTCTCTTCCGATCACCCTCTCATCCGAGCTGGATCGTTTGGCTCTGGGCCAAGATCCCATCTCCCTTTCTCCCCCCGGCTGGGGGGAGGTGTAAGGCCCCATCAAGCCGCTCCGTTGGACCTGCAGCCCGTTGAAGCCGCGGTGCACGGAGCCGCCCCCATCAGCTCTCGGTCTCAACTTTTCATCCAGAGTCCTGCTTCACGTGTCCCCGGTCCCTGGGAGCTGGAAAGGGGGGGGAAGCCGCTCCGAAGCTCGGCCCCGGCCCAGGGTGAGACCCGTTCCTCTTTCCTAACTTCTCTCTCTCTGCTCTTAAACTTCACCTGAAAGGACCTGTGGACAGCCTGCCCCGCGCAGAACCGAGACGCATCCCGCTGCCCGTCCCGGGGCCACGCGCTCAGGCCGACGGGCACCAGCACTCAGAAGAAGTAGACTGGCCCCGCGCGCCCCCGAGACGACGTGATAGCCTCCGGACCGGAGCTGGAGCGCCGGCTGCTTCAGCTGTACCCCCGTCCTCTCGTGATTCCAGAGTCAGGAGGAGGAGCGGGAGAGGCGGGAGGACTCTCTGGGATCGGACTCCGACCAAAGACCCGACAGGAACCCCTGATCGGCACCCGGAGACCCGAGGAGGCGTGAGGTTTTGAGACCTGGGTGTATGAGTTTAACTGGGAGTGTTACAGAGCTAAATCTGTGTTCAGAGCTGAGATTACACCACCATCATTATAAGGACTGTTTTCATTAATTTGTAGTCACTACTTTCTGCTAGTCATTCATGTTTTAAAGCGCTGTTTTCTGCAGTTGATCACGGTTTAACACCGGGATCACCATCCGTTCTAATTGCACGTGGCCCAGAGGGCGCGTCCATCTTTAAAAGACCACAGGAGCCCGTTGAACTGTAGATGTTCTGTATCTTCGTTATTATTGCTTGATTTCTTCTTTTTTTTCATTCCATACATTTAACGTTTATGTTTCATTTTATTGATTGTTGTTTTTCTAGTTAATTAATTGTTTTATGGATACTTAAGCCATTTCTGCCATCAGGTTTATTTGGGTGTTGCGTTTATCATCTTTTGACACCCGTATGTAAATAAATTCTGATTGAGTTCTTTATGAGTGGTTGTGTTATTTCATGCAAGATTTGGTCACAAATTGATTTGTTTAAGCAGAGCCTAGTGTTCGGATATCACGCCTTCACTGTTATTCTGTAAGATTTGCTGTTCTGCAGGATAATTCAAATCATAATGAGACTGATTTTCTGCTGTTAGTTATCGAATCCCACCGGAAGTAAGGCCCCGGCGGTGGTGCCCCTACGAGAATTATCATTTTTGATAATACAATTTGATAAATAGTCAACTTTATTAATTATTAATAATTCTTTAATAGAATTATCATTAGCCTTGATAACTGGACAGCCAAGCTACCTATGAGTTGCACAACATAAGCAAACATCCAGAAGTTTGATTTTCCAGCTATTACAGCTGTATCCAATCCCTCCATCTGTGTTGTCCTTCCTCACCTTGGCCATCCTTTGTGTCGGTTCATTAATAGCTGAAGGGCAAAGGCTGCTCCTCTTCTGTGGTGTCTCTGGCTTGAGAGAGGTGGAGAAGTTGGGATGAGAAATGAGACCCAGCGTGAGGTCAGGAAGTCCCCATTCCAACACGGGGATGTGTTGATGCCTGAGATGAAGGAGTTTATGTAGCTGGGTGTTCTGTTCACAAGCTGGATAAGCACTGACGATTGGCAGCTGGATTTATGATGTGTCCACCGCGAGGTGTTGTCTGTCACGGTGAAGAGTGATGTGCAGGATGTCAAAGCTCTCCATTTGCTGGGCGACCAATGTGACAATACAAACTGAGATGAGCAACAGATGAGATCTTGCTTCCTCGAAAGTGACTAAGCTGACCCTTTTGTGGTAGACTCTAAATAATTAAAGCGCTGCTGAGGCTAGAGCTGTTGCACTTGTGTGTTTGAAAGAGCCAGCTTAAGTGGGCTTTCCAGTCAAAGGTTGAGACGATACTGACCCTCAGCGCACCACAGAAGAGTTTTTAAACTACACTCCTTGCAACAATGACCCAGAAAGGAGTGGAAAAAAGGGATGTAGTGAAATAAACACCACAGGATATCTTACATGTGATGTAAAATGAACTCATTTACTTTTCTCCCCACTTAGATTGAACTGTAACTCACTGGAGATGAGGTCAGACTGTTTTGTTTTGCCGTGGTCAAGCTGCAGTCAAGTGCTGAATGACCGCATGTAAAACTGTTGACTGATGCCGAAAGTGTGACGGATAAGTCTTTGGTCTTCCAAACAGCATTTGATAAAGTACTGTTAAAACTCAGTAGTACAAAAAAACTGCTGGACAACGTTCAAGTTGATTTTGAAGCTTGATTCAAGTCAACATCCACAAAGAGTGCTGAGAGAGGGATGTAAACTTCGGTTCTCAAACAGTTCTCATTGAAAACTTTGGGGTTTGGGGTTTCATGGGTACCAGGAGTCTGGTGTGAGTGGTCCAGTGCTTGGCATCCACAAGCAATAACCCATGCAAGTTTCTGATAAATGATCAGCACATGTGTGCAGCATTCCCTGAGTGTAATGGAATGGGATGATTCCTGAGGTACAAACTGGATGCTGTAAGCTCATTGATGGAGAATACTGGCTCGTGCAGTGATCTGTGAAGCCACGCCACAAAACTATGTGCAGAACCCAGTTTAATCAATTCCTTCGCTGTTGTCATATCAGTAATGAGGGATTTATCAAACACCATCTGTCAGCTCATTCATGTTGTCCACATACTTCTTGAAAATGCACTCTTCTCATCTGCTTCTTCTGACATGACGGCTATTGGAGGAAACCAGTAGAGACTAATGGTTATATTACATCCCTGCAGCTGACAATATCTCCATGCATCGTTAACCCCTGTTCGTCAGAGGACCACCTTTGTTTGTGTTTAACAAGATGGCCTCCATAGTTTGATGTGTTACCGTGGTGATGGTTGTACATCAGTGTACAGATGTTGGGAGCTGTGACGTATTACATCTTTTCCCTCAGGAAAGATGACTTAACATTTCTTCCGCTCATCATTATTTTTCTTGTGTATATTAGCAGCCAGCACGGGGACTATAGCAGTGATTGGTTTATTTTAAAATTTGTCTTGGGTAGACGCTTCCAGGCCATGTCGTGATTAGAAAAAAAAACATTGGTGACGCAGACATATGGGAAGCATCAACTCTCTCCAAGCTGTCACTTCCTTCCTCTTTATTTTCCTTGTCATGATGGAGAACCACCGCCTACATTCATTCTTCAATGCCTTGACCCATTAGACAGGTCACCCCAGGTCACCACAAGGGCCGCCTGTGGGCTAGAGGTAGGCTGCAGACAAATCGTAATGCAACGGGATATGGCTAGCAAATGTGAAGAGACTAGTACCTATATTTGTATGTACGGGGGAAGGAAACGCTCCTCCATAATGATTTGTTTACGCTGTTTGCATAGCACTGATCTTTTGATGAATGCAATTGGCCTCTGACTCTGTCAATTAAAGTATCAATCAGTGTTCTGCACTTTAAGTAAACAAATTAATGGTTTAAGATTGCTGCTTTTTGGATGGTACTCCATGGGGGAAAAATTGATCTCTAGAATTTGACTTTAGATAAGGTTACCATAATAGGAAAAACAGTGATTAGTTAAATAAGCAGCACGGGCATCATAAAGACAACCTTCCAATGCAGAGACTAAAGGTTTTTTAGGTCCTTTTTTCCATCAAGGAAGAAAGTAATACTTTCTAATTGTAATCGCTCCCAGAGACATTGCAGTAGCAAGGTATCCATTTCCAGAAGCCAAATCGGCAGACTGGAGACATGTGGTTGGTTTATTATTGGTGAATGTAGAGACTGGATCAGTGTTATCATAATTCAAGATGATTCACATCTGTGAGTTTGATTTTAAATGCAGCACTGCCACTGTAGTTCATCTAAATTAAACAAGGAATTCTCTCCATCTTTGAAGTGGTCACCATGCAGCCTGCAGACATGACAGGAAACGAAACCTTAATCTGCCATATGCCTCCGGTGCAATCGTATTAATGTCTTTGAGTAATAATTATAATGTTGCAGCTTCTTTACAGCTGTCAAAAATGAAAACAGTAATACCAGGTGATGTGAAAGATCTAAAGTGGACGGCAGTCGTTTCTTTAAGGAGCCCTTTCATGAAGAACCAGAGACCTTTCTCTAACCACCTTTATCAACAACCTTGATCAGATGGAGAAAAAAGCAACAATTTCAACTCCTGTCATCCACTGTCTGTTGTACAACACCAGTCTTGCTGTTAATATGAGGCTAATGTGATTTCTGATTTGTATGCATGCAATGGCTTTTTTCCATCTTTTTCTTGAGGTTGTGATGATTGAATGAAGTCTTGTCCTCCCTTACGCAGGCTGAAATTAGTATCTAACATTCATCATGGTGGAGTAAAGTTTATTTTGAAAGCGGAGTGCAAAAGAAAAGAGGGATGATCCGAAGCAGAGGGTCTCAAGCTGGGACTCCAACATGAACCAGCTGTGTACATGGGTGTTTTCTAAATAATGCATTTTTCTAGATTGCATGCTCATCAGTTCTTCGAGCCACCCTTTCAGTGCTTACACTGACGATCCAGTCGGCCAATGAGATTTCCTTCGCCACCCCAACATGTTTTCACAACTCAAATTACAATCTGCCTCTTGCATTTACTCATCGTTACAGAACAGAGTTATTCTGACACCATCCCACTGAGAGCTTTGGTTGCAACCATCCCGGTGGTCTTTCACTTGCTAATTGCAACCCCCACCCCAAACCCACCGTACTCCGGCCCTCTCTGCTGTACCATTCCTCCAATCACTATCGCCATCCAATTCCACCATAAAAAGTCGTTTTTGTAATGAAGCCACAAGGAGTCTGACCTTACAAGCTGAGTGGAGTGTTGCACGTCAGCGGGACGTCAGCTCAGCTTGGTGCGGCCGGTCAAATGCAGTACTTTTATAAGGATGTGTCTTTGTACTAACACTTCTCCCTCCTCCGCTGAGGTTGAAAGGACACCTTGTAAAGTCAGGCTGAAGATTAAGTAGCCCATGCTTCATTACGCTGCAGTGAGGCCACTCCAGTCATTAGACAGAGTCCCGCACTACTGTAACCGCGGCGGCTGGCTCGGCTCACACACACCTCTTAATGGCTTTCCCAGAGTGGCCCCTGGCTGGCCCAAGCTCTCATAATATGAGGATTGGATTTTTAAAGTAAAACAGGCTTGCCGTACCTCCAGCTAGACGCGACGCTCTACAAAACACAACCAAGGATCTGTGGGACGATAATGGAGAAAAGTAACGCCGGAGGAACTGCAGGGGAGGAGTGGGATACGTCTCAAGATGCCACTCATGCGATCGTAACCTTGGTGTCCAGTCCAGTGTTTTCACCTCCACATGCACTCACTCCACTCCCCACTTCTCAGTTTCCCCGAGTCCCAAGACGCTTGTCTCCACGCTCGTTTGCAAGGTTAAGAGTTTTATTTTGATTCAATCCCTTTAGTTTATTTATTTTATTTCATTTGTTGTTACCGCAGGTTCAGTGAAGCGGACAGCAGGCCTGTGCCGCGAAGGGATTAAACACTGTCGCCACTTTTTCTTCCATCAGAGCTCAACACATTCAGTGAGACAGACAGAAACTCCCACTCTTCCCACACTAAAGCCGAACACATGCCCCGCTGCAGAGCGACAGGTAACTGACGCTGAAATACTGCACATGTTGTGCGTTTCCACATTCAGAGTAAATCTCAACTGCCTCGGCCCCACTGGGACCACACTTTAACTCTACTATTTCTACGTATGGGAAGCATTAACCTATCATCAAACTACAGTACCTCATAAATTAAGTTTCCTTTTACATTATCAGCACTCTTAAAAAGCGCAGCAGTCCTTAATAACTGAACCCATTAAAATCATTTCTGCAAGAGAGACATCCAAATGTGTTGCACCAGTGATGGTCTACCACGATAACAGAATCGGATATTTCTTTTTTTTGTTTGAATGAGCTCAACATTTCATTGCCAGTTATGAGAAACTTTAGTGGTTTTCTCTCTTTTTTTGTTGTCTTTGCATCATAACAGGTGATCTCAAATGAAGCAAAGAGTACGATATAAAATCTGTCTGAAGGTCCCACACTGACTCCACATTTTTGGTTCAAATCAAACCATAATTAGCTTTAATGCTTAAATTGTACAGGGACATTCTCTTTTAAAACTAACTTTGCTTTGCACCGTGCTCTCAAGAGAGAAGACCTTGTAATTATGCAAATCTGATTCCAGCTTGCTCAAACAGTGGTGAAAGGATGTGATTCTTCGTGCCTGCAGCTGCAGATTACAAACCCAACATTTTTTTTTAGGAATAAAGATATGGATATTTCAGAAAGAGTGGGGGTCTTGTCTGACAGCTGCCTGATTTCTTAGCCCCCTTCTCGCTAACACTGGACTGAGTGATGTTTTTTGGGGGGGTTTTGTCCCTGGCTCTAAGTTTCTCACACTAAAAAAGAAGAAAAAAAACATGAGGATTATGTCAAAAGGACTTTGTACATGCTGATACCTCAGGAGAGTAAAAAAAAAGAAGAGTGAAGCAGTTTATTTTGGAATGAGAGCCCAACTTTTCGTCAGGATTTGCGCCATAATGTCAATAACGAATCTTGTTCAGGGACAAAGTAAAGGGGGGAGAGAGAAGGAGAGAAAATATCAAGATGGGAAAAGAGTGAAGAGAAAAGAAAGACATGTGTAATTTCTTTGTGTTCAGAAACAGCTGTCCACTGCCTGCCAGCCGTAAAAAGATTTTATTCTGCACATTAAGAGAAACACCTTGAATTATTATTGCTTAAAACCAGGAAACATGTTCCTCTCTGAAACAAGTCAACAACCTCATCCTGTCCAACTGTTTTTAATGGTCGTATCGCCCCACAGAGTTCATCAGGCTTGTAGCTCCATTTTTAAGTACTGTCCAGGGTCATGAGAAAAAGATTTAGGAAGGAAGCTCTCCTCGGACCCCTGGCAAGTTCAGCCCTCAGCTGAAGTTTAACCGTTTCTACCAAAGACCTCTCTGCCACTTTTATAATCCAGTTCCATAAACTTAGCGTTTAAAAGGGAAAACAGTCTGGCTGTAACTTTCTCTCTGCTCGGTATTGGCTGCCTGGACATTTCTGTGGCTTTCATAAAGTTTCCCAATACCGGAATGTTCCTCAAAAGCGGCTTTTGACATCGAGTAATCTATTTGAACATGCTTTTCTGATTATTTGTGCTGCAGTGGTTGCAACATTTGGTAATACTTTACCTGATATATGGTATATTGTGTGATTTCACGAGTTTTTCTGACTAAAGACCCGGTCCATTGGAAAGAAACGTGCTTCTCCGATGTTGGGAATAACACCATGACCTGTGTGAAAGTGATTTCTGTTTTTAAATCTCATCCATCAGTACTTTCCCTTTCAACAGTCTCTTGGAGGTTTGTGAGAGTGTTGCAAAATATGAGGGCTTGATTGCTGCAAGAGCTCAATTTTCGTGGCCTGGAGGGTTTTGGTGGGCGTCATGACTGTCAACAGGGAGACCCCAGTTTGTCCTATCTATTGCTTTTTTATAAACTTTGGTTTTAAACTAAGCTTTTTACTTGTGCTTTGATTTGCTCTGTGGTTATGTTCATGCATTTGAAAACTGGTTGCGGTTAGGACGACATCATAGCCTGCCTTAAAATATACACAAAGCAGCTGCTGCAAACAAAAACTCTTGCGTATTAGCTGGCAGGCACCATGTGAATAATATACTAAACATGAAGTATACATATGGATGAAAAATGCAACTAAAAATGCAAAATAAAAGTCATGCTGGGAATCAGAAGCTATGAAAAAAATGTGCATCTCACGTCCTCGCGCACGGAGCAGCTTCACGGAGTCGTTGATCTGAGGAAACTGGAAATGAAAGTGGCATCAGCCTGAAAAAAGCACAAATTATCAGCACAATCGAACAACGGTGGAGCTCAGGCTTTCAGACGGTTTAGCTGAAAAATTAGGCGCCTCAATACCGTTGAAGGAGTTACACGTTTACTTTATGAGACAAGTCCGCTGTGTGAAAGTGACAAGTAACTGTATTGACCTCCGTACTTTTCTTCCTCTGATCGTTGGCCTGCTCGCAGTGAAACTCCTCTGAACCTGTTGGGCCAGGCAGCTCCTTCTCCTCTTCTCTGGAAGCACTGATCCTATTGATCTCGTTCTTTAAGTGTTACCATAAATTCCCTCCCCATTAGTTTTAAACAGGATGATGTTTCATCCACCCAGTGATTAATCTGGAAAGTCCTCCACCAGGGAAAGAAGCATCCTCTGTGCACTATCCTCTCATCCCTCCTGCACTCGTGTGGTCCCTCATCTTATGTTACCTCTTCCTCCACCTCTCTTTTTCCTCCTTTTTCACTTATCTCTCACTCCTCTGTTTATGCTTCCTGGATTCCTAGAACAAAGAGCTTCTACCAGAGAGATTAAATTCACATCATTTGTTTTTCAACCCTTTTATCTGCTTTATCTTCCTGCTGGATGTGTGGCCACCGTCTCCACTGTTGATGCCTGTAATGTACTTGGAATACTTTTAAAATATTTGCTTCTCTTTCAGAATTAAACAATCAGTTTACAGCAAACAAGCTCTGACGGAAGAACCCCCCGTGAAACCTAAGTAGCCCTCCGAACAGGCTGTTTAATGGACTACAGATGAGTTTCAACAGTGCATACAAGAGCTGCCTCAAAATGCATTTGCAAATGTATTTTGCGGTTAGTGTAGGGCTCCTAGGATGCCAGATATGTGTGGATCTTTCACAATAATGCAAATACGTTAATTAAGTTTATCCCTCTAGTTTTACAGAAGTTTCTGGGGTTCCAGATTCTTGACTGACCCGCCCAAACCAAACACCTCGACCATGCAATAGGTGTCATATGTTTCCTTTTTCTTGTCACTTACAGTGTCTCATGACAACCCTGTCCTCTCTCAGATTGACAGCCTCTCAGGTTTCCCGCGATCAAAGAGTCCCAGGTTGGCTCCGCAGGTCAGTGTTTTTGAAAGCTTCCTTGAATTATATCGCTTGAGTGTTCGGAGTTCATGATCTGTGAAAGACCAGACACACAAATCATCCCCGGGTGAAGCCATATGTGAGGCCTTAAATGCAGGGACTGTAATAATAATGTTGGTCTGGGGCCAACTTCTGGAGGAGAGTGGCTGTTGGAGGGATTTGTGTTGAGTGTGCACCTGAGTGAGTTTCTCTGCAGATCAAAATGTGGCATCATTTCCAGCAGGGATTTCGATGCACAACCACTGGGAAAGCAATCTGGTCTGTTATGTCGAAGACGTGATAACCTTTCTCTCTTTTTTTTTTTCCCACAAGCATCGTCTTGGTTTGTACTGTATATTTCTCTGGCTTATACACTTCCATACATGTGTGATCTGACAGGAAGAGCTACATCTGCTTCAGGAGATTAAAGCCGTAATCTAATCTTGGCATTTGAAGCCCACTGCAATTTGTGCAGGAGGTTTTTTGATTAAAAAGCCTCAGTGCATGCATGTGAGGAGCCTTGCCCACCTCCAGGGCAGCCAGTTAAATGATTGATACCCCAGAGGATGTGATAACCAACCGTCAGCCTGGTCCGTCTGCTGCTCGGCTTGATGTCACTTAGGTTTGTGAAAACAACAGCCAATTCGACATAAACTCTAAGAATGGGGCAAACCAGTGCTGCCATTTGTCATGTGTTTGCGCCGCGGTTCTAAATTTAATCATCAGCACCTGAGAAATGTTCACCCCATTTGCTTCATTAATCCACTCTTGTGCTCTATGCTGCTGCTTGTATGAGCCTTTCTTTCATTATCTGGCTGATTTACTGCTCAGGACCGCTGTGTTCAAGAGTCACCTGAATGTCCTGAGGTGGAGGCTCGACTCCCGATTCCAGGCATCGCTCCACCCTGCGTGTAAGGTCTTGACATCTACAGCCCCGAGTATAAATAGACAGCAGTATGACTCATGCTGCAACAATCAGGGGTCACCAGTTTTCCGTGATGTGATCCAAGAATTAAATGTCAATGAGTATTTAATCTATTTGATTCTGCGCCGAGGTGTTGCTGCAGGTCTGGTGGAGTGTAATGATCCATTAGGCTCAGTATAATGTGTTTTTTAGTAGGCTGTCCTAAAACTACATCTGCAAAATGTGGTGTTGAAAAATAACTTACAAATTCAGTAAGAACAGCAGAGGAAACTAAACACAAAGTCATTTGCTAGCTCCCTTTCTTGCCGAAGCATTAGATTTAATTACGTCGTCATTTCAATTAGCCGGACTGCACATCCTACTATTTTTATGAGGTTAGTCAAGAAAATGTTGCTTAGAGACGCTCCGGTCCACAGCAGTATCTCTGTCAAATAAATACCTTGTACTGATGCAATGACAAATCGAAGTGGAACATTTTATTAGGTTTTAAGCAAAGATGCTGATCTTCAGTGCATAATCTACAGTTTTATTGAGAAAGACAAGGCTGTGGGTCCTCTCGGAAACAAAAGCGAGGTCAGACAGCTGCCTCGGTTTGCTGCGCACACACACTCGCTGACCCCGTTCACTAGCGTCTCCATTAACCAGAGCCGTGTGATTTCATTACATCGGGCTTAATTGTGTTCGGTGCATCTCAACATGGTCTGGTAGAAACAGCGGCGTGAGGGCGGCTGGAGGGAAAGGAAGATGGGACCGGCTGCAGAGATGCAGGGCAGAGGCGATGTCAAAGCTTTTATTCACAGGCTTTTAAAAAGCTCTCTATTCCACACCAGTGCATCTCCCTTTCTGCAGGGCTGAAAGCAGGTCTGCACTGAGAAAATAACTTCCAGCCTCCATGCTGCCGTGTAAATAAAGCACAACGTGGGGATGGTTCCTGCATAACAGGCACTATGAGATGCATTACATTTTCCAACTTAATGATGCAGACGAGACATGACGGCTGATGTTTGTAAACGCGTACTTCGGCGTGTTATTTGTGTCGAAGTGGAATAAAGTCTGCGATGTTAAAATGGAGTAAAGATAAGCGGGTTTAGAATGACGATCAAGGGAAAGCGGGAAATGAAAACAAAGGCACGGATGAGGGCAAGCCACTTGAAAATGATTGCAGGCTTTCTCATCATTCAGCATGGGTTTTGTTAAGAAGCTGACAGTCGGTGCATGTTCGTTCTGTGTAATCAGTGTGGACAGCTTCCAAATAACACGGGTGCCAGCAGGACTTTAGAGTTCTCACAGTTCTGGTACGTCTGTGGTCGACACCTGACTTGGTTTGGTTTCAGCCGGAGCTGAAACACCTGCTGTGGGGTTTCCTTCTCATGTCAGTCCATCCAGACAAACACTGCTGTTTTAACTTTCAAAACACTACAGACAGGTATTGTCTGCCAGTTTCATGTCAACTAACTTTCAAGATGGTGTGACCTTTAGTCTGTATGAGCTCACACGCCAGGAAACGCACGGTGGTCCCCTGTGCCCGTGTGAAGCGCCTTACCAGACCTTACCAGATCTTACTGGCTATTTACTAATCTAAAATAATCTAAAATTATACTGACTCGTTAGATGTGGAAGGTTAATGCACTAGATCGCATATCCACATTTGTATGGAAGATCAATGGGAAGAATAAGAAAATGGCTGCAAGAAAATAAGTAGTGAGTGTATTGAGATTTAATGCACAAAAAAATAGATATAAAGTGATAGCCTACTATTAGTAACTGCTGCCCCTCCTTTCAGATAGGGTCTTGTAAATAGTTTTTCTAAGGAGCTGTTTGTGAGATCAGACTGTTCCCTTACCTCCAAACCAGTTAAAAGGCTTGTGGTTAGGTGGCAGCTTTGGGCGCCTCTGACGTCGCCAGTGTTTTCAGACAGATTTTAAGTTTATGATTCGGAAACTATTTCACTTGAAATTACATCCAGGCAAGTTCAGAGTGTTCCACCTTTGAAGAAGAGAGGTTTTACTGTGTCTATTATGGTGTTAAGAGAAAAACGAAACCAAACACTGAAGGAAAATACTTTTTTTCCCAACGTCACTTGGATACATTTACATGGCTGCTTGCAGCCATGGATGGACTAAAGACCTCCACGGGTTTCCGGTAATAACAGCAGACCATTAACAGCATCGTGCAGGGCAGGTAATATTTGGCCGCCATGGTCAGTGACTTTTCTGAGTAGATTCTTTTGGGGTTTTTTCCCCTCTTTCAGCTTGTTTTGTAACTTTTAGTTCATGTAAAAATATAAAGACAAAGCTAAAGAAAGTCACTCTCTCCCCTCTAGAAACTGCAAATAGTTAGTTACATCAACAGAAACTTACAAGTGTCCCAATAAAAAAACTACATTTGGGATAGGCAATTTTAATACCCAAGCCTACACTGTAAAAAATTTTCCCGTAAAATTACGGTAAAGAGCTGGCAGCACAGACGCCAGCAATATACCGTAATTTTTACGGTATCATCCGTAGAATGATTTTACAGTAGTAGTCTGTAAACCATAAATACAGTATATTTCTGTATTTCTATCATTTACTGTAAATAGCTGGCGGCAGGGATGCCAGCAATATACTGTAATTTTACTGTATTCACACTGTTAAATTATTTCACAGTGTAATACAGTAAAATAATAAATACAGCATAGTTCTGTGACTATTTGGAAATTACAATAATATTCTGCTTAGGTTGTTACTTTATCTTCTCAAAGTTTACTGTAGTCAGGCACAGTATATAAAACAATAACTCAATGTAGCAGTTTCCTAAAATATCAGTCCTAAATGAAATCAATATTAGAACCTCATTACTCTTAGGGCTATAGACAATTGCTTAAGATATGCATTATTGTGAATATTGTGCAAAATAAGCAATACAAACTTAAAATCAGACTCAAAATTATTTATTTCAAAAAGCAATATCAACATAAATACTGCAACTTTCAAAAATTGGAAAAAAAAGAAAATTAACCCTGTTGGAGGATGCTGAGATTTCGAGTAGTAAACAGCCTAGTAGTGTCTGCTTTAGACTGGCTATAAACTTAAATTCTTAAATTGTTTTTCAGAGATTGTCCCTAACACTTACTCATACCTAACCCATGACAACATTATTCAGCATTGTCTATTTAAGACATTAGTTTGAACAATTTTCTTAAGTTATTTATCTTACCAAACTTGAGCATTACCTTGAATAACACAACAGGTCTAAGAAAAAGACCCAGGCAACAAATTCTGAGGAACGATAAGTTTAACCTATTCTGTGAGGTATATATGCTTATGTCTTTGCAACAATTTAAATACATTTAAAATACAATCTCAGAATTTACTGCAATGAACCATCTGCTGCCAGCAACAATATAGAACAGTAAGAGAATTTTGAAACACATTATCATAGGGTGTGCGACAAGGGCCAAACGCACTGCAACAGCCTTATGCGTCTCAGTTAAGGAAAACGCTTTCAATTACAGAAACGATTCAAATTCACAAACTCAAAACGGGGTACAAAAAGAGGAACGTGGTGCAAATGAAAAAACGTGCTGCAAAAAAACAAAGACAAATGCAGCATCATCAAATGAGCTGCAAATAGAGAAACGATGCAAAGCACAAAACGATATAAAACAAGAAACCATCTTCAAAAGAAAAACGCTTCATAACCGGTCACTGCAACCGGAAGTGCTCCAAACCTGCAGGGGGCGCTCTGACTGAACCACAGTGTTTACATCCATGGTTTAAACATACAGCGGGAACGCTAATGTGATTTCTATCTGACTATATTTATATACGATGTTTATGTCACTGTACATTGTATCGTCTGGTGTAAAATATAATAAAGAAACGTCTCGTCTCGCTGTACATTACGAGACGTTTCTTTATTATATTTTACACCAGACGATACAATGTACAGCGTTGTACAGTGATATAAACATCGTATATATATATATAGTCAGATAAAAATCACATTACCGTATGTTTAAACCATGGATGTAAACACTGTGGTTCAGTCAGCTGCTCCACCTGCAGGTTTGGAGCACTTCCGGTTGTAGTGACTGGTTTATGAAGCGTTTTTCTTTTGAAGATGGTTTCTTGTTTTGTGCTTTGCATCGTTTCTCTATTTGCAGTGCGATTGATGATGCTGCATTTGTCTTTGTTTTTTGCAGCATGTTTTTTTCATTTGCACCACGTTCCTCTTTTTGTACCTCGTTTAGACTTGTGTTTGAGTTTGTGAATTTGAATAGTTTCTGCCGTTTTCCTTAACTGAGACGCATTAGGCCGTTGCGGTGCGTTTGGCCCTTGTCGGCCACCCTAGTATCAATATTTGGAAAGCTACACTATTAAGAATGTTTTCAAAGTAGGAACATTAAAACCTTTTTGATTCCATAAGTAAGAACACTCAGCAAAAAAGCATTATTGACACATTTTGAAAAGAAAACTGCCACAGGCTTGTGTTTTTCCTTTTAAAATAGTCCTGTGAGTTAGATTAAAATTTTCAAAAAAATTTAACTTAAAAAAATTACATTATGTAATCTGCTATGTACTGTGAAAATGCAGAATATGCATAATTGGCAACATTTGGAAAACACATAAGAACATTTTGTAAAAAGTGCATTAAGGCCATTTTGAACAGCTGGTCAAAAACAACATTTAGGCAAGCAACTATGAGGTAGGCACCTGTGTCAATGCAAGCTAGACTTGCAATTTCTTCTTAAATAGTCCTGTGAGGTAGGCTTGTGTTCTCACATCTTACTGTAGCTCCAGTCAGTGGAAGTCTGTGTGGGTGTGAACGGTCCGGATTAAAATATTGTGCCAGGAGATCCAGGAGAGATGACCGCTGAAGCCGCTGTTCCTCTCTGCAGCAGTGTTGCCACTGTCAAACAATAACAAACAAATACCACAGAATCAGGACAAGATCAAGATCATGTACAATATACCAGCCAAGCTAATGTTTATAAAGCTAATATTACTAGTTCTCTTGCAGCTTAATGTGTCAATGCCAGACTGTCAAAACAACCCATGGACGGAGAGCAAGATTAAAGAGAACTCACAGTTCTATATGAAGTCCCATTCAAAATCAAGAAGTTTCTTCAGTAGCGTGGAAACGTGTGTGTTGACTGCAGAAAACTTCTTGTGGACGATCACACCTTTCTTCTTGGAGACAACCTTGCCCCTTTTAGCCTTTGTCCCTCTCTCTGGATTTATACCAATGAAGCGCCTGAAATCAAAATAGTCTAAGATCAGAGTGGGGTTGCAATGACATACTGTTTTGTGTACATTCAATTAAATTCAATCAATTGTTTTTTTTGTCTTCTTCATTGCACAAATAGAGTGGACCCGGATGACAAAGTGACATCAAACGGAATTATAATAAAACCTTAGTCCAATAAAACACCCAGTGTGTGTGTGTTGTGGCTTCAAATGTACCAATACCATTTTATGCTAAAAAATACAAACACATTAATTTAGTTGTAACAATAGAATGATGACAAGGAATGATGGGGTTCTTACCTCTGAATGAATTCCAGAGTACAAGCTGCCTCATCTTGATACTGAAGGTTGAATATATAGTAGATTGCAAATACAGCAGCAAGTCCCGTTACAAATGTTGGTGTGATGCACTCAGAGATGACACGGCCCTCCAGGGTGATCCTCCAACCTCCAACCACGACTTTCCCTGCTGCACCTGAAACTTCACGTCATAGCAACACGAGAATGCATCTCATTTACATTTGTAAACTCAAGATGATATGCAAAATGTGCCTATCAATGACTCTAAATTAAATTTATACCATGAAGTATTAGGCGAGGACTTGCAGGAGGACTGAGAGTTGTCTCGACGTCAGCTGCAGTGGCAGAAACCTGTAGGGAACAAATACATACATACAAGATTTTTAAGAAAAATTATAAAAAGGCAAATCATTAGTAAACACTAGGTGAGAGTAACCTAGAGGTGAATTAAGTAGGCTTCTGATGTACCTACAGTCAAACAGATTGCAATCAAATTTAAAAGGTAACAATTTTACACATTAAAGCATGTTAACAGGTACTGATAAATTGTCTCCAGTGAGTCACTCTTTAAAACACAGGGTTAGAAATAAAGACGAAAACTCACATCTGCAAGAAGGACCAGCCCGGTTAGGTCCTCTCCAAAGTGTGCCATGAGCAGCTGAACAACACGAAGTGCCACATTATCTTCACCATTAGAGATGACATCCTTGACATCTTTGTTAGTAGGTTTTTCCCTGAAGTATTGTGTGATGGCTTTTCCACATTCCTCCATACTGAGTTCCAAGCTACGAAGCACATTGATGTCTGTGAGCAACTCAAAATGTGCGTATATAAATCTTAGTGTGAAAAGAAAAGGCCATTTGCTTTTTAAATCTTCAATGTCAGGTGATGGAAGTGTATTTATGTGGCTACGTTGTAGAGAGAATGTGAGCTCCATTAGATGTTTAACGTCGGCTCTTTCTGCTCCACCTGCACCCTCCTGTCTGTAAACCTCCTCCAGTCTCTGCCGGTGCTGCTCTAGAGTCTCATCAGTTTCTTCTGGGGGGAGCTCTGGCTGAAATCTTGTACATCCATAGGTGTCAGTTGGACCCCTCTTGTATGTAGAGGATCGGTGGTTTGAAAAGCTTCCATTACGGTTCACATTCTCAATGCGGTTTTTCAGTTGAAGCAAAAGTGATGTGTAACCTCCAGCCAGAAGTGACCCATCTGGAGTCATATCAGCAAAACTCTTTGGGTACTGTCTGATGATATTTCGAACTACAGTTAGACACTGGGCACGAGTGGGGTTAGCTTCACACCTTCTCATTTCATCTGTGAGTACTCGTACCATCTGGCGTCGCGCCACTGGATTAGGTCTCTTTCCATCTGTAATAGCAGAACGAATTTCCTGTGGCATTTTTTCCCAGGGGACCTGGAAGGTTTCTGGCCATGTTTTCAGTATCTGAGATGTGGAAGGTCTGTTGCTTGGATCGCTGTTTCTTGCCTGGGTTGAACACGATGCAATGGCCGATAGCCGTGATGGGGTAGAATGAGGCGTAGTGCATAAAGATGGTAATGAAGACTCAGACGCCGACCGATTACTGCTCAGAGATGACGAAGTTGGAGTGGCTTGTAAATGTAATATAACTGTCTCAGTTTCTAAAAAACAAACAAAAAAACTAGATTAATTTAGATTATGGTCATTTCCTATACCTGTACCCTATGTTACTGTGGCATCAGCCTGATACAAGATTTTTAAGTATTAGTCCATCCCCACTTGAATGCCACAATAAATTAGCCATACATTACCTAATTTGAATGCATCCAGGAGTTTCCGGCACTGGATAACAGGTAGCAGATCAGCAATGTCTTCCTGCTGGACATATTTTAAGTCTTCTTTTGACTCCAAGCCGGAACTCTGAAGTTTCGATATTATTTGCCGCTGAGTCTCTTCAGACAGATTTGGCAAGATCTTGCAGATGATCTCTTTGATTTCTTCACTCAAATCCACCATCATTCTGGAAAAGAGGGAAAGAATGGTGAAGAATTATCAGTTGTGTGCCATGGACAGTGTACTCAGGCAAGGGATAGTAATCTAGCAGATTCTCCTGATTAATACAGCAGTAGCTTCTCTGCATCAGTGTGAGGCTTGATACTTTTCAGCAATAAAATATACTGCTGAATCCTTAACGAGAACCACTTTGATTTTTCCAGTAACAAGCCTGTCATCATCATCATCATCAAGCACAATAAGCATGTTCTTTTTGTATTTGGTCCCATTCACTTCATTGGCTATCTGAGTGTTTGTGGACTCAAAATTGTGATGTGCAACTGCCTCTCTGATTACATCATTTACTGCGTTTAAATGCACTCAATAACCCTTTTAAAACCCGAATATTAGTAATAACCCGAATTTTGACTGCATGTGAACGTACGGTAGTCATTGTAGTAATCTAAGAAAAACTGTGTGCCTCTCTCCACTGAAACAGCTGGAGGGAAGAAGGTACCAGCACTCAGAAATGCCTGCAGAAGCTGATGTCTCTCTGCAAGAGTAGAACATGGATTCTTAAAGTTCAACGAACTTGATAACAGTAAAATATGTCAGGGAACATAGAAAATAATTTCTGGCTGCTTTTTAGTGCCACTGTATAAGTCTTCACGATGAAATATTTAACCTTCACTGAGTTATAATGTTAAGATTATGAAAGAAAAGCCACATATGATGCAAAACCGTTTGACAAATCATATACAAAGTTAGAAGTAATTTGTGAAACGCGCAGTGACAGAAAAAAAAAGCATTTACAATTAAGGAGTCCAGATCAAGCCAATATCTTCACACAAACTTTAAGTCTTTAACGGAAAAATACAACACTATCATAAGCCTTGAGGGTTCAAATGTTTTTATCCGAACGAGCTTAATTCCGTTAACTCACGATTTTACAAGATATAAAAAGATATTATTCCAGCAGCCTCGTGGTATTTTCCTGCTAACCTGAGCTCCATCAGCCGACGTCGGCCTCTCACACCGTGTTTAAGTGTTGCTCCTCGCATGCAGACGTTCAGATATATTAATGTTACCAAGATTAAACAACAATAAAAACCCGAAAAGTAACTTTACTGTAGCTTAATATTGTTTCGGCTAGCCTATTCAAATCTAACCCTCACTGATGGCGAGACAAACTCCTGAGCTACATCAAACATTCTCGGCAATATAAATGAGATTTCCTACCTACTGGCAAATAAAATACGATTTTAATGCACGTACCGTTTAAGTTTGTAGATGCAAGACTGGAATGATGGAGATGAAGTCCGACGATGTGAAGCACATGTCCGTGCTGCGTGTAGCACCTGCCGTCCTCTTCTGGGGGATTTCCAAAAAATACTGTAATGTCCTGAAGTTTTCCAAAAAATACTCTAATGTCCTGTAATTTAAAACATCAGCATACCGTTTACGGCCTCTGTCCCATTGCTCCAAGTTAGGAATCCCACAATGCATTGCTAACTACACTACCAAACTGTTAAACATGAAAACAGTATTTTATTGTTGGAAATTGGCTGTAAATTTACAGCAATTGGTTACAGTGTAACTAATCTCCAATGAGTATCTGAATGCTACGACGGAGTATTAGGGCCAAACTAAGACAAAAAAACGGGAAATTATGAGAATAAAGTCATAATATAATGAGAATAAAGTCGTAAAATTACGGGAATAAAGTCATAATAGAATAAAGTCGTAATATTAGGAGAATAAAGTCGTAATATTACGAGAATAAAGTCGTAACATTACGAGAATAAAGTCGTAACATTACGAGAATAAAGTCGTAACATTACGAGAATAAAGTCGTAACATTACGAGAATAAAGTCGTAATTTATGAGAATAAAGTCGTAATTTATGAGAATAAAGTCGTAATTTATGAGAATAAAGTCGTAATATTATGAGAATATAATTTATGAGAACTCTAACAGGAAGAGCAGTCTTCTCCCTGTGTTAAAATGAGGAATATTGAGCATCTTGTGAAGTTATATTTATATATTTATAATATATTTAATATTACGACTTTATTCTCGTAATATTACGACTTTATTCTCAAAATATTACGACTTTATTCTCAAAATATTACGATTTTATTCTCGTAATATTATGACTTTATTCTCGTAATTTTATGACTTTATTCTCATATTATGATGACTTTATTCTCGTCATTTCCATTTTTTTTTGTCTTAGTTTGGCCCTAATACTCCGTCGTAAAATGCTGATGTTTAAAAATGGTAGATATTTTTAACTAGTTACAACAAATGCTGCATACTGAAAAATGTCCTTTTGGACCAATAACACCAAAGTGGAAACGTTTAACCCTAATGCACGGCATCATGTGGGGGGAAACCAAACAAAGCAATGATGTGTTGATGGGGCTTGTTTTGCTGCCGCGGGACCTGGGCACCCTGCAGTCTTTGAACTGACCATGAAGTCCTCAGTATACCAGCGTAGTCTCAAGTCCAAGAAACCATCTGTCCAAGACGGTCAACGGAGTTGGGGGCTGGAAGCTGGAACGGGGTCATAACGGGTCAATGATGTCAAGCACATCGGAAAATCTACAACAGAATGTCCGAGAAAGAAAATAATCATGGTTTTGCAATGGTTTAGTCAAAGTCCAGTAAGTCAGGTGGGGTTTAAGAGTGCTGTGCATAAAATAATGCCCCAAAATATTATTTACATTACCTTTTATTTACACAGGAAGTTTCTGTTGAGATGAAAATTTTCTTTTTTTTAGGAAGTCCTGGCTAATTCACTCAACAAACAGCAGTATAAACACACAGAAATATAACAAATGCATTAAAAGTAATGCTTAAGTTCCTCCAAAATGTGAGAAAACGTCACAATAACTGTTACTGCTCCTAGATGTGGTTCTACACGCTCATTAGAAAACGCCTTTTCTCTACTATATTTAGTCTCAGACCGCGTTAAACAACGGCACACTTCATGTATGCTTCCTCTGAAGTTGTTTACCTGAGTTTAAGAGCTGGTGAGACCCGTGTGACTCTCCTGTCTCCATGTCCTTATATGTGAAAATCGAAAGAAGGTGTACTTTTCCGATGACTGAACAGAGTTCCCTGCAGACCTGGATAATGTTTGCTTCAAACCGGAATGTGACTCATGGATAGTGTCAGTTGATGGAGGGAGGTGAAGAGGAGCTCATGCCCCATACCGAAGGCACCACGCAGAGGACGGCATCTGCTGTCTGCAAGCTGCAGAAGGCATCAGCCGTCATGACAGCAGCGTGCAGAGACCTTTGAACCGCAGAGAATCACATAAATGTGCAACACATGCTACATGCTGGATATTATTATTGAGAAAAACATAAGCGCATAGTTAGTGTTATGTATTTAGACACCTGAAATGTATGACTCTAAATCCTCGCTGACCTTCCTGTCCTATCTATAGATCCAGAGTAATAAACAGCTGAATGATGCCAAACAGAGAGGGTTGTTTAGATGGATAACGTTCTTAACTTTGCCATCATTGAGCTCATTATAGATAGAAATGGAGAGCTCTGTGCTTTCATCTCAACACATCAGTGTGCTATTTGCATTGATGTCTTCAACACAGCTCAGAGATGGGAGCTATCTAAAGATGTGATATGTGTGAGTGATATCTGGAGGGTGGCATTTATAATGGATATGACCACTTTCGTGGACAGCCCTGCAGACGGGGACCCAGGTCTTTGTTTTTGATCTGCCCCCGGCTGTCTGATGCATTAACTCACTTCTTTCAGCAGAGCCACTCATAAATGAGTCGCATCATTTTTCATGTTGCTGAGACCTGCCGTAAAAATCTGGCCCTGAAGCCCTCGCTGGACAATGTGACTCTTCAGTACATTAAGCCAGCCATCTCCACGCAGACACATTTAAAAGCAGACAGTGACATATCACCATTATCGTGATGTTGTGCATTAGTGGGGCATTATGTTTCTCTTAGCACATACAGTAATGTTATTGAAGTTTGCACTGAATATAAATGAACTTTAAATGGCTGGAACTATGACAGGACAGATTCATAGGATGTGTAAATATATGTACAAAAATGAAAAGATGTCTATTGTAGAGTGAGTGAAGCTGGTCTGATTAATTTAGTATGTCAGACAGAATATTTCTAATATTTGAGTATGTTTGATTGGGATAATTACCCACCCTTGTTTCATGTATTATATACAGGTGAAAACAATATGGTGCATCCTCTTCAGTGCTCAATACGGCACCACTTTGTTGCCACATGAATCGTTTTGTCAGTTGTTTTGGTGTCTAATCTGAATGGCCAGGAGGGGAGCATGATGCTAACAAGCTGAGAGAAGTGTAACAGCAACTCCTACTACAGTGCATAAATCTATTTCTACTTGGATGTTTGGGCAAGAAGAGAAGTCCAATTAAATAGCCCGGTCAGTCCCAGTAGCTCTACTCTACGCTTGTATTATTCCTCTGACATTTGAAAACAACGATTCAGGTGCTCTTCTGGCAGTAAGGCTCCAGGCGTCACAATGTAGGACTTCTTAATCCTGCAGAAGGCCTCACATGCTCGACTTTGCTTGCAAATCTGAATCCTTTTATGTTTTTCTATTACCATCAGATGTAATTATTTCTGTGGAAAAAATGGGAACCTTTTGTTTGTAGGTTTGTCTGTGTTCCACGTAGTTCTTTTGAGCAACATCGATGCGGTGAAAGTTGGGAACATCCGCTTTGGAAGAAATGTTTTCACGTACCTCAGCAGTTGCAGAGGTCTTGACGTTTCCTCACTCAAGCTGCTTCGGCCCATTTAGTGATACTTCTGTAATATCAAGGTCAAAACGTTGACTTTGTAAATCCAAATATTCATCATATTTCTCCTTCAGCCGTTGTTGGTAACACTTGCGTTAGTATTAAGATTCATGTCCGGGACACATGTCCATGTTTATTTATAATTAAAAGTTATATATAGGTTCAAACGTTTTGGTTTCTATGAGCGCCAACAGTTCATGAAGAATGACATCATCACCCTGTTTTGCAGTGTTTTTGTCTGTCTTCCTTTCCTCCTTTTTCAAACACAGCATTTCTCATTTAAGAATGTTTCTCTTTTTTGATGTAATTCTCCACTGAATATTCTGGTTTGTGCATGTGCTCCCTAACAAACTGTAGACGAGCAGGAGTTTAGTTTTTTTTTTTTTTTTTTTTTTCAAAGAGCACCTTCTTAAAATAATAGTCCATTTCTTTAAGAAGGTTCTCTTTGAAAGTAAAAAAGAAATAGTAAAGCTAAACCAAGTATTTGGTTCAATCTTCAGCTTTTGTGGCTTTCTTCTTCCTATCTTGCCAAAACACCCGTTCTTGTAAGTGAGCGCTTTGGACCAACCATTTACCTTAACCAGTTAAGGGTGCTTGTGACACTTCTGATGGACATCAATATTTTTTCCAGGGTGGAACTCTCTATAACGCAAGTGTTGTGAAATACATTCCTGCTGTCACTTTTCACTCTAAAATAAATGTGTTCTGTGGAGCCGGCAGCACGTTTCTCTATCGTTTCAGTGCCATAACACTGACAAGTATCCATTTAGCTACTCCTTGTAGCACTAAGCACAATAATGCAGTTGTATTGACTCTCTATGAGCACAACATAACTGTATATCCAATGTGATGTCGATGGGACCTCAGGGTATTTACCGTCACAGAGGACAGCATCCCTTTTGCTCATACAAGCCCTCACAGACATCAATACAGTGCGCCAACTTGCTTTACCCAGCAGATTTGTCTCTCCTGTCAGCAGAAACGTGGAGCTGCTCGAAACCAGTGCAAGATCGTTGCTGTGCAAAGAGAAGTGCGAAACCAGAGACGAAGGAAAGAAATACCGGAGTCCGACATGATACAATTTAGTAAGAGGGCGTCCATAAAGATGTGAGTAGATCCACATGGGCTGAGTAACGACAAGTACAGCTGCCTCTGCAAATTTTCCCAATCCGTCATGTAATAATAGGATTTCCCAGCCGTCAGTTGGCGCTGCTTGGCTGTGGGTTTGCTGGATGGGCCTTCCTAGCTTGCAAATTCCCTGTTTTTCTTTCAGGTAGAAAAACATTGGGGCTAATAATTGTAATTTTCAGATGAGACAAGGCATCAGTGAGTCGGTGGCGGAGGAGTTTCCACGGGTATCTCATGCACACACGTTTTCATGTGCCACGGTGAAATCGCACTACGTGTAACACATCTGTATCATGAAAATGTTTTATTGGTACGGTTACAAAAGAGATTGTGCGATGGCCATTTGGAAACCATTAGCCTCCCATCTGCTGAAGAGAGTTTATATTTAAAGCCTCCCACAAATTGACAACCTTTTAATAGGGAATTGTGACCAAACAGATGTTCGACTTCATTTATAGATTTTACCTGTTCATGCAGAGTCATGCCGCAGTGAAACCCACTTCACCATGTCCCTTCCTCATTAGTTCCCAGCCAGTAACAAGGCGAGTGTTGTCTGATCATGGGGGTTTGGGGAGTCTCTGCAGGTTAAAGCTCGACTGTGGTAAGTCAGAGGTCTTTGGTTACAGCTTTTCTCCAGGAGGCCTACGGGGAAACAGAACAAGCAAAGCTCTTCAGGGATCAGGTGACTATTAAGGAAAACATGGTGTAAAAATGGATGGGAACTCTAACTTCCCCAGACAAATGCGTTGATAAGACCTCGACGGGAGCGTCTGTGAGAGGCTGGAGGCAGAGGACAGAAAATGAGACACGCGGGGTCGTTTACTTTCTGCTCAGTTTTCTTCGCAGCTCGATCATATCCTCCGTCGACCTAACCCCCCAGCCCTACCCCTAAATTAGCAGTTGTCAGACCACCTTGCATTATAGCCCTGATTGATGACCTCATCTGGGAGTAAACGGGACACACTTTGTGTCGAGTTTTCAGCGGGCCGCACCCACGATCTTGTACGGTCCTCCACTCGATACCGTTAACCATTCATTACATGTCTGCAAAATATGATTCACTGTCACCTGATCTCTTTAAGGCCCGCCACACAGCATGTGTGGAACAGGCAGAAACACTAAATTCTCTTGGCTCTCTATGCTGTCATTTTACAGAAAGTACACCCTCTTAAAAATTATCAAGACCTAATAATTCTTATCCTCTCCAGGTCTTAAGTACAAACTTCAGAGGGACATATTGAAAAGTGTAAATATTTGTTCAATGAAAGCAAAGCCAAAGATGCAATGAAATATGAAACAGCCAGTGTACTCTGACTGCGTCTGCGGTAATAAAGTGGGCGAGGAGCAGCCAGAGGATGATGATCAAATATAGCTGATTAACCGATCAAGTAAAAGCAGTCGTTTTGCAGTTTGCTGGTCTGGTGCATTCAGTTGTATGTTATCCCAAGGATGAAAGGTGCTAATAAGGCCCTTGGAAAAGTTATCTCTACATAATAATAATAATAATAATAGAGGATATCTCTACATAATAGAGGTCAACATTCTACGGTGAGGAAGAGTATTAACAAACGGAAGACGACTACATTTTACAAGACATCCCTGTAAGTTCGCTGCAAAGGGAGATTGTGCAATGCTCAGGGAAAATGTGTTTTCATTAAAAATAAATAAATAAAAATGCTGCAATTCAGACTCTACATGCCTGAGATAATATAAAGTTTCATGACAATAAAATCACAAGGAATGTATAAGTATGACTTATCCAGAGGGGCTGCCAAGATAAAGGATCTTCTCTCTTAAAGAAAAACAAAAAACATCCACTTCAGCACAGTTTAGCTTTGTAATGTAGCACATGAACAAACCACAACACATCTGGAACAATGTCATCTGACCAGACAAGAGCAAAGTGGGGCTTTGTCAGCCATAAAGCACTGTAACATATCGGATGAGAACCAAAGCAAATTATCAAAAGCATCTCATGGCAGTGGAGGCGTGATGATTTCTTTTGCAGCAAAAGTTAACCATGAACTCCCCTTTATAATAAAACCTTTTAGAAATAAATGTTAGTCCATCTGTCTGACAGCTAAAGCCTGGTCACAACAGAACAATGATCACAAGTTTGATATCACGTAAATGCAATATTGCATTATTGTATTATTGAATTGTATGGTCTTTTTAATTGATGTATATGAATTTTATATTGGACTGCAATGTTGTGGAAGAGCCCAACTGGGGACTAGAGTTCAGAATTAGCACTAGCTATAAACTCTACATTCATCGCATCCTCTGCAAGCTTGTATCTAAGTTTGTCAAATAAATAAATAAATATATGTCCAGCGTCAAATCTGCAGCAGAAAAGACAAGAATGAGGGCATTGGATCGGCAGACTGCACGAAGTCCAGACCTGAGCCTTACTGAAATCCTCTGACGACCAAAATAATGCAGGACTCAGACACAACCTGCAGGATCGCTGCCGAAGAGGCATCAACAAGTCATTCAATCATTTTGTGTATTTGGTTTTTCACCTATTGCTTCAGCATTTTGGGCCCTTTTTGCTGAATAATACTGTGGAATCTGTTGCTGCTTTACTTCATTTTAAGACCTGATCTCTTTGTATTCCTTCTTGCAGAATTAAAAGAGCGTAGCCGAGTTTCTCTCTAAATGGCGAGTGGATGGGGACACAGTGTTTGGGAGAAGGTGCGGCTGAGCAGTGTCCTCACCTCCCAACACGCCCACATCCTCATGTTGTTGATGACTGCGGAGCTCTGATGGATGACTGCACCTTCGCTCCAGTGGTCTACGGTATGTGAGCGTCCTCTGAGTGGAACTCCTATTTCCTGAGGAGACGCAAGGGTGCAAGGGCTCACTGTTCTTCATCAAATGATGAAACTTTTTATTATTTCTTTATGGTATACGTTTTGCTTCCTAATGGATCCTAATGCCTTTTTCCTAGTTCCGATCACCATTTCATTTCTCATTAAGCAGCAGTCAAGGGTTGTTTTTTTTTTTCTTTTTAAACTGTGTACACACCAATCGTGTTGTCAAAGGCTGCTCAGTGTTGCTTCAGCATGTCTTGTCAGGACAATAAAAGCCATTGTGGTTTGTTTTTTTCTTTTACAGGAGAGGTAATTATCCATTAGATGGGTCAGACCTATTAGATGTCCTCTGATGGTTTAATTAAACTGATGTGAGGCATTTTTGTCTTTCCTGCAACAGCAGAAATTGACGGTTCACTCATGACCTGGCCACGTTTTTAGATCAATTAAGTTTAAGTACACCACTGCGGTTTCTGCGCTTTTTAAATGTACGAGCAATTGTGTTTGTGTGTGACATGTATTACTTTATCTCCATTTAAATGCAAGAAAATGGGTTTTGCAAAGCTAATGCTACATTCTGCAGTAGTTATTCTCAGCTTTTGTGACTTTCATTCCGATACACGTGTTTGAAATCAAACTCAAAATTAATTATTGTTCATTTCTAAAGGATTTTTAGTTGAATGGTAGCAAAAGACTAATTCTTGTGACATGAACGCTTAGTTCTTTACACATTATAAACCCGGGGCCCTGCATCGGACGGGTGGACTGACCTGACTTTAACATGCCTTAATGAGACCGAGGCCGAGAAGACCCCGTGACCCTGAGTGGGATGAAGTGAGCATACATAATGGAGAGATGTATGAAGCCCCTGGAAAGGAGGATCAGTCACATTTAAAGGGCACTTCTGCGATGACACCTGAGACATTTGAAAGCTTCAACACTTACTTTACGCCTTCTAACAAAAGAACGGTGCCACTTAAAATCTGGTATATTGATTCAAAGAGACGTTTCACATGTCATGGATATTATATTTAGAAAAATGCTGACAAAGTGGGAAGCACATAGATGACCAGACCTCTTCTCAGTGTTGCACTTCCCTTATTCTATTCTTAAAAGGGATTTCCTTTCATGCTGACATAAAACTAGCATGAAATATTAGATGCCACATGATGTAATCTGTATCTTTTTCATATCCATCTCACTCCTGAGCCTATTTGTACCTATGAATAACTAATGAGTATAACTGGACTTCTTCATGATTCAAAGCATTCATACCAAACACTTTTCTTAGGATTGTGGTGATTTCTGTTTATAAACTTTTCTCTTTTATTATCCTTTGTCAGTAATACAATGTAAGCCTTGTTGGGTCCCGTTGATCAAAGTATGAGGTGGGATTTCTGCTGAGCTCTCTGCAGTTCAGATGCCAGTATGGGTTTCTTCCCACAGCATGTCAGACATGCAACTCTTAGCCTGAATGTACGGCTCCGTGACACAACATCTCTTGGGCAATGCCTCCTGGCAGAAGTTCAATTGCACCCCACATCTCTGAAAATGGAAGTAACAAGAAAAGCCTGGAGTCTATAAACGGGCTCATGGTTTTGCGGGTGTCGGGGTGTGTGAAATGAATATTTCAGTGTGGACAAAGGTGGACTGACATCACCACGGTGCGAGAATGGCTCAAAATAGTGGAAAGACTTGTAATATAGCTAAAAAACACCTGTGCCCAATCAGCTGAGTGGCTGCTCCTCCACCCTGCCACACATTGCTGGCTGGATGTATGAAGAGATGCATCTAAGAGCATAGTAAAATGGGCATTTAGAGTACAAATAGATAAAAGTCTGAGGCTTGAGGAGGATGTTTCTCCTCTGTGGTTCATTTCCAGCGATACAGAAGATAAAGGTCAGTAAAAAAAGTGTTTTAACCGAGACAGCAAAGGGGCAAAATCGAAGAGATGAGTTTAAATACCAGCAGGCATAGGAAATTACGTGCCTTACATTTGGCTTCCTGGGTGTTAAAAGTGCACGGCTAAAGAAAAAGAGTCCCTGTGATTCGGTCCTTCTTTCTGCTTCCAGAAACGATGATTTTCCCAAAGAGTTGAGTCAGAGAAATGGTGATACTTCCTCCCCCTGAGAGACAGCTGTGTTTTATTGTCCCGGTGTAATAGCCTCCGCTGTAACAAACGCAGCAGATAATACTTTATCACACGACTGATTTCCAGGTGTGTTCGCTGCACTGAGGTGTGCTGTGAAGCACGGCCAGCTATCTTCTCCCTGCCATGTACTCGGACTGGTCTCTGCAGAGGCAGCGAGACGTGCCGGGGGTACTCAGCACCTGCAGACCACGGTGGGGGAGTGGGGGGACTCCCAAGATGCCCAGCTTCTCGTTGGCTCACATATATCTTTTCTATCTCCACAACACCCGTTGCTCTGCTTTCACACCATGGCTTTCTGCTCTGAACCTCCACAAACCCCGCAACCCAAAACACCCACACAGGTCCATTTTTTTTCTGAGGGATCCATGGATGTTGCATCTTTATGTGACACAGAGCTTAAAGCGCCTGGGCCCTCGACATCCGACGCAGGGGAAACACAACGGCCCTGAATGTTCTGAGCAAACGCCGGGTTAGTTCCTCTTCCCTGAGCCAGAGTTGGTTGGAGGAGTTTAGAAAACTTTGTAATGGATATCAACAATATTCCGTTCTGTCAGGTGGAGTCGAATATAATGACGTAAGGTCATTTTGCTCTGCTCCCGTTCTCTAAATATTGTCATAAAATGCCCCGAGGCTGCTGGGACGGTGATGCTCTGCTCATCAATCAAGTGTGGTTGACGCAGCTGCTTTCTGGAAGGCGGAAACTTGAACGTGTGTTTGTATCTGAGTGCTGCTTTTTTTTTTTCGCCGTTCTATGTCTTTACCCGTGACGAAACGCAAAGATGATTAGAGGGGAAAATCAGGTCTCGTAATCAAAGAGGGTGGAAGGTGTGTCGCAGAAGTGAACACAGTCTGCGTTCTGATTGCTTTTGTCTGTTGACTGTTTGAAAAGTACATGATGGAGGCGTCTCTCCGCTCAAAGCTAAATGTTTATACTAGTGGAGAAACGAGGAGAGGAAACAAACTTGATCCAAATTTTACTCTAACCCATGACTGCTGTTTAAAACAATTCTCATTACAAGACAAAGCGTTATAGAATTTTTGCTTTCTTTTTCTGGTTTTGTTCATCTCACCTTTTCAAGTTTTACAAACTTAAAAAGAACAAATGTTAAGACCTTTAACAGCATTTCAGTAGATAAACTGATGGTAATAATGCAGTTTAAATGTGGGCCTGACAATATAACCACAATATCACCGTAGTGAAACTATTCTTTGGGGAAGAAAAACGTTGATTTCCTGACCGTAAAACCTGAGGCACATTATTAGGTTTTGTTTTTTTGTTTTATTTATTCGCACATACAAGTTAAAAACAAAAAGATACATACATGTTAATATTGTGCAGGAGAAGTTGGAAGCCAGAAGGCTTATCGAGAACTTCTCCCAAAAGAACACACATCAAAATACCAGTTGTAGATTCACATGTTTAGATGCAAATATACCAGTACATACACACAGTACAGATTATTACAATACATATAATAATAACCTCTTATTGAACTTAATATGATTGAGTGACCTTACATTATTCTACTGCAAAAGCATTTTTTTGTAGTTTGTTTTGAAAGCTGACCAGGTCACATTGGTCAGCTGATTAATGAAAAATAAAATCTTAAATCTTGGCATGTTTCCAGACGAAAAATAATTTCAATTCGAAGCGATTTATTCATCCCAAAGGGGGCAATTAAAAAGCATGGACAATCCCACATCACACTGCAAAAGACAAAAAAAACGCTGATTTAAAAATATGCTCAAGAAATTAAAGTACAAACGAGTTGTACTTACTAACAATTCACTAAATGGACCAACATGGGGACGAAGGTGTCCCTGCTTCCTAATGGAGTCCACATCCAGACAGGAGCCGCTCAAACCCAGAGACGATCATGTTGGCTGCTGGGAGACGGTGTCCAGACATTTCACAGCAGGGACTACGAGTTGTACAGCGGCTAATCTCGCCATCATTCAGAGGCTCTATGTGTGTTGAATGAGTTTCTTTATAATTGTTTCAATATTGCATATTTTATTTGTTTCTTATTGACTTGAACAGGAAACCTAAATGCTGCCTAGAGCTCGTTTGCAGGCGATTGTTTCTGAATGAAGTAAGTGCACAGAAGTTATATGAGGTGACGGGATTGAGGGCAAACGTTTGGATTAAACCCAAAAGTCCTGAAGGTTTAGTCATTTATGAATTCAGTAACTGCCGTAGTTCATGCTTACAATGAATTTGTGGTACTGAATTTTTGCAGTTTGCTATTTTAAACATAATCACATGTATCTCAATCCTATGCTGCTTTGAAAAAGGTCTATTTGTTAGTGAAAATTAGTTTTAAAAAAAATATTGTCTGTGGGATCTTATTGGTAATATCTGCTTGTATCCATCACTGTTTCTGCATTATGTTTCTTTTACACGTGGGTGGGTGCACGTTGCCTTTCCCCTTACATACTGAATCACGTCACCAGGCATTTCTCTTTGCGTCAACTCCTGAATCGTTGACAAGGTTATAAAATATTCTTCTACATGGAACACAATGAATCGTGCCAGACTGAACCTGTTACACTCTTTGTTGCACGTTTTTTTGTACCTCGGCGGTTGAAGTTTGAAAAGGCAGAAAAGCCTGAAGTAATTCATCCCTGTCCTGATGTGCAGTGACAGGCACTTTATGGATGTGGGCAAACTGAACCCCACCAACTCTCACTGCAGTTTGATTTGCCACCTGAGGTGTCCAGGCACGGTGGAGGAAGTAATCGAACAATATCCACGCATGAGTTGCTGCATCAGGGCTGCGGAGATGACTAATAGCTTCTTCTTCTTTTTCACTACATAAATAGGCGAAATAATTGTGATATTTATGTAATCAGAAATTAATTTTCATGATTTCAAGGTAAAAAAGCTGCATATTTTGACTACTGAAAAGGTGAGAGGCAGAGGTCTCACTGCAACAGAATATAAGATTAAAACCAAGAATTGTATTTCTAGTGAGATAAAACATAATTTTTCTTTTTGCGTTCACATGACAAGCACCAATATGATATATTACACAAAGTCAAAATGATGGAGGGGTTTGATGTGGGGTGTGTTTGACTGTAGTTATCCACCGCAGTGGACATGTTGTTCTGTGTTAGTTCTGTGTTTATGCGTGAAGCTGAGACGGGCAGGTTGGTCCACATATCCGGAGGCGCACAGATTAGGAGCAGCTGGGCTGAGCAGGTTGAAGTGGCTGTTCACCGCTGCTGTGCTGGATGGTTTCCTCATGCGTCCTACACATGATGCTGCGCCGGCCTTCAGGCATGCAGCCAGCTCTCGCTGATTTCTCACTCGTATGAAAACACTGATAACACCACCGACATTTTTGCAGAAATAAAAACCCCTTCTTGTTTTGCCCCCAACTGTTGAAGTGCGTGCTGGGTATTTTATGCAGACATGTCTCGTATATATTCGTCTGTCAGGTGTTTCAACATAAGAGTGAAAAACTAAACCATTCTCCGTCCCCCGTGTGGAAAAATGCCTTCGTTTAAAAATACCCTTCACGATGTCGGCACACATTGCATCCAGATGTTTACTGACTGACGGAAACCACCCTCCAAAACATTGTCTTGCAGATTCGTTTTAGTGTTTCAGCATTCTGATTTCTGACTGTAACCTACAAGTTCAAGATGCAGCATGTAAGTCTTAATGTTTTAAGCAAAACAAAAAAAACACACACCCACATTTCATCTAATTGTTGTTGTTTTATGGCATGTTGTTGCCAATGTTGAACCAATTTCAACTTAAAATGACTACTAAGCTTTATTCTCTCAGATGAAGAATTACAACATGAATTTTAAATGTGTACTTGGAACAAATATGTAGAGCATCGTTTAAGTGCTGCATGACTGAGCTGAACGCTGGCCAGATCAGCTGACGTCATCACTTGGGTTGACATGAATCCCAGATGCTTATAATATATATATATATATATATATATATATATATATATATATATATATATATATATATAATGCTTAAGCAAGAACATCAACACTGAAAAACACGATATGAACACAGCGGGACATTCCAACCTCTTCGTAGCCACAACCTGTCAGGTTCATAGGTAAATACAGCATCTTTAGCCTCATTTATTGTTAAAATGTATAATATTTCACCGAGGGTGAGGGTCTTAACTTTGACACTCTCTGGAAATGATCGCAAGTAAACATATACAGTATGTGTGCAAGGATTAAGTCAAAAGGTATTGTTCATAGACATATCTGGGACCAGAGCCGTCTGCGAGATTTGCAAGGCCCTGTGCGAAATGGCCGGGGGGGGGGCCCTCGAAATTTTTGGGTTTTTCGGGTCGTATCGAGTGTCTATATGCGCAATTTTAACTCTCCAGTTAGCAAAATACTGGATATCTTCCTCTGCCTCATCATCATCATTTGGCTTGCCTCGACGCGGGGCCCCGCGGCTGCTTGAGACCCAGTCGGATCGGTGATTTTTGTAACAAATTTATCAAACGAGCCTTTCAGAGAGGCATTAAACTCTTCAATTTTCTTTAGTTTTTTTCTTTTTTCATCCCCTGATGGACATTTCCTGAATCTGTCTCGTTCTCTCAACATTGTGTGACAGTTTGTTCCACACTCCACCCATCTGGATCAGAGCAGCTTGTGTCTGCGCTTGGTCTGATCAGTTGTATTGAACAACAGACACGCATCATTGCACATATATTTATTGATATGCACAGACTAGTACACATTTAGGTCTGTAATGGAACGTGACTATTGATATTTATAAGGGAAAAAAGGAAGAAAAAAAAAAGAAAACGGCCCATGGCGCGAGGCCCCTTGGGGCGCGAGGCCCCGTGCGGTCGCACGGTTCGCACACCCCTTGCAGCGGCCCTGTCTGGGACCTATCGTCTCTTTACCTGCTGAGGATAAAATTTGCTTTCTTAGATAAGGAAAACTGCTCCGTGTCCTGAAACGCTGGCGGTAGAGTGGACTGGACTTAATCGCAACTACAACCAAGGCATTGTCACCTAAACTGCACACAGCCGCCCGATACATTGGAGAAAAACGTTTTTTTTTTCTTCCTTAGAAGTACTTTTTTAAAGCACCCTTTTTAACAAAAACATGTCTGCGTTTACATCTCATAAAATGCATCAAGTTGATCTTTAACTTTTCAAACAGTTTTTTTTAAAGCTGCATTTCAAGAACAATTTCTTGGTTTCATCACCAGAAACATGTTTTGTTGACGGAGCCTGTTAACCAGCGGTTTAATGTTTCATTTTATCTCACTGCTTGTTAAATGCACAACTGAATTGTTCTAATAATGGCATCTCTAGACAAATAGGAGCCAAAGAAGAGATGACACCCTCCTCCTTTTGCTCTGGGTTGGGGAGTGTTTCTTCACAAGTGTCAGTCTGATGTAATTCTTTTGTTGCTGCTTTTCCCATGGCATCCATTCCTTTATCCCTTTTATTGAGTTCATCTGTTTTTTACAGTGTTGATTTGTCTTGACAGGAGAAAAGAAAACGCATCATGATTTGTGTCTCTTCCTACTGATCAAATTAAAATCGTACAGTCCATCTGTAAGCCCTTCTTGCTAGGCTGTGTTGCATCAGGGCCTCATGTAAAAGAACATTTAAGAGGAAAATAATCTGACAGAAACATTTTAACACGTTTCTGTTGCAGAACAGAAAAAAAGCAACCCCTTTCTTTTGTCGTGTACTTGGCATCGTCCCTTGCTCTTTGTCGTGTCTGTGTCTCTGGAGGTTTGATCAGTGGGGATCAATCTGGCACACTGGAGGAGGAGAAGCCTGTTGGGCTCCAAGATGTTTTATTGATAAGACTGTTGGAGAACCACAGTCGTAGTCCACCGGAGCGCCACATATGGTCCTGCTTTCCACTGTGGTTTGGCTGCTGGTCCCCCACTAAATACTTTCTGGTTTGGGCATTTTAGTTTCATTTGCTTGAGATCATTTCTTACAAATGCTTATGGGTGTTTTTTGGGAAAAGTAGGGGGTCTGTATATTAAATATAATACATTTATATAAAAAAAGAATAGACTGATATGAATAACAAACTAAATTGAAGAGATGCCACTGGTGGAGTACAATTCAAAAAAAGCTTTATTGGATAGTTTATTTTAAGGAATTTGACTCATAATTCAACATGTATTTATTTCTGGGGAATCTTATTTTCAAAAGACAATTATTAGTGTGCACTTACATTTAGACAAAGTTTCGGTTGTTGTTTTTGAGATCATTAGTTACCAGAACTGAATCTGGGTAACAAAAGTCTAAACTCGGTGGATAAACGAGTGGGGTCTGAAAACCCCGCTGGTACCTGTTACAGAGGTCACCTCTGAATCCCTTTCTGCTTTGAGATTTCTGAAAATTGTCAAATCATATTGCCAAGATATGAGTGCCAAAAAAAAATACGAAAATACGAGGAAATGAAAAGATGACCCTCATGGCCAATCCTACTTTTACTGTAACTGGTAAAAGCTCTTGACCCTTGAACCGTTTCAGAGCTTTGCCGCTGGAAATGAAAACGATTGTAACGGTGCCCAGATGTACGGAAAATGAGCTGCCAAAAGGATGACGTCAGAAACACTACATACAGCTCCACAGCGATGACCTCAGGAGATACAAGATTTACAGAATAAAAACAATTCTCAAGTCAAGCACGTCAGCTAAAGCTTCAGGGAAAACCTGGATCTCCATATCTGACGCAGCCAATAGAAAAGGTCCGACGACCTGATCTGTCGTTTGTCTGTGACGTTCTGCGGCGCTGATGAAAGTTGGAAAGATTTCTAAAATGCATACAGTCCCTCAAGACCTTTGCACATCACTTCAGTCACTGCAACACATCACCTTATCAAGCTGAGAGCGACAGGAGTCCCGAGCTGGCACTTCGGGGCAGCGGAGCCGGGTACTCGCACTCGGACAGCTGCGTCATCGTTACCGCTGCTTAGTGAGGTCTGTTGTGATTACAGCAGCAATCTATTAAAGTGTTGATGTTCCTGCACACAAATGTGAAATGATCACTTGTTTTGTGCACACACCCTTTCCCAGGAGTCTCTGACTCTGCAGGACTGGTAGGATGTCCAACTTCTGCCAGTGTTGTTGCCGTGGAAACACGAGCGCTTTACTCCTTCTGTTTACTCTCTTTTACTACCTCTAATTCTAACGTTTGCCATTTTTGTTATTGGTATATTTAAATAAGTCCAAACATAATTGTAAGAAGCAGTGTTGCAAAGGATGTTGAACAAAAGATGTGACATGCTTGCATTTACTCAGCAACTGGCAAAGTTTGGAGCATCGGTAGTCGACTTGCACAGGTTTATTACAAGATGACAGCAACCAGATGGAGCCAATGAACAGTCTTCTTGATGCACTTTTTGCATACATACAAAGTCAGAATTGCCTTGGTCTGTCTCCAAAAACTCATCCACACTATCACTTAAGCAGAAATACACATTTATTCATCTAACTTAGCTGTAAACACGTTCAGTATAACTCCTTTCTAACTTAAAACTGCTTAATTTCACATTGTTTTGGTCGTTAAAGTTTTAACACCTCACAGTCCCTTAATAGACCAGAAGCTGTGACTCTCTCGACTCAACTGGCTGCATGTTGCTCTAAAATACAGAGCTGTTTAATAACTAATTTAACGTCAGATTTTTCTTTTCCTGTAAATGACAGCGAGTCTCATGCTGGCAACAAAGACAAATTGGACCAAAAAGTGCAATTACATCTTTTTTTATTATTATTTTTATTAATGATGTTCATTTCACCTTCACACATTTTTTTTTTACATTTTATAGCATATTTTGTATCTTGTATCAACTCTAAGAATGCATTTTACATTAGTAACTACAGATGACATTCAGCTTTTTTTTGGGGGGGCAGGTCCTGATGTATCTCTATCAAGTAATAAAATCACAGAGTGACAGCGAGCCTCCCTTTAGACTTTAACATACTGCAGATTACATGGCCTGTAATGTAATCCTCTGTAATGGAACTACATGATAAAACTACTGTACATGCAAAACATCTGTACAGTAGAGCTGATTTCTAGCAACAAATAACCTAGGAGTTTTAGAGGAGAAGTTCCTTTTCATAATGCTACATGATCGTTTATTTATAGCATGTTAATATACAGTATTTGTTCATTCACTGGCGATCTGTTTTGACTGTTTCTTCCTGCATGGTTTCCGTGTCAGTGTGCATGAACCAGTTGAGAATCTGCAGGTGCCACACTCTATTAATAGTACCTTTTTGAGTCAGCGAATCAGTCAAGCTGAAACACTGTTAGTTGCAAATTTTGGGGCTTCGTGCAGCTAATCCGAGAAGGAGCTGATTTATTCTGGCGTGGATGACAAACATCACGCAGGCCCTGCTCACAGGTGGACGCAGAAACCATAAATTCGCCCCCTGAAAGAATCTCTACAGATAGTGCCAGGTTTACAGTTTCAGTTGATTTCCAAGGTTAATCCTCAGTTGGGACGTCGTTTCACTGAGAGCCGTCTTCAACATTCAAAATGAGAAGAGAAATTAATGTAAAACATAAAATAAGTGGAAAAAAAATGCCAAAAACAAACGTAAAACGTCTGAACTCAAACACACCGAACAAAGCAGGCACTTGAACCGTGGTGCGCTCTTTGAGCGCATTCATTACATCTGATAATAAGTGCTACAAAACAACATCAGTTAGAAAAAAAATACTGATTCCAAAAGTCTGGTACTCTTTATAGTATCACCTAAACGAAGACAAATTTAAAAAATACAGAAAGCGGAGTTAAAAAAAAATCAGGGCAGAGAGAGTTTATCCCTAAACACGTCTTGCATATTTTTCAACCGAGACCCAGACTGCACATTCGTAATGTTTCCTCCCTCACAGGGGGTCGGATGAAGAGAATGTGTCAAGCTCAGAGAGGATGAGTGTATTACTGAAGGACTGATTGGCCCTCAGGGGGACATGCAGTCAAGACATTTCTTTATTTTTTTGCCTTCCCCCTTTCAATCAGCTCTCCGGTCCCTCCTGCTGCAGCAGACTCTGCTTTTATGGCACCAGGATGAATCATAGCGGCTCCTTCAACACGAGAGTGAATCACACACTTGTCTTTGTGCGTGGTCACATGTCTACACCACAGCAGCTACAATGCTGAGAAGCACTGCAAAGTTTTATCTGTTTCCATTAATGAATCACAAGTGAGAGGGCCAGGGAGTTTAATTGTCTGGAGGAGTCGGTGACCATGTGATCGATCGCCGTGACTCACTTTCACAGCTTTTCTTTTTCTCTGTGTGGCACTTCCTACCGATTGCAAAGCTCTGAGTACAGCCGACACATCAAGATATATTTTCTTTCCTTAAAGGGGACAAATTATGGACAAAAAGTCCCTTTGACTGTGTTTGAAAGCATTTATTTGAGTGCTTTAAAGTAATTGCCAACTGGGAAGCCCCCACAAAACATAACCCAGGAGCTTTGGAAGGTCTGGGTCCGAAAATGTTTCATTCAATGAGCCGGTCAGATTTGTGACATCACAGACCCAGATCCAAGGAGAATACTCCCCTTTTCCTCCACCCAACTTCACATCATGTTACATTTGATGTACCTCAGATGTGGGCAGCATAAATTGTTAATGCTCATTTCAAAAGAACGGCCTGCAGAGGAGGAAAGTGGGGGTAAGTGGTTGACTCCGCCCCCAAAACAAGATGCTAAGACCGGATGAATGAAGATGTGGTTTAAAAATAATCATTTGTACTATACTTGGGGCATTTTTTTTTTTTACCAAATCGTCAACTTTTTAATAACAAAACATTTTGTATATAATCGTTTTTTTGTATCCTTCACCTTTTTAGTCAGAATTGTGAGCTACACTGATACAATTTTAGTTTTTATACGAATCACACAGCAGGTGATTTATTATAGAGCTGTTCCCCCCAATTCAAGTCTGTATGTTAAACTAAGAATGCTAGTTAATTTAAAAAAACAAAAAGGTAAGAGGGTATCAGTTACCTCATCACCATTTTCAGGTTGATGTCAACAGCAGCTCATATCAACCTGCATCCTTCTACACAGCCCAAACACACCTACCTGCTCTTATTCCTCTATAATCACTGTTGACTTAAATTTTCTTTCTTTCAAAATCTCAGTCACACCACAAGAGGATCCTGAGAAGGCGTGTGCCCCAACGGGAAATGAATGCAGACAGGCTTGGACACAGTTTTCTTCTCTTACGTTGTACTAAAGCTGGCTGCTCCTACTGTTGCTGCAACAGCTGGAGGGAGGCAACAAGAGAGAGGTCGTCCACGATAAAAGGTGCCACCCAGCCTTAGAAGAGAGCCTGGACTAAGTGCTTTATGTCACCATGGAGATGTGGTAAATGTCATTGGCCCCAGACGTGGATAAGGGATGTGTAATGTCACACTGAGGCTCCAGCGAGGGCTGCGTCGCCCCATTGCTGTCCGCAGCATTAATCCCGATGAGAGAGGAGCGGAGGGTAAATGAAGCTGAAACCCTTAGGTAATTACTACCTGCCTGTCAGAACGTCTCCTTAATGGGCTCTGCGTTGACGCGAGTGCCAAGAGTGATGAGTGGGCGTGCGGCGGTGGAGGTGTTTGCATCCTCTGAGGGGTGTCCCAATTTTCCGCTCAGAATGCGTAAATGATTCGAGATGGGATTCCTTGCAGCAGATTTTTTTTCCTCATAAGTCCCAAATTTATTTAAGCAGCAGTTAAACGAGCTGCGATGACGTGGCTGCTCGGTTCTCCTGCTCCACAGATGGGTCCCCCCTTCCCTTCACACAGCTCACTGCAGTGAGTCAGCACGAATCCACAGTCCAGAGATGCTCCTCTCGTGTTGCAGGGTCCACAGAGGGACACGGAGACGGCCTGCTGACTCAGCTGCGTAACTCAAGCCACAAAATAAAAGTACTGCACCGCAAAACATGAGGAAAATCATCTGGGTGGGTCACAGTATGGGCTGAAATACAATCCCTGGAGGCACTGTGGGGGGGGTCTCTCTGAGCAAGAAAGTTCATGACTAAGCAAGCTAGAAAGTAATCGTCCGTTCCTACCTATCATCAGTCCCTTACGTCGGTTGGTGCTGCCAGTATCAAACAAACATGTTATAACATGATAATAAATGCATTGGTGGTTAAATGACACAGGAAGAAACTTCAGCTGAAGATGCTGGGAGCGAGTCACGACTTTGCTGCTGCTGCTGCTTTTTGAATCGCTAATGACAGTGCATGTCTAACAGAGGGAATCCTGCGCAGAGGAGCTGAGGATTATCTAAGAGCAGGATGCCACAGAGAAAGATATGAGAGAAGGAAGCTGCTCCGGTCTCTTTGATGCAGAGGAAACATAATTGGAATTTAAATTCTACGATCAGCTGTCATGACAGCAGTAGTGCCTGAAAGGTAAATAGACAGAAAAGTACTCTTTTTAAAGTAAAATGGGAAGCTTAGAGAAGGAAAACCGTTAAACCGGCGGCTACTGAGGATTCTTGTTACACGTCTGTTAATGTGAAATGGCATACATGTGTGCAACACTGGTTCAGACGGTTGTTACAGTTCATCATCAAACTGAGTGACGAGTCAGACTGGATATGCGGGGATGAGTCACACGCTGGCCCGAAGGTGCTGGAAGGTCCAAGTCAATCAGACGCTGTCTCTGGGGTCCCTTCAGTTCTAGATCAAGGTCTGATTCTCTTTGTGGCTCCTTTCCCCTGCTTTAAACGTAGGTCCACAGTTGAAGTCCCCAGCCCTCTTCTCCACGTCCCCAGCTCTGACGGCTCGCCTTCCTCTTCCTCTTCTTCTCCCGCCTGCTCCTCAGATTTCAGGGGGAGGTGAGTCAGGTGGAGGGCTGCCGTCCATTCTCACCACTGCAAAGAAAAGACAGAAAGGAAAAGTGTCATGGAAGGAAGAGTCTAAATTCTACCAAGGGTCTTCTCCCGGACAGGAGCTTTCCCAAAAGTCTGCATTCATGGGAAAACTTGGGAACTCTGATAGTAAGCACACTCTTCCCTGCAGGGGGCCCTGTGGTGTCGTCTGAATCTGTTCAGCCAGACTCATTAGCTGATGAGGATGGAAGAAAGATGCTCTCTTTTCCCACAAACCTCTTAACCTGTTGTCTTTTGAAAGAAGCCATGGAAACGCCTCGGGAATGCAGAGGCGTTTCTGAGTGAGTGTTTTTCCTCTCTCTCTCTCTCTTCTCCAGTCTTTTTCAATGCATCCTTGTGCCTGGGAATAGTAGCGCTGCAGAGTTTATCTTAAAACTTTAACAAGATAGAGGTTCTCTTGTGCTTTATCTATGACTTGACACCATCCCACTGCCGACGCTCCACACCTCTCACTGCAAAACATTTTCCAAATACTTCAGTGTCACAACTGCACAGAGATTAATAACTCAGGCCTTTCTGCCTCCGTTCCACATCCACAATGATTCTGTCCAGCGACGGCCAGAGTCTGCAGCACTCTTCCTTCGTTCTTCCTGTTTAAACAGTCACCCAAAGGCATCATCAGTGACACGGAGCAGAAACACCCTGACACCGACCAGTCCACACGCATCTATCACAACCACACATGCACACAGTGGACTTGCACCTGCATGTCTGCTCTACCTGATCCAGACTTGCACCTGCACGTCTGCTCTACCTGATCCCGGACTGGCATTGCGCCTCATTTCAGGGGCAGCATTGGTAACCAAAGCCATATGTGTGTCCGATGGTTTATAGTCAATCTAGAAATCAATTCGAGCTGCTCAGTCAGCTCCCCTCTGAAATGCCTACACACACAATCAGAGCAAAGCCTTATCACTGCCTTGTTTTATTCTACTTTAGTAGCCAGCACATTCACAACCATCGATGGACCCTTAGCCACCATCAATTATCTGAGATCTGCTGCTCAGAATGTATTTTCTATGGTTTCATGGTGATAATTCTGCACGGACATGAATGTGACATGGAGGAAGTTGGTCATTCATGATTTCCTGCCATTTAGACACAGACAGAGTATGAGTCTACGGCCTCAGGGCATCATCTCACCCGACACCCGACTTTTCAAATCCCCCACAAATGTTTTTGCAGCTCTCTTGAACTACTTCCCTTCACAGCTGCAGCTTTATGTACCCAACAGCTACTCCTGTTTCACTATTTAGTTTGAAAAGCTCTTTTTATCCTTCAAAGTAGTTGAGATCTCAGTTATAAGTTTAGATATAAAATATTAAAATAAATCTGTTGTGGGAGCCCTACAACAAAATGATGTAATTTGATCACCCCACCGATGATTTATCTAGAATCCATTCCTTTTTTTTCAATGTTCAGAGAAAAAAAAATCCCAGATACCTACTTAAATGTCATACTTTTGGTTTTACACCTCAATTAGCCTATATAATCGCTACTGAACTATTGTTATATTAAAGGAAGAGTAAGGGATTTGTGCATATCTGATTATTTAAAACAAAACATCAACAAAACTAGAGAACAAGCTCCTCCCTCGGCCCACAGGTCTCCTGTAGATGAAAAAGCCCCCACGACCTTTAACACAGTCCAACTCAAGCATCACTTCAGACTCGTGTCTCGAAGGCTTTCTATTCATATTTGAAGTTATTTTCTGTTTGTTTTTTTATGACACAAAAAATGATCACAGTTGAGGTAGAAGTGGTTGTGAAGGAGTCATGCTGTAATATACAGTAAGTTATTCCTCGGGCATTATTTTTTTCCCTTTGCATGTGATGAGCAATTATTGTGGGCTTACATAATGTTTAAATCCATAACAATGTTGGAATAATTCCCACAAAAAAAGCAGTTATGAGTCACTCCTCCCTGCATTACTGAAACTGCATTAGTAATATTTTAGATGACTCAGCTACATTATAACTGTAACTTACATCCTGTTAACACGTAACTGGGAAATTACCCCGTGAGATCCTACTGTAACATCAGTCAGCAGCATCTACTGGGTCAGCAGTGGTGCTGGCTCGCCTAAGAGGCTGTGCCTTATCTATGATTATCCTCTAATGTTTTTTCCTGCAAAGCCTTGCCTTGCCTCTGCCGTTGATAGCACTGCAGCAGTCTGTAAGGATGCTTCATGCTATCAGGATGCTTCCACCCATATCATTAGTATGCATAATATGAATTTTTGGATTACAGTGCTGTGATTAACATTTACAACCGACTTTCTGCATTCCTTGTACTGCCCCTGTGTTTGTTTTCTTTTCTGTCAGTTTTTCAAAAATTCGTTCCAGGCATTGTCCCTATCTTGCAATAATCTTTATGAACCTTTTACGTCTTTTATTTTGCAGAGGCTGAGCACTGGACAGAGATGCACCATTGGGCAATCTGAGTGAGGGCTTTGAGTCATGTTTAAACTTTAAACACCCTCTATTGTCACGACTGAGAGGGGGAAGAAGGAAATAAAAGAAGCTGTGAATGAGCTGCACGGATAGATGCTTCGCTGCTGATGGAGATGAGGCCAGCCAGCCTGCGTGAAGGAGCTCTCCCCTCTCACAAGAGGCTCGTGAAAAACCTCAATGAAAGTTGTGAGTCACAGTGAGGGGCATTTTTATTGCTCTAATCCTTTATTTTAAAGGTTTACTTGATTTGTTTTGACTGAAGGTGTTCCCATAATTTTAGCCAGCAGTAAATATGCTTCGCTGGAAACAGGAAACCCCCAGCGATTATAATAGGATTGTAGTGCATATCCACCCCCTCCCTCTCAACGCTCCTAAGTATTTAATAGAGAGGAACCAAAAACTTTCAAGCCCATTTGCTCCCTCTTTTAATAGGTTTCACAACAACAGACAGGGGTATTGCCAATTATCACATGCTAAATACTGATGCAACGTCAAATCTGAAATGGCAAAAGAGACCAAGCCTGGACTGCATCTCGTTAACACCTGCTAATGAGCCAACAAGCTGAAGAGGCGAAAGGGTTAACTCAGCGCCCATCCTCTCCGTGGCTTATGCCAAGCTGCTCCTACAAAAGGAATTCCTTCTTTTCTCCGTCACGCAGCCGGCTTTGCATTTGTCAATCAGAAGAATGTAAAGAGGTACAAAAATGAGCACTTCCCAAGCTTTTATAAACGACATAATGAACTGGTTAGCTGGCATCTCCTTATCCTTTTATAGCTCTTTCAGAAAATCTAACAGGATAAGCAGTGGAGGGTCAAAATGAAATCACTGCATTTATCCCCATGTCTGCTTTGAAACTTGTCCTCATTTTTCAAATGTTCAGTATTCATTTTCTACCACATTTTATGTTATTTGCATAAGTATAAGCTTTTTCTGACTGTTGCTCTGGTCTAATGGTTTTATATGTCATTTCCTTCTTCAAAGGAAACAAACAGTCTTTTTATTCTACTGTCTGTGATATCAAAAGCTAGGTTATTTTTTTGACAAGAAACTTCCCCGTCACTCACTTTTCTTTTAAATCCCCCCCCTACAAACAGTCCAGCTGCTTTGATGAACAACTGAAACTAGATCCCATAAATACAACTTTCTCCTGCTACAAAGAACAATTTGCATTGAACTATAGCATCAAATAAATTAGGTAATTTAAGGAACTTCTGATTTGAAATAAACAATACTTGGTCTGTTGTGGTATACTTTTCCTTTAACTGAAAACCACAAGACTCCGGCCTGAGAGCAATGTGCAATCAAACTGAAAAAACCATATACTTTCAGACATGGACAGATATTTAATGGGTTTTGTGGGCAAGTCTGGAGAGCCTGGGATTTGTCCTGTGAATGTAGCGCCGAGAGAAACGTGAAGCTACTAAAATGAGACGTTATATTTGACAGAAACAAAGAACGAAGACGGCAAAGAAAAAAACAATAATACATTGGATTTCATGTTTACGCAAAAAGGATTTTACCTCTCACAATGAAGCACAACTTTGGCAAAATAAGATGCAGAAGATACAAAGGGCATTTGGGGTGTAGTGAAATTGATAAAGGTTGTCCTGGGGGAAAAAAAAGATGGTATGGATGTATTGTTTGTACCTCTGCTGGGATGCTTTGGTCAGTTTTCTTCAAAGATGGTTATGTGCATGTTGACCAAGCAACGGATATTGTTCCAGGAGTCTAGATGCAACTTTGCAAACTTTAGTGAGCTTTTTTCATATCCACACCTGTTCTTTCTTCTTTCGTCATGGACTTGATAATGTAACGGTTCGAGCATGTAGGATCTAAATGTAGCTGACATCCAGATAAGTCTAACCTTAGAATAGAAAGAGAATGTACTTTCAAGCTTTCAACTTTTTCAAACGACTTTACATTGCCTTGAAGAGACAAGAATGACGAAAAATGTCTTCCAAGTCACTGAAATGTGACACAAAGCAACTGTGATTAAATCTGATCAACCACAAAGAGATAAGTGATTACGAAAGAGACACAAAGTGACCAAAGTGAAGTGAACAAGCAGAGATAAAGTAAAAAAGATTAGAGGGAAAAAGGACCACAAAGAGTAAAATGACATGTAAAACCTTCTAAGTGAAAAATTACCAAAATTGGACAAAATAAATCCCAGAGATCCAAAATATCCACTATGGGATACAAAGCAACCATAAAGAGAAGCATAATGACCACAAAGTGACTCAAAATGATGCAAAACATCTGCATAATGCAGTTTGAGACACAAAAACACAACTTGCATCCACATGGTTTGTGGTAGGACGAGTACAAAGACTTTTACATGCCTTTACTCAGGGGCCGGTTGTTTAATAAAATCTGTTAACTCAACTAACAATAGATCGCTAAACACATAAGCGCTAGAGACTTCATCTATGTTTGCCTTTGTTAATGTTTTGCACCAAGGAAAAAGATTAAACATGCAGTTAATTGCTTTTTAGGAGACAAGGAGAATTCTCAATGTTGGTTCCAAGCCAAACAGATGAAGTTGTGTACACTCCTCTGATACACCGACATCGACTGATGGAGATTTTTACGTTCAGCCAAATTGTGATGATTGTCTGTGATTAGCAGGAATAAACACAAATTAATATCTAGAGAGTATCTCTGTTTAACTGAACTTCCCGTGTCATCACTAGTTCACTCCTGGTGTGTAATGCGTCACACATGCTTCACCTGTCTGCGTTCGGCAGCCGAATGTAGGCGTCAGTCATGCAGTTAGGTGATTTATTGCTTTTGATCTCACGCCTCAAAAATGTATTTTGCTCAGAGGAGGGGGAAAAAAAAACCTGCACGGGCCCTTGGAAAATCATAACACGTCTCAGTAGAATATCTTGATGTAATCAATGATGACTGTCTTTGGCAGCATGAATATAACTGTGTGCGAGAGCAACGCGTGCACTCTGCGGCGAGGCTAAGATCCTGTGATGGGAGGGCAGCTATTGCAAAGAGAAGAAGCGCCTGAAACCCATTATTTTCTCACGTACGCCTGGACAATTTCCAATTTGGAATGTCAAGTGGAAATGAAGGAGTTTTACCACACAAAGAATGAAAATCTACATTTTATGCTTAATCGTATACAATATGCTTCCTAGTGGTACTTGATATTGATACAAGTTGCTAAGTATAGTGTCTTGTTTAATAACAGTGAGGAGGGCGTACCTATCTGTTCCTGTGTGTGTGAGCGTGAAGGCTGAGGCTGGACTTCTGCCTGGGCTTGCTGCTGCTGCTGCTGCTCCTGCAGACTCTGCGTGTCCACCGAGATGCCGCTGTCGCTGTGCAGCTTCTCTCCCTCCGGCGTCACCATCTGGTTGTTTGTTGCTGCACGGTTATTAGCTGCCTGCTTATTCTGCTTGCAGCTGTTCCACCTGTGGGCAAGCAGAATGTCAAACCAAAATTCAAAAGAAAAACAAACAAAAAGGAAACATACATTTTCTCATATTAATGAATATGGTAATGTGAATAATGAGTAAATAGACTGTATGGAGACAAACATTTTGACTAGCCTCTGGGAGACATCATCAACCCCAGTTAATCATCCAATAGGCAGATAAGTAAACTAAATAAGCTTAGCCTATCTGATACTAACTGATGTTACCTTCCAGCTAGGGCTGGGCGATATGGACCAAAAGTCATATCTCGATATTTTCTAGCTAAATGGCGATACTCGATATATATCTCAATATATTTTCGGTGCCATAATTGGGGTTTCCCCCAAAGCATTATAGCATAGCATCTCTGTTAGCTTCATTTTTTTCTGAGGCAAACCCTTAAAAAAACAGTCAGTTTTAATACAAAGCCACGTGCCAAATGTCACACAGGTTCCTTTATTAACAGAGGTCTGCACAATATCAACATGTATAAAACAAATGAAATACAAATAAACTGCCTGCATATATAGAATAAAAATGCTTCTTGAATAAAATAAAACAAATATCCCTTTCCTGCATAACAATTAAATTAAAATACACTGTGTAATTAATACAATGTAGACAGTAACAGGCAGACTTTTCCACTGAGGTTGACAGTTGTGCAAATAACAAAACATTTGTGCAAATCTCAAATAAAACATTCAAGTCAATTTGTCACAAAATAAGCTATATCAAAATCATTAAAAAAAAAATGTTAAAAAAAAAAAAAGAAAAAAAAAAATTTAAATCGATATAAACAATATTGTCTCGTACCATATCGTGTTTGAAAATATATCAATATATATTAAAATCTCGATATATCGCCCAGCCCTACTTCCAGCCATCTCATCAACTCAGTCCTCACTACTGAAACAACTTCTGAAATGAATACTGCCAGAGCTGAAAAGAGGACCATGCTCCTCTGCTGGACCTCCACCCAACTAGCCTAGGATTTGCCCGGTCATGGGCCAAAGGTCTTGTCCGGGACCCCCTGCAAAGCTGGATCTGCGCTCAGTACTGGCAGAGCTCAGGTTCCAACAAAGGTCCATGAGAAGGTGCCCGGCTGTCAACCTGGAGGAGTTCAGGCCAACCTTGACATTAGAGGTCTGTCTGGGAACAGCCGACTCAGAGCTGCTCAGGGCAGACTGGTAGCACAGTCAACAGCACAACAAGCCTTATTATCTTTAGAAATGATTGTGCTGTATTAGGTAATCATTCCCAGCTCAGAGGTTGAGTCCACAGAGAGTGCTAAGTAGCTAAAGTGACAGCGAGCTGTTAAGACCCTAGCAACTCAGCTGTCACTCAAATAGCTTTAGGACTTTGTGATGGCAACAGTTTAGTCATATGTAGCCCTTTGATTGAGAAATGCTGTCATTTTATTCTTTGATGTGGATGCAATGTTGCCATTTGATGCAGTGCATATGAGAGCTAAACCATAAATGTGCAACATTGTGATGAAAATTCTTCTTTAAAGTAATCTAAAGTGGTAATTTAAAGCAGCCTGCTCACTCCTCAAGTAAGAAAGAGACTCAGTGCAGGGCCCTCTGGGGTTGGCAGATGGTGAGCAATGCCCAGCACTGACTTAGGTAGGAGCACTGGGGTGAAAAAAACCATGGATAAAAATATATACTGTATATATTAAAAAAAAAAGTAATCTTTGAAAAAAACTTGTTTTAGTGTCAAAGTTCCCCAAGTTGCCATTAAAGGCAAAATCCTGAACAGCCGAACACTGAAATCTGATAAACAGGCTCAAGTCTTTATGCTCATTGATTAACAATGTCTCTCTCAAAAAACTGCACTATATAATAACCAAAAATAAAATGACCAAAAAAACCCAACTCCTCACGTAAACTATTCTGATGATAAATGACCTCAGACTTGTGTGAACATGACCTTTTGTAAGGCAGGAAAAAAGCCATTCAGCAGGCAGCATCTGTGTAGAATACCTCCAGGGTGTCAGCGCCGGTGGTCCCAGATAAAAATCAGATTTCCTCTACCACAGTGGCTCCTGAATGCAACATGACTGTTTAGTTTATTCCTTATCTTAATAGCCTTTTCACTTTATTTTAAATGTAAAATAATTTGTCTGAGGAAAACCAACGACAAAGACTTTTGGGGGGGGTGGTCTGAAAAATGCACAAAGCATGAGAACCATTAATAGTTCAGCTCTTCACTGTTGCAGCTGTTGTTGAACATAAAAAAATAGTGAATTATCGGTTAAAATGTTCATGAGGTATCGAGTGGTACGGACCAATTAACGCCTGCTCTGACAAATCATTTGCTGTTGGAGCAGTTCACAACATGTCTGCATGTTTATACATGACTTGAAGTGCATACGGGGTATTAGCCAAATGTCTGCGTGACCATGTTGATAAATCTGGCGCTCAAATTTCCCCGGGTGTGCGCTTTTCAAACAATCGATGCCGCTAATGAGCTTGTTTACTTGCTCCGAGTGTGTTTTAGGCTGCGTTTGTATCTGTCGGCTGGAGCGCTCGCATGTGTGACTCCGTGTTCTTTTTTCCTTTATTACTCATTATGTTGTTTATGTATGTTCAGCGGAAGTGGGTCAAAAACACTCCGGCTACGTCTGAACTACAACTGAATATTTCACCACATTAATACCAAGTTGAGCCCCAGCAGGTGACACATTTATTGAAATTATGGCCATTAAAGGAGCTGTATGTAAGAGCAATAATAAAACGAATCATAAAATGACCCCGATATTTAAAAATCATGTTCATTTCAAATACTTATGTCACTGACAACAGCACTCAAGCCAGGATATTCCAGTTTAAAAAGAGGAGTTGCAGCCCTCAACTGATGTTTATGTTGTCATTTTTTGTTTTGGCCTGAAGCTCCACCCTCCACCTATCTCCCAATCACCAAGTCAGTATTGTTTCTGAAGCTCCACCCTCCACCTATCTCCCAATCACCAAGTCAGTATTGTTTCTGAAGCTCCACCCTCCACCTATCTCCCAATCACCAAGTCAGTATTGTTTCTGAAGCTCCACCCTCCACCTATCTCCCAATCACCAAGTCAGTATTGTTTCTGAAGCTCCACCCTCCACCTATCTCCCAATCACCAAGTCAGTATTGTTTCTGAAGCTCCACCCTCCACCTATCTCCCAATCACCAAGTCAGTATTGTTTCTGAAGCTCCACCCTCCACCTATCTCCCAATCACCAAGTCAGTATTGTTTCGGCATCCGGGTTGCCAGCTCGGCTCTAATTATGGCAGCCATGGCAGCCTACGTTCCTGCTGCATTCTGCAGCCTACCTGGCAACCTCTGGTCGGGGGGAGGAGGGGGAGGGTACACGCCGCTCAACAATATTTTGAAAGTGACTGCAGTACCAGTTTTGGACATTTCTTACACACGGCTCCTTTAAAGCTCACTACTTGGTCTTAGCGCTTTCCTTCCCTTGATTTTACTTCTTCTTTCCGTCCACTGACCTCTTAAACACAATGTAGGCCACCAGACCCACCACCACGGCGGCCAGGATGGAGCAGTAGATGGGAATGAGGTTTTCGTTGAGGCCATGGCCGAGGAAGCGCGGAGAGCCGGGACCGGGTGTGGTTGTCTCGCCACTCGGCGACGGGCTGTTGGAGCTGTCGAAGAACGGGTAATCAGAGGAGGACGAGTCAAGTGGATTGATGGTCGGGGTGGTGTATACAGGGAGGTCGGGATCTGGGTGGAAGAACATGGAGACACAAAGGGTATTTGTGAGAAAACAAAGGTGTATACACATTAAAATCAAAAACTCTGAGGAGGCTCTTGTCCGTCCATCAAGCAGGAGTGCATTTAACCCAATAAAACAACTTGCAATCGAATGTTTGAACAATAAATCCTCTGAGTAAAGCCGGTAGACCACCAGTACACCCAAATGTGTCCTGGATTTCCTCTCATTCGGTGGCTGTTGCTAAAACAAAACCCTTTCATGATCGGGTGTATTTGCAGAGAGCTTGTTTGGGTGTGATTACTGAATCTCCAACCAGATGCCTGATGCATCACATATGCAACAGCTGTTTCAGATAGACAGATGGGTTCTGGCTGAGTTGTTGTGTGCAGGAAGAAGAAATGTTTCTTAACTAGCATCAGGGAGGCTGTGTTCCTCCAGCCCACCCCCAGACCAGGCATGCCAGGTCCCTTCTCACAACATCCCAATCTGTGAGTTGTCTGCACATGGCTCAATATTAAGGCCATGTGGATCCTTGAAGAAAGGAGTTCTTTAGAGAGGTCATTTTTAGGGAGGTCATCTTTCTGAGTGCAGCCTTTGCTGAGGCGGCAGAGGCAAGGAGAGCACTGTGCTACTGGAGGGGTCTGGTTTCTATCACAGCAAAGCCCGTAAAAAAAAAAGGCTATTTTCATAGATTGTCATATTTCCGCTTCACTGTGCTCATACACTGACTCATTAATGAGTCAGTGTAAGTTCCAGCTTGCAGCACCATGACTATAAACACAAAATATCCATCAGAGTTCTCGTACAGGCCCGTCATAATGCCTTTGGTTTGAAGAAAGTGGGAAAAAACAAAACAAAACAAAAAAAACAGTTTGCAGCCCCACAACTATTCTGTAATATGGTCAAAAAGTTCAGAGAATAGCCTGCGGATTATTCGTTCCCTCGAGATATGGAAGAGCGGGCCAAGCAGAACGGCTGTCCAGCCAAGACGGAAACTCCTGCGAGCTCAGCCGCCTGGTGGGGACCGCTCAGATCAGAGCTTCTCACTCCCAGCTGAAGCTCACACTGCTCCTCATTAGCTTTGTCCTGGTGCTCACAGGATTAACCCTGTGGAGACCCCCCCCACCACGGCCTCTTTCAAGGCCAGGGATTGGGGGTCTCTATCCCAAATTCTTTAAGCGTTCTTCATAGGTAGCAGAGGTTTTAAGGGCTGCTCACTGGGTTTCCTTTTAATAACTGGTTTATAAATTACACTAAGACAGCTATGAGCAGATGGAAGGATATTTACATGTTAATTGATATGAGCATTCATGATTATAACTCATCCCATGAAGACCCAGAGGACCTGTTATAGTCCTGCAGCTGGGTTTCATTGCGTCAGTCATTCTTCTTCCATATATCCCCTTCAATTGATGCAATATATGGGGGGTAAAATAAGAACAAATGTAATACAAGGCCACTTGCTGCAACAGCAGGGATGAAATTAAAGTTTAACTGCTTCACTGACATTTAGGCAAGAAAGAGCAGAGATTTCTCTCAAATTTGTGTCTCCACCCTTGTGCATTGGTGGCAAATGGAATTTCACTTGTGGTGCTCGCAGCGCTGTAAAATTGCATTTCAATAATTCAGCAACAGTGTGCCTTTCTGAAAAACAATGTCCCGGTTATTTCAATGAATCCTAAGAACTCTTGGACAGTTTTCACACCAACTAAATGACAACATGGACTGGAGTGTTTCTGTGGACTAAACGGTAAAATGACGTAATGCTTTACAGACGTATCAAAAAGCACTAAAAACCCAGATAAATGGATCGTTCCCACTTTTAAATGCTGTCAGCTTCTTTTTGTAAACATGGCCACAACTATTACTCATCATTACCAGTATAGCGAGCTTCACTTTTCCTTGTACTGAGCGTTAGTTGGCTGTCATCACGTTGACGGAGTGGAGGAATCTCTCAAACAAACCAAATTAGGAGATAAGAACCGCATCAACTGATTCGTCGTGACGACTGATGTGGACTATAAGAACAAATACGTTTAGTGGACCATCACAGCCAAACGCTGTACGGACTTAATTCTCTTTTCCCTATCATGGCAGATAGTCAAGTTTCTCCACATTGATTTGTTGCATAATTTACAAATGCTTACTCCTTAAATAGTCCGATGGGATCTTGATCTGCAACTCATGTGAACCTACTTGAGATGTCTGCTATCAAGAAGCCGTGTCTGTCTGTCTGTCTGTCTGTCCGTCTGTCTGTGTGGTAATGGTGGGGCAGTCCCACCTCCCATAAGGGAGTTGGCTTACTGAAAGAGCAGAAAACATCTCTCAGGAAAATTCAGCACATGTGCGTGCCATACTTAGCATCCTGCAGGCTGCAGAGGCCTATTTAAAGCAGCAGTATTGATTCGGCTCCTTCTAAACGGAGGGAGCGTTCACAGAAGTGGAATATGGGTAGTCTGTATTACATGCTTTTCTTGACCTTGTCTCGGATGTAGTCAGGTTTCCTCAGCTCTCCCATGCATCATCTGGCCGATGGAGAGCCGGCTAATGGTATTAGCAATGTAACATGAGCTTGCAAATAGAATAAATTGTGAATGGGGGGTGTGAAAAAGAGTGAAAGTGTGTAGATGAGATGAGCTTATATATGGTTGATCAGAGAAGTTGCGGTCTGTGCTTTATCACTCCAGGTTATCAGTCATCCTGCACCTCTGTAAGTGCTCAGTGAGCGTTCCCTCTACACAGATGTACGCTTGAATCAGTCGCGCCTCAGGACACATTATAAATTGCCTATCTCGTTCTGAGCCAAGATTACAGCTCTCCTGAAAGTATGCTTGACATAGCCCTGACTCGAGAAGGAAAGTTAAAGCGCAGGGTTTTACATCTTTATTTTAACTCAGTGCTTTTTACCATTCTTTGTTTCTGGGGAGTCGAACAAGGCTACAGGAGGCTGCGGGAGGCTGCGGGAGGCTGCGGGAGGCTGCATGAGGCTGCGGGAGGCTGCATGAGGCTGCGGGAGGCTGCATGAGGCTGCATGAGGCTGCAGGAGGCTGCATGAGGCTGCAGGAGGCTGCATGAGGCTGCAGGAGGGCTGCAGGAGGCTGCAGGAGGGCTGCGGGAGGCTGCATGAGGCTGCTGGAGACTGCAGGAGGCTGCAGGAGGCTGCAGGAGGCTGCAGGAGGCTGCAGGAGACTGCATGAGGCTGCAGGAGGCTGCGGGTGGCTGCGGGAGGCTGCATGAGTCTGCAGGAGTCTGCGGGAGGCTGCGGGAGTCTGCATGAGGCTGCAGGAGGGCTGCAGGAGGCTGCAGGGGGTTGCATGAGGCTGCAGGAGGCTGCGGGAGGCTGCAGGAGGCTGCAGGAGGCTGCAGGAGGCTGCATGAGGCTGCGGGAGTCTGCGGGAGTCTGCGGGAGGCTGCGGGAGTCTGCATGAGGCTGCGGGAGTCTGCATGAGTCTGCAGGAGCTTGCATGAGTCTCCGGGAGGCTGCGGGAGGCTGCGGGATGCTGCAGGATGGGAGGCCTCCACGCTGCACTTCTGCTGGAACGGAAAAAAGTCCCCAAAGGTGGCGGTGGATCTTTTTATCGATTCCTTTTCAGCTTCATTGGGTTTAAAACACTCATGAAACAATATAAAACTAGCAGAGGATTTTATGAGGCCGGGACTGTGTGGGCTGGGAGATGTTTATTAGTGGGGCGTGGACATGAGGGGGAGGAGGGGAAAAAAAGAGACCTCATTTTCATGAGCCACAGAGGTCGTTTATGGTGGAGTTAACCCCCGAGTCTCCCGACAGCCCAGTTCAGGGTGGAGACGAGCAAGTATCGGGCAGAGCACATTTACAATGACCTCTTTATCAGCCGCCAAACACTCCGTCTCTGTCCCAGCGCAGCCTTTATCTCAACTGGTTGCCGTGCACACATCCATCACTCACACAGATGGACTACAGATTATTGAAGTGAGCGCTCTGTCTTCTGCCGGGGTGGGTTAATCAGAAGAGTGGAGGGGAGGGCAGACAGAGAGGCAGAGTGTTAGGAGAGAGTGGGGAGGGGATGCAGATGAACAGAGGAGCTGCTGTAAAATGCTCTGATCATCCAGAGTAATTATACTGCAGCGGTGAAGACGCTGAGTGCACACTGGCCACCTTCTGCCGCTGCTCTAGCTTGTACACTCGAGGAGCGCTTTGGGCAGACGTGGCGAGGGTGGGGGGGGGGAACGGTGATGAGCACAGCCTGGTGAGAGCAGGGTTATAACGAGAGAAAAGGTTTACCTTCTTCTCTGGCTATCGAGGACCAGCACTCGAAATACACGCCCGACATTTCATGCTCAGCCGGAGCCTGAACTGCACCTTTTAGGATTACATGATGGCACTAAAAAGGACAGTAAGCTCCCGTAGAAGAGGAAGAGGGAACAAACATGCCAGAGTTTACTGAAAAATGTTAAATTGCACTTGGCAGGAGGTAGAGCATGCACACGCCACGTTAGCCCGCCATCAGCTGCATCGATTCTGAATGCTCAAAATAATTTAAAAACGCATTTGTGTATCTGCAGCCTCTGAGAGTGTGTGTGTGTCTTGCAGTTAAGTGTGGATGCTCGTAGAGGTCACTCAGCGAAACCTGAGCATGAGCAGAAGAAATCCCAGGACTCGTATCGACCTCCCAGCCCAGAATACCAGCGCAGCACATATGCTGCAGCCCTCTCTCTGTTCTCGCTCCCCATCTCTGTCATTGTATCGCGTAATTGACACTCTACTGACAGCTGGATATGAACCGGGGATTTGGGGATTTGAAAACACCCCAATCATATCTTCTCTAAAGTGGGCATAAGATCGAGAAAGACGGCAAAATGGGATTTTTAAAAATGCACAGGCATGAAGAGAACCCCTCCGAGGCACCTTCCTGCTCACTGCAGAAGACATATCTGTATGCGCAATCATCAGAGACCACCGTGGGAGCAGGGACACATCATCACACCACATGTGAAGCTATTACTCGCAGGACCAATGCTGCTACTTGACAGGGCTCTCCTTTCATAAGATCACTTCTGATGCCATCTCCTGACTCCAGCATCACTGCGGTGGTGGCATTAAGACCAGGCAGGTCAAAGTTGAGCTGCTTGGGTGGGCGCTTGATGGGCAGCAAAAGGCTGCATTGTTGCCAAAGTGGCCACATATTTCAAGATCATCTTGTGGGCATTCCAGGAGTTATTTACTGTATGGAAGTCAGGAGGGGTGCAGAGGCCACAATTTCTGGGTTTTATTTGCTCTTCGACCACCTCGTCTACCTTTCCAGAGCTTTTTCTTCCACACACACCCCTCCCCTACTTTCAATTTACAGCCACTTAAAAGTGGAATTTAAGCCATCGCTGTGGTTCCTGCACATTCACACAAAAGTGCTGGGAGATTTTTATAGTTGTATTAAAAAAAGTTGTATAAACTAAAATATCCACAGACGCCAGTACCACAAAATTTGCAAAAACTCAAGTCCAGAGATGTTGTTTTCAGCTTCAGAAAAGAAAAAAGGTTGCAGAGGATTTTTTGGGAGCAGTTGAAGAAAAGTAAACTAGAACCACTTCTTCTCCTGAAATCATAGGGACTTGGTGGGAGGAGGTTTGTGATGACTGATCACTTTTCCTTGGGTGCCGGCTGCCTCTACTCCAGGACACGAGGAGCTCGGCTCTGCTTAGTGGGCGAGCCGGTTATTGATTGTCTCTGTGTTGACGCCGCGGTAGTATTTGACCTTTTAATGCTCAAACTTTCAACCCCCAGTTGTTTGAAAACCTGACCATCCCGACCTTTAACCACACCTTTCCTTACAGACACACGTGGGAGTCGCCCCTGGTGGGCTCTTCAAGTCCGATTGAGACATGCACAGTATGATGCGTCCAACTGGGCTTTTAAATAGCTTGGAGGAAAGTGTGCAGTTTGTGCTCTGGATTCTCCAGTTCTCTTGTAAAGTTGCTTTCACGCTTAAAATGTGCTGCTTTTCAAACAAACTCTGTTCAGGTCTTTTCCCACCGATGCGAACCAAACAGTTACACCAAACGGTTTGACAACAAAGGCATTTTATCTTGTCAGTAAATGACTTTATGAACTTGCTGCCTTCTTTTAACTAGTTTGGTTTTCTTCAGACCTTGTTATATTCTCTCGCTCATCAGTCTTGTAGTTGTTTGAGGTTCAAATCCCAAACGCACCAGAATTAATTTGAAACCCAGCGTTAATCGCATTTTGCGAACTATCTCATTGCTCCCAAAAAATATGAGCTGGTTTCACATGCTGGGACTAAATGGGCCGACCTCAGCTCTGCTGAAAGGACTCCAGTAAACTGACTTGATCCTTGGTGCAAACACAAAATCAACCGCCTGGAGGATTTTGTGATGGCAGATCTGCAATTTCAGTTAATTTGACAAGCTCTTCTATTCATGTGACTTGAATGATTTGTGAGAACTTTTCAGAAAACCGACCGGATCGTAGCACTGTAACTTTGATGTGCTCCAAGTGTTTCACAAGAGGACACAGAAATGTTTGAACGCCCCTACTTCATTTAAGTAACCACTGTTAACGGATAATTAATACTAATATATCTTGTTTTTTGTACCTTTTACAATATATCTGTGCCTCTCCACTCTTCGGTAGGAGGGTCTCCCCTCATGATCCAGTTCCTGCTCACGGTTTCTTCCTTCCTTAAGGGGAATATTCCTTGCCATTGTTTGGCTTAAGGTTCTTCTCCCACTAGGGGAGTTTTTACCTGCCATTGTTTAAGTAGTAATTGCTCGGGGGTCATATTCTGGGTCTTGTTCTGGATATTTTCGAATTGAATCAGCTTTTCTGTTTCTTTGCCGCCGATGTTTGACGTCCTGTTGTGATCTTTGTCGTTGCCGTTCACGGTGCTCTCAACTTTCATATTCAGTATCGGATTTTTGACTCAAACACACACAGAAGGATTTGAATTGTTGACGTCAACAACAGGAAATGCAGAAACCAAAGCAATAAAGAAAATGTTGAATTACTGAAAATATGTGTGTCTGACCAGCAAACAGGACTTGTTTGTATTTGGGAGGCAGTAGATGTGCTCATTGGCAGGTCTCCCGGGACTTCAAAAACCATGAGTCAAATCTGCTAGATTTCAGGAAGAGCCTCTCCTTATCATTCCTGGTCTTTGTTGTTCATAAATAATTAGATAAAGGGAATATGCTCAATTTAAGCTTCAACTTTCCACGCTGCTTTCATTTGATGATCACAATCACAGAAACTTGTCACTTAATTATCCAACTGCACAAATGTTGGAGAAAAAGCAATGAAAAGAAGCGTAACATAATCTTATCCAGGCCTCTATTTCCAAACAAACTTCGTTTTGGTGCCATTTTTCATTGCACAGAACACGTCGCATTGTAACAAGCAATGTTTCCCTCCTCTGGCTGCTAAACCGTCGGGGGACTTTGAGTTTGGGGACGGCAAACTTACTATAGCAGACGGAGTCGCTGTTGGGAGTGCACACAGCCATCTCTATCTCCGTGCCCTCCTCACACGCGGTGCAGGGCAGGCAGGGTTCCAGGGAGCTCTCCCGGTCAGAGAAGGTCTCGTCCATGCACTCCTCGCACACCGTGTCGTGCTCCGGATCACAGTGGGAATACACGCCCTGTCCCACCGGGCACACCGTGCAGAGTTCGCAGCGTCCAGACACCTTATTGAAGTAGTAGTTGTAGTTACAGACGCATCTGGCGTCGTTGGAGTCGGTGCAGGGCGTCTCCATCCGCATCAGGCCGGTGCACTGAGTGCACGGGCTGCACTGCTCCGTGTGGCTGTAGTTCTCCGAGAAGGTCTCACCTGCAGGTCAGAGGACGGGACACGGACAAGGGAGAGGATAGGGAGACAAGGAAGAGGGAAAGGAAGGTTAGAAGATAAAGAGGGGGGGAATATGAGTAGATAAACAAGAGGATAAACAGTGAGCATAATGACATGAATCATGTTTACTGCACATTCATTAGAAGGAAGGACACATTGATCCGCCGGGCTCTTAGTGATTTGTGCTGCAGGACATGAAAGGTGCTCTTGTTGGGGAGCGAGTCTAAAGCCTGCTGGGCTTATTACGATATCGATTGTGATATGTTTGTGCTACGCACTGAGTAAACTGTTATAATCTGACTCATGGACGAGGAGTGAAGTGCATATCCATGCTCAAACCGGAGATCTGTCCTTAAAACCCTCTTAGAGAGTGTTAATCCTCAAGCGGATCATGTTGCTCTTTATCAGGGTTTTCCCATTAATTCTATGTATTAAGGGAGGTGAAAGGTGAAAGGTGTGCACAGCAATGGGAGCATCTGATATACAGATCTGCTGCTGGACTGCTTAAAAAAGGCTCATTTGTGGCCCAAGTTTGTCGGCCTCTCAGTTCAGCGCTTTTGTCCCATCAGCTGACCGATCGGAGCAAACTGGACTTTCAGAAGAATTCCAGGTAAGGCCTGGAGAGGAAGTCTGCGGTACCATCACACCTCAGAAAGCACCGTTCATACATTTCCCATTTAGGTACGGTATGTAAACCTCTTCTAAATCCACAAATGACATTATAAACGAGCGTGATGTAGCCCACGTTTTTGGTTGTGAGCTGATTGATGAGTTACAGAAGTCCAAATATACGAAGTGCTTGGGAGAGCATAGTTTCTGAATACCTAGAGGGTTATCACCATTTAGTCCAAAACATTTAATAAAAGAGACACAAAAAAACAACTGCAATAACATCAAGAAAACTTTAAAATACATAGATTATCCATGCTAAATTATTAATGTGCTTCTGACTTTGGGGGAAAACAGTCAGTTTCCCAGAAGTGTGTGTGTGTGTGTGTGTGTGTGTGTGTGTGTGTGTGTGTGTGTGTGTGTGTGTGTGTGTGTGTGTGTGTGTGTGTGTGTGTGTGTGTGTGTGTGTGTGTGTGTGTGTGTGTGTGTGTGTGACAAGCACTAGGTTATTTTTTAATTTTTTATTACAACTATAAAAAGAAGAGCTGCTATAAAACTCCTCTCCTTGACTCCCCTGGAGGAACCCACTTCTAATCAGTCATTTAGATGAAGTTCTTGATGAACGAGAGGCTACAAACCTTTACTTTCACTTTTATTCATGTTTTTAGAAGGTCAGTTTTGGAAAAGAAAACTCTCCATCTGCCAACTCTCTGTTTATTACACTTTACCCAGCAGGTGATTTGTTACTACTTTTTTTTCTGCATCAATGGAAACACTTAATGCCATAAAGGGATCTCCAAATCCAGGACCAGTAATTGTCTGAAGACCATAAACGTCAGGGTAAGACTTGAGTGCATGGTTCTAACTATAAGTGTATTTAGAAACGTGAGTGTGAGCTGGACTGGAGCTGTCAGGCCCTCGGACCCTGGCCCGCCTGGAAAGAGCGCGTTAGTTCTGGTTTCCGTCAGACTTTAGGGGACACTTCGCAGTTCTCAAACAAACCCAGAGTGTTTGTCCAAAAGAAAGTCATCCTGAGGTTTCCTTGTGCTGCATTGATTTTTTTCTTTTCTTTTTAACTACCGTGAGCCATAAAGATTCCAGCCCACCGCTGAGACGCGGAGCGTCACGTTGAACACACGGAGCTGAAAGCCGTGCCGTCTAATTGCCTGCTGCTTTTCAATTACTTCAGACACTTCACATTTGCTCTTCGGGAACGTTTGGCGTCAGGAGGATTTAGGAGTTCATCACTGAGGAAGTGATGACCCCAAATTAGCCTATTCTTACGGCGACAGCTCCTCGGCGCGGAACGTTTCCTATTAATATTGCACGTTCATATACACAAGTATTTTCAGATATAATTGGATGCTGAACGGTGCGGACAGGGGGGTTGTGAGCCAAATGAGGAAAAAAAGAACAGCTGAGGTTCATTAGAGAAGTTGCTATTCTCCAAATCCTTTACTGATATTGTGACGTCAGCTTCCAGGAGCTGCAGTTCCGACAGAAAAGGTGCAAAGCAGAATCCTTTGTAAAGTTAATTGCCGTTGAGGTTTTCGTGTGCAGCTTTCACACGGGAACTTATGCCGAAGCAGATTCCTAAACTTTAATTAACAGCAGAAACGGACCGTTTGGCTCTTTAATGAGATGCGCTGAAGTTATGCCGGTTCAAATCTAGTCGTAGTTTAAATGCGCCTGCGCGGTGAAATAAATCATCAGCACTTGGTGAGGCCATAAATAAAGCCACATGACGGTGTAGGATGTGTGGGACCTTTGCGCCACTCTTATCTGCTTTTCCACATGTTGTACACCATGTTATTTATTAATTTATTAATGACCTGTCGGTTGAGAGATGACATATTGCCAGTGTGTGTGTGATATGGGAGGTGGGGGGGGGGGTCTCCCAGGAGTTGCTGTTGCATTGTAAGCAGCTCTGGTGAGTAAACACTGACTGAAGCTCAAACAACGTGTAAACATCTGTACAGCGACGCCTCCGAGTACAAGACCTGTCACATTTCCCTGACAGGCTGAGCGGAGCAGATGGAGGTAATGATACGGAGGCAGGCAGGTAGGAAGGAGGCTGAAAATCTGGCTTGATTGTTCTCAAATGAATCCGGAGACTGTTTGTCGCAACATAATTGAAGCAACAGTCTTGGAGGGTGGTCTGGTGCTGGTGGAAGCCTAAAAAACATAATTCACTAATCAACATGGAAGGGCTGATGTATGACTGGGAGGGTCGGGGTCAGGAGGAAATGGATCAGCGAGGGATTTTAGAGGGTTCCTTCTCATATTTACCATCAAATACAGTGTTTTCAGGTTGTTGTTTTTCTTAATGACCATTCTCACTCTTTGTTCTTGTTACTATCCGCAGGCGATGATGGAGAAAAGGAGTGACAGTGACGGAACAATCCAGAAACCCAACAAACAGGCCTCCAAGGTAAACAATAATTTGAATTAGTGAGCTCGAAAGCCTTTGTTTTCTTTGCAGTGAAGCCAGGCCAGTAAATCTCCCCTCCTCGTTCATTTCAATTACCCCGCAGCGCGACGGGCTTCCTTGCTGATTTCATCCGGCGTGCATGAAGCCCTTTCACATACTCGTATGTAAACGGTTATAAATGTGACCATATGCAGCGAGGGAACGTGGACTTTATGCATCAGCGCTTTCATCCGGGGCTAAAACTAGAAAGTCGAAGGCCATCGAGACTCCGCCACCGAGCGTCTTCTTCAATAAAATATAAGCTTCTTTTAATTGAGAGAGTTTAGTTGAAAGTTTTCACGTTTGGCCGTACAGGAAGACGTGGTTGTGAGTGGGGGGTGTGTTGCACTAAAAATTTGCCAACCCCCACCCAAAAAAAGGGCCAATGTGCCTCTGTCCCATTAGTGTCATCAATAATGTAGCTGGAGATGGCCTTGAAACTGCATGATGATCTTCACAATCAGCACTTTGGCACTTTAGGTGTAAGCTTTTAGCGCTACAGGAGATTCCTCCTGGTCCAGTTCTGATGGAGATGCTTTTTTTCTTGAACTGCTGACCCTTCGCCACCTGAGAATAGATTATGAATTATTTGGAAGGCTGCCTGTTGGCTTCATTTGTCTCTTTTAAAACCAAAACATTTCCATGTGTGATTATTATCGCCTGCCGCGTCGGTGGACGCCGCCTCCGTCCCGATGCGACACATGTTTGAGAGTGTTCCCATTATTATCATTAGCAGACTCAAGAGGGGAAAGTTATTTGAGAATCAAAGTCTAATAAGATATTTTCCTCGCCGTACACAGCCACTGAAGACTTGCCAACTGAAAATCTCCATTTCCTTTGTCTTCATCCCCCCCCGATTTCAAAGTTGGGAGCAAATCATGATGCTCTGCTTCAGCCCTCCATCGCTCACGTCTGGGATTCTACTTCTCTTCCTCCTTAAATCCCCAGTGAGACGCAGTCTAGTTGCATTTCTCCTCTTAAATCCTTCTGGCTCCTGAAGTTTTGTTGTTTTGTTGTTTTTTTTTCCTCTCAGAACCTCGGCCAGTTTTCAGGGCAAGCTTCTCTGAACGGTTCATTAAGTGAGTCGGGTCCAGTTGTCTCGTCTCCCTTGATGGCAGAGTAAAGTGGAGGAGACTGATAAATATTTCAAGACTGCTGATGCTGGCACTCATCCCGAGTTGGGACTGGAAGACCCTGGGTAAGTGAGGGGGGGGGGGGTTTACTCTGACAGGAAGTGGGAAATTAAGAGGTAGAGAGGGGGGGGTTCACGGTAAATACAGAACTGTCCATATTTACAGTGAAACAGGAAATGGATTTGTCGACTTGACCCATTAATTATTAATTTCTGTGCATTCAAAAGTGTATTTATGACCATAGTTTTTCCATGTCGGATCAGTAGCTTGGCCTCTGACCTCAATATAAATCCAAATCAGTCTCATCTGTAGCTCTCAGGGACTTTAAGATTTATATGCTGAGACGCAAAGAATATTCAAATATATGAAAATGCACCCGCACCGGAAATTGAGTCCAACCTCCGGAGTATTTGGGCTTAATTGTTGAGTGTTCATCAGCGGCGGGTGCCGTTCCTGTACTGCAGAGCAGCATAATCGTTCTCTGTCGGAGCCACAATAGGCTTTTCAATATGGTTTAATTAGCCGGATTAAATGAGCAGAGATGCATGGATGTAACAGTGTGCCTGATAAACGAGCACATCGTGCCCTTTGGTGCCTGGCTCTTTAATACCATCTTATCTGCTAACATAGCCGATGAGTCATGGCAACAGGGAGGAGCTGGGCCGCGACGCTGGCTGGGAAAAGTGTGTTGAGGAGACAAAGGGAGACGTGACGAGAGTTGGTGGGATTTGCTGGCATCGACGCGGGGAGGGTGGGGTGGTTGTGAAAGAGAGAGAAAAGTTCAAATCAGTGCAGCCCCAAGGGCTGGCCCACATCACATGAAAACTGAGGTGCGGATACGGCATTCGAGACAAACACCCAGCCGCTCATGGAGCAGCTGTTTGTTTCTGATCGAGGCACCAATCAGATTATCAGATGCTTAATTTATTGATGACTATACACAAATCTGTTCTCCCTCTGTACTGACTTCTGAGTGAAAGTAAAACTACTTTCATTCACTTTGATTCTGTACAGCTTTGCATTTTTCTTCATTTCCGTATTTTTTCCCCATGCTTTCATGTAAAACTTTTCTTTTTTCTTTTTTCACCTCGAGCATATTTACATTTCAGATGTAGAGAAACGGCGTCACGTTTCAACTCACATTGATGCTTGACGTACATTAGGGGGTGGAAAATACTGCATTCAACATTGAATTTGTTGTGCAAACGCAATCATTTACTTTCTTTTGATTCAAAGGATTTTACGAGGCTGAAAGCATTCTTCCCGAATTAAATCATTTCCCTCATAATTGCAGCCATTCGGCAAAAAAGATTCAATGTTAAAATTGCTTGTTTATTGACACCGTTTTAAACTGTTTACATGTTTAAATAATGAATCAGTTCAACCGATCAATGCTCAGCAGTTCGGCAGTTTGACCTGCGCGATGCACCGATGCTCATAACCGACACATCGGCATTTACTCTGGATGCTGACGAGGCTACAGGCCAACATCTTGAAGGGCAAAGATAGCCGCTTGGATGCGATGCAGAGAGACTTCTAAATCCGTCAGAAAACATTTGTTTGCAGCCCCGACTCGTCTCTCCTCTTCTTTGCATTGTTGGGATGTTGGCACTTCTCCCAGCTCTGCTCTGTAAAGTGAGTGTTAATGTTTCGCAGCTTGAGCAGAGTGGTATTTGAACACATTTGGACCCACTTACAAGTGTCTAACGCATGAATTCCTGACTTATTTATGGGATCGCTCAATAAAAGGACATCAATGGGCCATGATATTTTAATTGACATGCTATTGCATTATGTTTTCTAGCATGTAATGTTTCAGCAGAAGTGTTGTTCCTCAGAAAGCAAACGTTCTGCAAATCAAGTTTTTGGATTTTGGTGCAACAAGTTGGTTTTACAAATCAGACTGCGCCAAACATGAAAACTGTTGATAACGAGGTTTTGGCAATTGTTTTTGGAAAGAACAAGTTTTTAATGCAGATGTGGTCTCGCTTGGTCGGAAGTGTGCAAGGCTGGGTCTCTTGGCGTCCTTTTTGAGGAAGTTGTCCACATCTGCATCTTGCCAGATGAGGATGCTGATGAATGTCAAAGCCACGTGGATGTTAGATTGGATGATGGATAAATAAGTTGCAGAACTTCCAGCCCGGAAGGTGAGTCAGGGTTCAGCAACTGGACTTCACATGGCTGTTAAGGCTACACTTCCTCTTCAAATTTGGATTAGTTTTACATTTCCCAAAGTTATTCTTGGACACACTGGAAAATTACTCTGAAAGCTGACTCCACGGGGTGTTTGCCAAGTGTCTGTAGAATTTAAGGCGAAAGTAAGAAGCGTTTTTCCGACTCCTGTAAATGAAGCAGCTCTGTGTTTTCAGCATCTTAAATGAGGACGGCGGCACCTGGATGACGGGAAGATTTTCAGAACGCTTCTTTCTAATGATCGCTATGAAGCAGTTTTAACATCTTTGATCACATTATTTACCTGCAAATCTCATGTTTTCATCAGTTTGATCATTTAAAAACAGAAATTAAATCAGTCTTTTTCACTGCTCAAATCCAAAGACTTTCTTTCCACTTTTTCTGGAAGAAAATGAAAAAAATAAACAAACAAAAACTAATATACAAGTCAGATGTGACACTGTAATCAAATTTGTTCCGGTTCTGGTGAATTTGATTAAAAAATGGTGGACTGCACCCAAGGTCAGGATTTCACACAGCATGGGGCCCAAATCGGGTTCAGTTCCTGTATGTTCGGTTCATTTGGTTCAGTGGGGCCATCTTGGATACATGTGGTGGTGAAGGCCAGACCTCATGCTTCAGTTATCTAAAATTATCTAAAAAGCCTTAATCAATCAGATAGAATTGTGAACAGATTGGTTTTTTTTTTTTGTCATGACATACAACAATAGGAAAAAAAGGTTTTTACTCACTGTCCAAACACTGAGCACAGACGGTCTGGGTGGCGCCACACTTCCTCACCACTCCCTCTCCAGGTGGACACTCTATGCAGCACTCCCCGTTCTGGGTGAACTGGCCGGACTCACAGTGGATGCGCACGGCCCGCTCGGTCTTTGACGCCAGTGCCAACGTCACCTGGCACAGTGGGACAGAGGTCAGTAAATCAGAGCCGGGCAGACACTCTCACTCCCACAGAGACGTCGTGACCGGAGCATGCACGGCAAAACAAATTGATGAAAATCACTGCCAGGTGTGCAACTTGCCCCGTAAGTCTAACTACCATCAGGATTCATCATAAATCCTGTTACCTCATACTATATTAGACTCACTTTGAACAAAACTGTCATCTAAACTGTCTTAATAGCTCCCCTGCAGGCACATCAGCTCCAGTCGAGCCAGGAGCCGTAAAATCGTGTGTGTGCAACATTATACACATGCCCGCCCTAATTACTGTCCAAAAGGTGAAGGCTGCTGTTAATGTCAGCCCTTGCTTCTGATCACAGCTGGTGCACACACACAGGACTGCTTTCCGGTGTCTGTGAGGACTTTTCATTGAGAGGATTCATCAGTTTAACTCTGTGCATGACCCATCACATGCATGTTTAAATCAATCCTTCACCACTTTCCTCACAGAGAAGTGAAAAACCGCCAAAATGGTCCAAAAGTGTTCACAACGACCAGCCATGTCCACATCTGCATGCTGTGCTGTAATTATGCCCGCATTTACCATGACATGTCACTGTTTTAATCTAGTTCAGAGTTCAAGCGTGCAACTCTTTTACACTCCTTTCTGCTCTTGTTTAATTCAGCTTGTCAGATGTCGTCGTCCCTCTGCCTGCCTCCCTGTAGTTGCATTGTCTCGGCCCTCTCTGATATAAACGCCACGCAGCTTCCTGGCAGAAGAACTGAGGCTTCCTCTCCTGGCGTGTGCGCATCAATGTGAAATTAAAAGGATCCCCATCCAGACGTTTTAGAACAAAGAAAATCTGAGTACTGGACCACTTTCATGTGCTGTGGTTTTTATTATGTAACGAGCGAAGCCTCATTTTCACTTAATTCACATTTGCTGAGACGACATTTCAGATTTGTCTACCTTTCTCTCACTCTCTCTCTCTCTCTCTCATTTGTGCCTCCTCCACCCCTCCCCTACCTACTGTCCCTGTTTTCATTCAGAAACAGATGTACGGAGCAGCCAGCAGCTCTCTCTTTCTCTCTCTCTCTCTCCCTCTCTCTTTCTTACTTCTCTTGCTCCCCCTCCCCATCATTCCACTTCATGCTCTCGAGGTGTATTTCTGCTCCTCGTCTTACAGAGCTTAAGTCAAATTCATGTTTGGCTGCAGCCCAGAACCTGTAAAGACTTTGCAATTTGCAGGGGAGGATTTCACATCTCTCGACTGTCAACTCCTTTTCCTGTAACATCTCCCGAGATATTCACCAAGTTAAAAAGACAGATTTATGATAAGAGAAAAAATCATCGGGAATTTTACTCAGCAGCAGCAGCAGCAGCCGGAATATGCATAAAATCATATGGTGACATCGCTGCGTCGTGGCTGATTTGTACTCTCTCCAATTTCACGGTCAATTTGAGAGTTTATTTCTAAATTTAATTCCACCAAAGTGCAACAGACTGCCGCCACCCTTCGCAGCAGCTGTCATAACAGAGTGTCTCCTCACATCCAGGGCTGTTCACACGATGACTGAGCCGCGGAGCCCAATTAGGCCAGCTGCTGTGGACATACCGTAGAGCTGGAGGATGTGCCCTCTGCTCCCATCTTTATTACCATCTTCCATAAGCAACTTTTTCATGCTATCGGAAAAGCCTCATGTTTTATGCAAAAAGAAATGAACAAAATAATCCATGTTTTTCCCTGATGCAAGTGAATGAATCTATATACTTTCCACAGGATGCAGTTAATTCATCTATTTTTTGTATAATTTACTATCCAAAAATATGTTAGAGTGAAAACTGGAGATGAATCCTTTCTAGCCATTAATGCTATTAAAGTCTGGCCGTCTGCTGCTGTAGATGTTTGGATGCAGCCCAGTGTGAGGCTGAAATCTCAATCATCTGGAATTCCCAGAAGCAATGTCTTAAGTTTTCCTCTGTTGTTGTAAAACAGACACGGAAAGAGTGTGTGAGGGGCTGAGAATAACATCACCTGGGAGCAAGAATCAGTTAACTAACTGAGATCATCTAAGGGGGGGAAATGGCCCAAGTCTTTCATCAGGCAGAACCCCTGCAGTGACTGTATTTTCAAGCTTTCATTAAACTTTTACACAAAAATGCAATTTAAAACCCACTACAAAAGTCTCTGCAGTTTTATTACAGGTTGGTTTGCCACAACTGAACTCCACTGTGTATCTGGTGCAGTGTAATGTAAATAAATCTGGAAAAATGTACACATAGGTGGATGAATTCATTTAGAATATTTTGGAAATGTAAGTGAAATCACTGCACCGAAGCCCTGCAGACAGAGTACTTACCAGCGCGCACAACGTCACCAGAGATAAGGTAGTAGTCATCCTGCCTCTTGTGTTGGATTCACATAAAACAGATCTGGAGCAGAGCGGGCAGCGCTATGTGCAGGAGCAGAGCCGCGCAGCGGGAGTGCGCATTTCCATTCCAGCGGCACGACTTTTCTCAATGAGTCCAGAGCATCGCGCGTCGGTCCGGGACCTCTGAGCTGGAGTCGGATGCAAGTGTCGGTGCAGCCTCTCAACACCAGCAGCAGGACACGCACCGGCGCACACGCACACGCATGCATGCACAAGGCAGCGGTGGTGTGGGGGGAGGTGGTGGAGGAGGAGGTGCAGGAGGTGCAGGAGGTGCAGGAGACCGTCCTGCTCAGAGTTGTGCTCAGCTGCAAGTGCACTGCGGAGGAGCCGAGAGACAAGAGGAGAGGGGCACGTCCAGCCTCCAGTTTATTACCCCCCGATAGTTCCGCAGTACAAGCTGATTGCCCTGCACTCCTCACGTGAGGTCTGCTTCATTGCAACACCAAATGATTACATGTATTATGACAGTTGACTGTCCGACACGAGACAACATCATCTGTGGCGCCCTGTCCACTTACTTTTTATGAGATCATATTACAGGATATGTTGACGTTACACCAGTCAATGATATTAGTGTCATGTCATTAGATTGTTGCAGATCACGTCCTAGTTGATTACCATCATATAGTAGATGGATTATTTTACGCACCCACCAGGTGAAGGGTTCGATGGCCTCTTGAACTCAGCAATAAGATCAATATCATGGAAAAAAGGGAAAGAAATAACATTAAAAAAAAGGAGATGCAAGAGAGACTTAGAGGAGGGAATAATCGATAAACAAACACTCAATTACCACAAAAGGAAAGACAATGAAACTCAAACTGAAATGAGACGCAAAATAATCCAAATATGAATCAAATTGACCTAAAAAAACATGACTACAAACGGATGGAACATGACCAACATGAAACACGAAATAATTACATTTAAACATAAAGAGATTAGAAATTAACAGTTTGAAGCACAAATATCTGCCAACTGATGAAAAATTACACAAAAAAGACATAATATATTAAGTATCTGGAAACGATAAGCGAAAGTGCAACGCAAAATGAGACGCGAAGCAGCCATAAAGGGAACTGACTGGCATTTTTCTCTGCTGGGCTGAATTATGCTGAAGTGTGTTTCCAATGTTTGCGCATGTAAATCAAGGCGCCCCGGTATTAGAAACACCTGTCCCCCCGGAGCCCCAAACCAACGCAGAGTCCACTCAGCTCAAAGCTTCTCCGTACATATAATATATAGATATATAGATATAATATGGGTCAACACACAAACTGTACACACCCTAAACACACGCACGGAGCCCGCGGACACATTTACGGGTCCAACTTCCAGGACCAGGATCATTCTGTACCACAAGGGGGCGCCAGAGTTGTGCTCAAATCATAATTTGTGACGATGTTGAGTTTAATAATGAAAGATGAGTGACTTCTCTTTGTTTTCCTGCAAAGATAAGTCACTTAAGTGAGGGGTGTGTCGTACAAGAGGATTTCACTTTCACAGAACTGAGGTTGTACTTGCTCAGCCGCATCATTTAGCTCTGTGAGTGTGTGTTGGGGGGGTAGGGGGGGTCATATCCTGTATGTTACACTGTTACTGTGATCAACTCTTCACGGTCATACTTATCCGTAATGGATTAGCTGCAGTTTTAGGCATTTGTTTGGAAACCTGCTGAGCTCTGGATAACATCATTTCATTAAGCACTGTCTGCCCCCCTCCAGCCCTCCACCCCTCCAGCCCTCCAGCCTCCAAAGTCGATACTGAATTTTGGCCAAACTACTCCAAAACCACTAATGCATATTTCGGAAATGTAATTACATTGATGCTCATTGAGGTACTTTTTTTTTTAACTTCAGGAAAACATCAGAAAGTGTTGATGGATATTGATCCGGGACGTAGTGACAATGAAGCTTTTGCCATCCTCAGAAATAAGGACAGTTTTACCCCAGGCCTCGTCTTCGGCATACCTCGTGATGCTGCCACCTTCACCCGCTCGGGGGACGCTGGGACCCGTGTCCCCGATGTCCCTGATGTCGCAGCAGCCACCGCAACGTGATTTAGTTTCACTGTGGAGATCCGAATGCTCTCTAATATTGATCTTGGGACCCATCAATTCTTTTCACTTCCTACATCCTCCTTTGAGTCCCCCCCACCCCCCCTCCGCCTAACCCCGGCTCTGATGACTTTGGCAACACTCTTCTCCACCGGCACAGCTTTCCTTGATTCCTCCTTTCATTTGTTGAGTCAGATGGATCCAGTATTTACTACCTGTGACCCGGGAGCGAGGGAGGGCTATAGAGGCCGTGTTACACCAACTAGTACAAAATGAACACATTTTAACGGTGTGTCAAGGATGTTTAATGGAAATGGATCTTTTTAATACCTGAGTGTCACAGATAAGTTGATATGTGCTGAACAAGCCATTCGTTAGGATGCATGTACATCGTCCTGTACAGATCAGATTCCAGATATATGACTGGTCAGCAAAGGGAAATTCCATCTCAGTGGAAAGTAAAGGTTTCTGCAGGAAGAAAACGTAGTTTTTGCAACTCCTGCATTTTGTGTTTTCTTTTGGATCCACAGCAAAAGGTCTTCCAAGCCGAGGGGGGGGACACGTTGTGCCCAGATGTACAACCAGCTGTTTTGAAGATTCTGAGCAGACCTCGAAACTGTGACTTTTTAAAAAAAATGGGTCAAATGAAAGGAAAATTGCTCACTTAGACACAGTTTCAAGTTAGATGAAACACAAACACAAACAAAGGTCTTCACCGGAAATGGACTCGATGGTAACCAACTGAACCCAGTGGCCAAAAGATCAGACATTTTTTAGGATGCATGCACATTGTCCTGTACAGATCACATTCCAGATATGACTGGTCAGCAAAGGGAAATTCCTTCTCAGTGGAAATTAAAGGTTTCCGCAGGAAGCAAAAAGTTTGTTGAAGAGGTGACATTTTTGAAACACGGCTTTGATTTATCAAAAATGACTATCTATCTCAATGCCGGTTATTTGTTTGGTCTAAAAATTGATGGAAAAAACAAATACTCCCAGGAAGATCCTGAGAAAATCTAAACACATTAGAGGACAATGCAAATCCCCCCAACCTCCACATGGAGCCAGGACCTGGTCAGCGTTTGTACGTGAGGCCCATCTGGGATGTGAATGGCTGCTAACGGCAGGATTTTAGGGATCATCCGTGAGTTTCACGCTGGACTGCTGCAGTGGCTCTGCTCAGGTAAATGAGTGGTGAATGTGTCCGAAATGAGCACTGCATGTTGTCACCACTCTTCTTTTCTAAATTTTCTAAAAAGAAATTCTAAACATCACATGAAACATCGATTGGTAAAATGAAAAGATAAAAAATCATTCATGAGATGAAATCGCTCATCTTGCAGTGAACGTGTCCGTTTTCCCCGTCGCACCTGTGTAAATACAACCTGTGGCCGGCGCCTCTCTGCCTCTGGTTCCTGCGTTTGTCAGGTACATCGGTGGTGATGGGGGTCACGTGTTTTACAGCCCGCGGCCTTCATGCTGCCGCTTTCCCACACAGCAGCAGCAGCGGGGAGTGTTGGCGTAAACCTGGACCCAAGCACACGTCGACCACCCGCTACATGAAGACAGGAACAGGAGGAGCAGTGAAGGTTTTTGTTCTCCTCTGGACAACAGTCCAGCATCGTAACGCTGCACCTGCTCAGTGATTTTACCCGTCAGGCCGTCCCCGTCTGGTCTCTGCCGTTATGAAAGGACTGGTGCAGGTCCCGGCTGCGGGTCACTGCGGATCGCTGTAAATACAGTGAACCATCTCAGGAGCAATACGACACCGCTGAGACGTTTTACTGCAGCTCCGCTGCATCCTGTGGCTGCTGAGAAACCCCCCACAGGACATGTAGGCTTTCTGATCAGATATGATCAACCTGCAGACGCCACGTGACCATGCCGGAGCCTCTAAATGATTAATCATCCTTGAAAATATTAATTAATGTCCATGTGATGGATGATTTGCTTATCTAACTGGATTTATTTCTTAACTCAACATCTGTAATTCTCGGAGTATTTTATAGGGATACTTTTATAAAGCTGTATTCTCACCACATATCAGATCTGTTTGTTTTGATGAATAAGAGAAATCTTTGATTTGAACAACACATTTCACCTTCCAAACTTTTGATCAGGCAAACAAAGACTTCTCCAATTCACAAAGATAAATATGGTTTCGCCAATGCTGCTGTATGAGGGCGTTAAATAAGTCACGTCCCTCGTCCAGATAGATGTGGTGTTGGACGTGGAAATGTTGGATTTGGGGTTCGGTTTCTGAACTTTGGACAGAAACTGGACTGCTCTGCTCTTTCAGGGGGAGGACGGAGCCACATTTCTCCTTTTTTTGTCTTTCTTTATTCATTTGGTATAGGGCTATTTGTATCTCTTTTTGATATAAATGAAAGAAACTAGCAAAACCTGCTCTCGTTCATCCTGAATGTGACCTCATTATCTGTATCTAACCTTGATAACATTTCATATTAATTTATAGTTGTGGTAAATGTCAGTTATTAGGCTCTGTACGTGATGTTTAATATAATTAATATGTTCTAACAGGAGAATGTATGAACTGTAAGCAATTAAAAATACTCACTTGACTTCTTACATGCACCGGCTCTGAGGTGCATGGAACAGCTCGTGTTCACTCGTCTGTGTTCAGCACTGCTTTCACTGCTCCTCCAGCTGTACTTTACAGTGTATTGATAACTGCATTGATCTTACATTAATGACATATCGATAAGTCTAAAGTAAGCCAGTAATAAGCAAGCCTCATCAGGGTTCGTGGTGTGTTAAATTTGTACCTGGAAGTCCGAGGTTCCAACTATAGCACCTCCAAGGCTGGAAGAACAAGTGACATACTTCAAACATAGTCATGCTTTTGGTCCTGAATATAAGAGCAGTATGGTTTAGCTGATAAAATACTTTTTATGCAGAGAAATGCAAGTTTCTAAACTTTTGGTCCAATCAGAAAGCATCCTTAATGCCCCCCTCACAGCTCGGACGTGGCTGCTCACATCAGCAGAGCAAACGCTCGGCCAATTATACAATCTATCTCATTTCGTTCTCACACGTCGAAATAAATACCGTTTTCTTTTTATCAGGCGTCTCCAT